>NC_040905.2:202203385-202503707 GCF_004126475.2 Phyllostomus discolor
TTTATCCTTCATAAGGCCATGTGCTACAATCATTAAGATTTAGGACCTTAACGTCAGACTACCTGGGTTCGTAACCGGGCAACACAACTTGTGTAACTGCAGGGAAGCCATTTACCTTCAATGACCCTCAGTATCCCCATCTGTAAAATGGGGATAATAATAGTACCTATGTGTACAATGGTTATGGGCATTAAATGGATTAATGCACTTAAAGCACCTAGATCGGCGCCTAGCATACAGCTATCTAGCACTTGATGCAAGTCTAAGGTTTCCATGATTAACCACTGGTTGCTCCTTTTTAAATGTCTCTTCCCTCTCTCTCTCTGTTTCTGTCTTTCTCTTTATGTATCTATATCTATGCCTATTTATATGTCCATGTCCATATCTATACATGTATATCTAGTGAAATCCCTGTGTGCTTTTATGTTCCATGGACTGTGGAAGATTCTTTGCTCTAAGATGAGAAAGGAACAATGACTGAGAGAAAAAAGTAGACATCAGAACAAAAGTAGGAAAGTTGCTCTGACCATCAGAATTCACCCATCTATTACTCATTAAAAATATTTATTGGATATCTGCCTACCAAAATAATGATCCAAGCTACAACCAAAAGATCCCAAAATAAATGTAATGGCTTCAACAAATCAAGTTTATTTTTTTATGCAGTCATGTGGAATTAAGCTGTCCAAGGCTGATAGAGCAGGCAGCTCTGCCACGCACAAAATGTGTCTTTCACAACTGGGTTGAATGTAACTTTCCTGCTCTAATCCCCTTCCAGGAACTGGGAGAAGGCGAGGGCAGTTTTGTATATAACCATTTATTTTATGCAGCATATATTATTTCTATTCACATACTAAGGACTAGAATTGAATCCCTTAGCCATACCAAGATGCAAGAGTAACTATAACCTGTAGTCTGTAGTGTGTCGGTCATTTAGTGTGCTAGTATTTAGGATTTCTCCAATTGAATAAGAGCAAAGTCGATACTGGTGAACAGTTAATAATCTCTGCCTTAGGAGCTCTACTAGACTGACAGCATTGTAAAAGACAGACCTGGCTTAGGGTCCAGTGGGAGGTGGACTGTAGGCAATGAACCTGACTGTGTGCAGGGATCAATGAAGAAGCAAGGTCAGTATTAAAACCTGAAGACTGGGTGGAGTGAACCAGGTGACAGCTGTGGTGAGGGGCAGGAAAAGGCCTCGCTGCACGAAGGTCTGCAACTGGACGGTCCTCAGAATGAAGGGGTGAGGATGGAAGGGAGGGTGAGCCTAGAAAACAAACAAAGACTGCAGGAAACAGCAGCTTATGCCATATTAAAAAGTTTGTTTTTTATCCTATGATAAATGGCCAACATCACCGTTTTTTAAACACGGAAATGAGGGAAATCTCAGGGTCTCACAGAAAACAAGCATTGGGTGACCCCTAAAGTTTCCTAGTCAAGCAGCAGGCTTAATAAAAACTGCTCTGTGTGTGCGCGGAGTTGGGGATGGATAGAAATGCAGCCAGGGCAGGCCAGGGAGCATACATGGAGAAGTCAGGATCGTTTAAGTCTAGCTGAGTGAAGGCTGTTTGCCAGAGGCCCAGGATCCAGTGTATGGTAGCCCCGGGGGACCCGGCAGCGCCTCACATCTGGGGACTGCTGCTGCCCAACCTGGCTGCCTTGAAAGATGCGAGAAGGGTGAGGAGCGGGAAGGGGAGGATAAAACAGGAGCTGCACTTTCCTACCTTCCAGCTGCCCTCAGCCATTTGCAGAGGGAACTAATAGAGGGTTAGGGACTAGCGGAGACAGATCCGCGCTTGCGTCCTGCCCAGCAGAGAAAGAAGCACTAAAATTGCGGAGGTATTATTATGCTGTCTCGCTGGCTGGCTGGCATCTTTAGAATAATCCCCCGGAGGAGTTCAGATTGAAGTGGTGCAGTCACCGCGCAGGCAAACCCACCCTCCTCTCGGAGTGAGCTACAGCAGCACTTTACCTAAAGACAGCAAGTGGGGCCGCTCTCCTAGCCACCGCGGTGCCTGCTGTTTACACCTTCGGCTGGGTTTGAGAGACACTTTCTGCATGTCTACAAAAATCCCCCAGAGAATGTACTCGTCCCTGTCTTTCGCTGTCTTAAAGAAGAGAAAACCTGCTTTCTGATCACCGGGGTGTGTGCGCGTGTGTGGAAAAGGCAGAGGGGACACGTATCACTGCCTAGGAGTCCGCTGCAGGCCACGTGTTTTACAGACACCGCCGGGAGCCAGGGGTTCCGCGTTAATCCTGCGTCGCATTCAAGGCAACTCCCAGGTCAGGAGGCTGATGTTCGGGGCAATACTGGACTTGACACAAGTTTACCAGGTCACGCCTCCTTCGACTACTTGAAAGGGAGCAGGTACAAGGGGCTTAGTGACCACCAGCTGGAGACTTGACCACTCCCTGGAGTTCAAACACAAAGCGGGCCTCTGGGCCAGTTTCCCCTCCTCAGTCTCGACCCCACGCCAGTGGCTTCACCCCACCCCCATTTTTCTGTTTTCACATCTGTAAAAGGAGGGCAGGAATCACTTTCTCAAAGGGTTAGTGTGAGAATTAAACTAGCTCATATGTCCAGGCTTTCAAAATGGGGCCTGGTGTGCATTCAACTCTCAGTAAATGTTCCTCATCTACCATCATCATTATCATCGTTTTAACATTGACTCGGAATTCCGTCCCAGTCTCGACTGAGCGGCAACACCACACAGTCACCACGGGCTCTCCCATTTCCTCAGTGTCTTCCCGACCCTCTAGGCAGGCACGGAGTCCTGTGGAGTCCTGCCTTCAGTGTATCTCCCATCTTGATAGCCTCCCCTTTGATAACTCTGGGGAAAAAATAAAAGGAGGGATTTTGTCGATATGCAGCTAGCTCCCGGGGCTTAAGCTGAAGGATCAATGCCTATGAGGCTCGGGAGGACAGGATGGCCCTTCGAGACGCAAGTTGCAGACTCGGGAAGGCTGATTAACAGGCAAGATAAGTGATCACTTCGGCAGCCTGAAAAGGTCCCACTTCCCCCGGTTTAGCGGGCTAAGGGAGAAAAGAGGATTCTCTATCTACAGAGGTCTTTTCAGGATCTAAGCCAATGTCTGTTCTGCTAGCTTATCCGGCTTAACGGGGAGCAATCGAGCTACTTACACTGGGCCCGCCGAAGCAGGAGCCGTGGAGAGCAGATTTGAAAAGAGGCAGCAAAACAACCACGATATTAAAGGCAAAAAGTCCATTGTTTTAAATAGCGGCTGTGCGGTTTTTGTAATCTGTAACCTCACTTCTCTGAGACTCGTTTCCTTCCTTGATGGTTGGAGATCATAATATTTATTTTATGGGGCTTTTATGAAAATGAAATATATGTAATCAATCTGGCATATAGGAGGGCATCGATAAATGGTAGCTATTATGTTACTGTTGCAGGTGATAAAGTGAGTAACACACAGCTGTTTTGTTCTGGTAAGAAAGTGAGAAGTGAATAGAAACACATTGAATAATATTTGATGAGTGACAGTTATATGTCTTATGGTATGAGTGTACATACATGTATGTACACATGCAATCAATGCTTACTGTTAATAATAATTGTTCAAAGTTAATGGTTGTTAATGGGTAATAGTTGTTACTAGTGTCCTAATTGGATAATAGTATTCCACATTAGGATGATACAATGAAATCCCAGTAAGAGCTATGGACCCCAAGCTTCCTGGTGGGTGAGGGCATCACTGTGCTAGAAGGTAGCACGCTCGGATCCTGCAGAGAGAGTGCACAGAAGTCTCCTGTGTTCAGGACTCCTCCAGACCCCACCCCACGTGTCTCTTCACTTCTGGTGCTGAGTTGTGCCCCTTATAATAAAACTGTACTCCTCTTAAACAGTAAGTCTTCGCTTAATGTTGTCCATAAGCCCTGCTACGTTAAGAGAACCTGTATACAATGAAACCAGTTTTACCATACATAGGCTTATTGAGATTAACAAAAGTTAAGTTCCTACAGCATCTGATGTCTTTTTGAGGGCCTGCTGTATATAGTACTTTTCTAGGTTCTGTGAGTCATTATAGCAAGTTATTAAGCTTGAAGGGATTGTGGGAACCCTGGAATTAGTAACCAGCCAGTCAGAAATGTGAGTGGGGACCTCAGTAATGTTTGCCGGGCATTCAAACGGAAGGGCATCTTGTGGATCCTTATGGGGAGATGTGCTAACTCTTGGAGGTTTGGTGTCAGAATTAAATGATAGCTTACTAGTTAGTGCTACAACAGTTAGGGTGAAACAGAAAATTTGATCTTAGAGTAGTAATCCACCCTTTAACAAGCCAAAGAAAAAAAAATACATAATCGTATCAATCTTTGGTTATTCATAAAAAACTTCACAAAATTCAACATTCATGATAAACACTGTCAGAAAATGGGAACAGAAAATTTTCCCAGCCTGATAAGAAGTATTTGTCCCCACAAAAAAGAAAGAAAAGCAAAGATAAAGCCATTACCAACATTATACTTAATGGTAAAAAACTTAACTTTTTTACCCAATAGTCTTAACAAGGCAAGGATATTCACTCTCACTACTCATTTAATACATTACTGGAAGTTTCAGCAAGTGCATTAAGGTAAGAAAAGAGTCAATAAAAAACTTTTGTATTTGAAGATGACAATTATACACCTGGAAAATAAAAACAAAACAAAACTCTAGAACTACTAAGTGAATTTAACAAGATGTTATAGAATGTAAGTGTAAAAAATTATATTTCTTTATATAACAATGAACATGTAGACATCAAAATTAATAATATAATAAAGTCTACAATGACTGAAAAAAAGAAATCACTGCAAAAAGGTGTAAATCTCACAAAACATGTATAGAGCATTGCACAATACAGAAGAAAGAAATCAAAGATCTAAATAAATCGAGAGATTTATCATTTTCATGAATTAGAGGATTCAGCATAGTAAAGGTATAACTTCTCCCAAATTGATATTCAGTTTTAGCTTGACTGCTATCAAAAGCCCCCCCAGATATAGACAAGACTGTTCTAAAATTCTTTATAAAAGGAATAAAGTAGTAGAAATGGGCTACCTGATCCCCAGACTGATAATAATAAGCAACATCAATTAAGAAAGTGTGGTATTGGCATAGAGATCAATGGGACAGAACAGAGAACCCAGAAATAAAACTACAAAAACATGCTCAACTGATTTCTTGGCAAAGCTGTTGCCTTAAGCCACTATATTTATAGTACTTTGTTATGGTAGCAATTGGATACTATTACCCGGTCCTCACTAATTATTAAGTATGTGTGTTCTGCAACCTAATATTTAAGGAACATTCTCCTGTGATCTTGGGCAAATCTTTTATATTTTACTAGCCTCAGTTTTTACATCTGTAAAATAAGGATAACACTTTCCCCAAAATAATAGTGCAGTTGTGAGCGCCAAATGAGATCATTCATTTAAAGTAGATAGTAAAATTCCAGGCATTATGTTAGTGTGAAGATGTGTTAGCCATTATTATTGGCAAAACTGTAGTTGGTCAGATCAGAGTCACAGAGGGAGGAGGAAGGTAAAGTATTAAAAATGAATAAACACCATAAATAAAAGTCCTAAAAGTATCTTTTTCTGTAATGGACCAGATTTGACTGCAATAAAAATACACTAGTCAGATGACCTTTCTCCTGAATCACTTTTTATTGTTCTGAAAATATTGATCTCCTGAGTCAGGCTTTCCCTGGAGTTTTATAAAATACTCTAATCCTTAAACAACAACGAAACTCACACTAGCTCTTACCACTTTGAAATGCAATAGCTTTACTTACATTTTTCATTTTATTTCTGCATATCTTGGCCAATTGCTTGAGTAAGAAAGGCCTGGCATTTTCACAAATTATCTTGGTGCTTTAGAGCACATTTTTCTGAGCCTGGTCTTCTATTCATATGTCTTAGGAAAGATGAGCATAAAATGATCTCCCTTTCCCAAACCACTGGGTGGATCTACCACCAGCATCTGCAGGGGTGAGGTGCCTACCTACTGAGAGCACTTCTTGTTTAGAGACCAGGTAAAATTTACAACCCCCAAAACTAACTAACTAACCAACACAGAATCAACATTTTCAGTCTTTGCTATACCTTGTAAATCTCAAAGCCAAGGTTCATGAAGCATTGCTGTCCTTTTATTCATGCGTCTAACCATTAAATATATCTTGCACAGGGGATATGAGCTCAATAGTTTTTTCTGGCCCCTGGGAATATGTTTCTTGCTTGTATAGGGATTATAGCGTAATATTCACTACAGGCTAGTAGTGCTTAGTCATGCACCAGAAAGTCCATTAAATTGTCCATATATCACCTTTATACTGCCTGGGTCCTAAGACAGCACACGTTTTGTTGTTACCATGATGAAAAAGTACATGAACAAATTCTTGTCATTGAAGCTTTTGTTCTGAAATTCTTCCTTTATAATTTGATCTAACCCACTTCACTCCTCTCTCTGGGTTACTGTCTATCATACCAACTTGTTGGTTTTTTATCTTCTTCAATACTCTTTATTGAAGTCTGAAATTATTTCGTCCATTTATTCTTCTACTTGCTAATAGTCTGTCATGCCCAGTGATTAAATTCCGGGAAGGCAGAGATGTAAGAGGGCTCTTATCTCCCCAGTTTAGTGCCCAGATCTGTATCAATCACAGCCAGTGCTGGAAACATGTTTGAATGAGTGGATAAAGGAATTGTTAGCTAAAAAGTCTCACTCCTATGTGTCTGGAACTGCCCTGTCCACTGCGGTAGCCACACACTGTTATTACATTCTTAAAACGTGGCAAATTCAGAAAGAGATGTGCTTGCAAGCATAAAGCACCCATTGGATTGCAATAACGTGGTCCAAAAAAACACAGTAGTACATTAGTAATGTTTACATTGACTCTATGTTAAAGTGATAGAATTTTTAATATATTGGGATAAATGAAATATATTAGTAAATGTTTTAAAAGTTAATTTCAGTTTTTAAAATCTCTTTAAATGTAGCTACTGGGACATTTTCCATTTTTCTCCTCATATGTGTAGTTCATCTCTGTGGCTTGCAGCGTGTTCCCATTAGACGGTGCTGGTCTGCAATGATAGTCTGCAGAACAAATTCTGAGAAGTCCCCAGGTGTGGACAGGTTAAGTAATAGTGTGGGCCAGGTAGCAGCAGGAGACACTTGAAATAAATTCAGATTCTGGCTCCAGGAAGACTGGGGAGTGAACAGTTCAAATTGAAAGAGGCAGAGCCGGTACGTCCTGGGAGGGGTCTAGTGGGAGCTAGATGCCACCCCCCACAGGGAGGGTTTGGGAAGATGTGGTCTAGGGTGAAGTTTGCCAGACCCCCTCAAGCCACATCCCTCCTGAATGCTATCGGGATGGACGGCAGCTATTTTAATGAATGCTGACAGTTTTATGGGCATGGTGGTGAGTAGGGAGACAGGCAGGAGGGACTTTTAAAGGCCATTAAATCAATGCTGTGATATTGTATGCTTCATTCCAACACTCCTGGCTCCAGATTGGCCCATTCAGGGAGGTATCCGTGTATAGGTGTGCAAAGCTTCTCTAGAATGACAGCGGGAGGCTGTGAACAGGCTGGTTCTGCTTTGCTTTGGCTGTGTGGTGTGCAGAATTGCCCAGGTGCTCAGCCTTGTCTTAGGGGGTTTTCCCAGAGGAGAGAGACCACTTTTTGTTCAGAGCTCCTGACCTTTGTTTGTCTTTGCTTCAAGTGTGTGAACATAAGGAAAGCCAAGGATGTTAGCACTGGTATAACTCTGAGAGTTTTCTGGAACACTGCTTCTTAAACCGTGGTGTGCATAAAACTCGCCACAGGGGAATCCGTTGACAGTGCAGGTGTTCGGCTTCTGTCTGAGGTCTGGGGCTCAGGAATTCGTGTTTTTCAATCGCAGCGATCCTGGTGCTGATGCTCTGTGTGGTTCGCAGGGATCTCAGATGTGTGCCTCCTGGGTCAAATGAGGAGATTCAGGTCCTCAGGAGGAAAAGAGCTTGTTCAAGTCTCCACTGAACCCTGACTTCTGGTGATGTAGCCATGGTGTTTTTAATGCATCGTTGAGCTGAACCACAGCCAGACTTGGGCAAAATTGTCAAGCAAAATATTTGGGGGCGGGGGGTGCTTTAGACCTTCGATGCATCCCCTGATTTGCATATCAATCCCTTCCCATCCTGTGCTCGTTATTTTGGCAAAATAGAAGGGCTTTCTTTTTGTTATTACCTTGCGTCTTCTAAAATATGTGAAATAGGAAGTTAAAAGGTGCTCCCAGGGGACTGAGTTCAAGGGTAAAATTAAGTTTTGAAACTACGAGGCAGTTTGTTTATTTACAGCAGGGCTCATCAGGGCTTTTTAATATGAATGTCATAAAATTTATTTGACCACAGAAATCTTACAAACCTCTAGATGGGGAAACAACAGGGACTCGAGTGTATTAAACGTTAGAGTATTTTGTATCCGTTAGTTCCTGCCATTACAATCATAATCTTGTGAGCAAAGGGCTTTTATTATAACATTTCCCAGTTAACAGATGAAGAAACTAACATCAGGTAGTTGAGTGAATTACTCAGCAGAAGAGACCGAGTAAGTGAAAAACCCCTTTCTCAAACCCAGGTCTTCAGCCACCAACTCTGGGCGTCTTTGCCACCATTTCTGTGAGTCAGGTTCATGGTGAATGAATTAAGGAGTCTCATTCGGGAAAGGGACACTTTCTGTACCTTTCCCCAAACTACTTTGCATAGTTTTTTCTCAAGACCAAATTTGAAGCTTGCAAACAAATGCCTGTTTTAACACCTCATTTCCCCAAATTGCTTTGCATGTTTTTTTTTTCTCAAGACCAAACTTGAAGCTTGCAAATGCCTGTTTTAAACCTCACATGGAGAACCTATGAATTGGCTTGGCATCTGCTGGCTCTCAACCCTTCACCACTGACTGTATCCCGCGCTCTCTCCATTGCTAATTAATATTTAACCAAAAACAGAAAAGAACAGGAAAATGCATGGTTGACTTTGTCACATGCAGTTGCGCATTGTGGAGTCCAAGGCCAGAGTAAAATCAAGAATGCAGGTACCCTCCCCAGTGACAGTATGAGTCCCAGGCCTCTCCTTCCCTGTGAGGCTGACAGGCTGGCTCTCTCATCTCCAAATCCAGTCCCCTGAGAGCCTGATATGACCAAGAAAGGGAATCATTTTGGAGCTTACCAATGAACAGCACCCAGAATCCACCACGAGCCTCTGAAAGTAGGTTGACAAAGACCAGCTACTCTGGGGTAATATGTGAGGAAGGGTGATCTCCTTTCCTAGTCTCTAACTGTGGGAGCCCCCACATTTGGGGCAGCCACACCACACAGTGTAGTTCCCCATCATCTTTCTCCACTGAATGCCCCTGACTGGTGTGAGCTTCGTAACTTGGCAGTCTCTCTGGACCTAAATTCTGCTTTTATTTTTAATAGCATTCCATTTTATATCTTTAAATTTACTCCAAGAGGGCTATGAGTCTCGGGCACAATCTAATAAATAAGACAATGAGATTGCCTCCTTGAACATTTGTGTGTGTGCATACATGTGCCTGTGCATGCATGTGCCCTGGCTAAGTGCACTGTGTATGCGCAAGTGTGCACTACCTGTGCACGTGTGGATTGTGTATGTGTGAGTGTGCCTGCATGTGTGCATGTGTGTGTATCATGCATGCATGAGTGTGTACCCACCTGTGCCTGTGTGTGCATGTGCCCTGCCTGAGTGCATTGATAGGAAGGAAAGATACCACCTTGTAAACACGTGTTCTCTCTCTATAAACACATTTCTGCAAATGACAAATGCAATCATTAATTATTCAAGAACACAGCTATCCTGGCATCCACCACTGTGAAAGCCGTTGCAGAAAAAAGTGACAGAACTTGGCGCAAGTGAAGCAGGCCCCAGGGATATTCCCAACACCCTCCATAATTGTTTTCCAGTTTTACGTCAAAGCAAACCACCCAGTGCCAGCAGTACATAGTAGGGGTCAATGGTACTGTGGCCTGGACACCCCCTTGTGATAGAGCTCACTACCTCAGAGGTGTTCTCCTCTACTGGTTTAGGGTTGAAGTGTTTGCTTGTAACAGCTCCTGTTGGTCCTAAATGGACCTATACAGCTTCAAGGAGCTATCTCTTCCCTTCTTCTTATCTAGTTGGCATTTGGTATCTTTCCTCAGTAAATAAACAAGACCCTTTTCCCTTTAGAGTGTTCAGAACTTATTGAGAAATAAGATTCAAGAAACACAGCAATGAAAATCAAATATCTCAGATTTGTTACTGATCAAAGTTTACTTGGAGAGTCAGTCACGTCAGCAGCCCTTTTACATCACCCTCAAATGAACTTGGCCACCCATCCCAGGCAGCAGTGGACCACGGCACATCCCTCCCCCCATCTGGGTAGAGACTGGCTCTGTAAGCTGAGCCCCGGGACGTGGAGATGTGTGAGTCCTATAGACAGGCTGACTCGAAAAGTGAGAGCTTAGAAGAGCCTGAGATACACAAGCCCAGCATCTTCTCCCAAACTCAGCAATCACACAAGTGAATACCCATCCTCTGGGGAAGAAGGAGCATGAAACCAGAGAGCAACAGAAAGTCTCTTTCCACCCTGGCTGGCATAGCTCAGTGGATTGAGCGCGGGCTGCGAACCAAAGTATCACAGGTTCGATTCCCAGTCAGGGCACATGCCAGGGTTGCAGGCCACAGCCCCCAGCAACCGCACATTCATGTTTCTCTCTCTCTCTCTCTTTCTCCCTCCCTTCCCTCTCTAAAAAATCAATAAATAAATCTTTAAAAAAAAAGAAAGAAGTTGCATCCTTTATGAAAAAAACAAAAAAGAAAGTCTCTTTCCCCTCTTAGGCAGTAAAACGGGAATTTCCTGCCCTTCATGGACACTTGAGTTGCGGGAAAGAGCATCGTCCCTGCCTCCTGTCTAGCAATTGATATCCCTTGTTCAGCTGTCCTCATTAACTCATAATCCTGGTTGACCTCCCTGAAAGTCATGTGTTGAGATTTCCCTTTTGCTTCTGTGCCTGAGAACAGATAAAACCATGCTGTCCAGACAGGGAAGAGTTGAGGAAATGAGGTCCAGAGTGACTGAGCGCCTCCCTCTGGGTTGCATGCCGGGACATCAAACCCATGCCCCTCCTTACCTGGGGTCCGTGCAGCCATGCTGGCTTCCCAGGTGAGGACCATTAGCAGTGCACGCTATTGTTACAGTATTATCTGTCAAATGAAATAATGATTCTGAGGTCCTGGCAGCCTGAGCCAGATGAAAACTGGCAGCCCCAGGAGGAGAGAGCATTTGACTCAGCACAGTCCCTTAATCCATCCTGCCTGCCTTCTGCCTCCCTCTTGCAAGGCATGGGGAGAGTCGTAATGTGTCTCTGTTGCCCTAGAAGGTAAGCAGATGTTGAATGTGAGCTCGGAGCAGCCCACCAAAGAGAGCAAAATGGAGGATTCTGTTTTCTAAAAGAAGTTTTTGATCAAAAGGGGTGAAAATAAGAACAAAGAAATAAACATGAGAAAACTGTTTTAGGGGAGGAAAAGGGATTCGTTGTGCTCCTGCACCCTACAAATGAGTAAAAAGTGAGAGGTAGCCAGTCCTCATTAATGGAATCCCACGCCTTGCACACCCTTGGTGGCCGACATCCACCAGAGCTTTGTTCGATTGGCCTGGTTTTGCAGCCAATCAGAAGTGCGGCACTAAACGTGGTCTATTTTAAATGTATTGCAGCTGAATTATTTAATTTGAAATTTAGCTGGTGCCACAGGCACTGGAGCGGCGGCTAGAAGAATGAACAAAATTATTTCATTGGAAAACGGTTTAAATTTTAATTATGAGATGGGGCAGTTTTGGGGGAATGAGGCGGTTGGTCCATGGAAGCTCTGTCTCCTGGATTCATGTGGAGCCATGACAGGCACTGGAGCATATTTAATTATCCAGTCCTGGTGTCTGTCCACTGACTCGGAGGGCTAACGGGGAGCAGAGGCATAAACAGCATAACTATGATAATAACAATAATTGCAATTCAGGGTTGTACAGAGGAAATTTCCACTGATCTTTGTTATCCTATAAGATAACCTTGAAGGCTTTTTTGTCTTTTTGTATAAAAGAAGAGAAGGTTATAAAGCCCTCGGGGATAGAAGAAGAGAGACATACTGGGAATAAGGGACACAGGATTCTATTTTTATTGTTGCTATGGTGACTTGTCACCTTGAGCAAGTCACTTTACCTCACCAGGCCTCAACTTCCTTAATATATAGTAAGGCCGTTTGGGTCCTGAGACCTTTGTGATCCCTTCCAACTCTCAAGTGTGCCTCTCATATGTGATCTTAAACCAGAGTCTATTCTCTGTTGACAAGATATTTTAGGATTCTGAGTAAACATTGCATTCTATTACACATCATTCTGTTAGAGTATCATGTAACTCTTCATTGAGCACAATTGCACCATTATCCATTGCAATCACTTGGAGCCAGACGGACGTGGATTTGAACTTGTTATGTGATTTCTAGCCTGATAGCACTGGACAGGCTAATTGATTTCTCTGAACTACATCCTCAAAAAATGGGGACAGTAGTAGCAACTACCTTACATTTGTGGTGAAATGAAATGAAGCGATCCATGTAAAGTACTTAACATTGCTATGATGAAGTAGGAACTCAATAACTGTTAGTTCCCATTGTCACCATTGTCATCACCATCATTGTCATGACCATCATCACCATCACCATGATATACTAGATTCTCCTGTAGACATTGGTAATGTGGCACTGAATAAAGTATACTTCCTAATATCAAGGGGCATTAATATTCTAAGGAAATACACACACACACTGTAAATATCACTTAGGTTTGAACAAAAATCTTTGAGACTACAGAAAAAGAAAGGGAAACTGAGGCCCACAGAGATCACATGTCTTGTCCAAGACCATCTAGTGTATCATCCATAGTGCTGGGACTGGAACCTCAGTGTTTCTGCCTCTTTCTCATTTATTTTAAAGCCAAATTTATGAGGTGATGTTTGAAGAAACCAAGTGAAATTAATATTCAGAGTCTAACTTCTGTAAATCACCAAGTTCCTTCTATTTCCCCACACCTCAGGGTCTATTGAATAAAGAGGATTATGGTTTTCTATTCATAACTCAATTTGGAATTAATAACAAATGGTGTTAAAGTGATACATTTACATACCTACGTGTATGCCCATGTGAATTCGCAAGCACAGATGTGCCGAAATGTGTCTGTAAGCACAGGTAGCCATGTACAGCAGAATCCATTCAGTCTCTATGCACGCATATCAGTATATGCTTAAGCACATGCCCGTGCCCCCATGTACACCCATATGTGGCCATGAGAATATTTGTGCACAGGTGTACATGTGTCCAAACACACTCCCGCACAGCTACATGTGCACAGGCGGTATCGTGACAACACCGTGAGCAGTTCCAGCAGCAAACACTGTGGAGGTTCCTATAATTTAATTCAGCCATTGTCGCTAAAGTTCATTTCCGGTTCAGGAGGAGCTGGGGTCTCCAGGTGTACTGGGGCCTTAGCTCTTAGTCATCTTAACTCAATTAAAACAGTGCTTCGGACCATCGGTTTTCTGCACTATCTGTATGATCTGAAGCATAGAGTATGAACTTCATTCCAGGTGAATCAGAGAACACTGGCTAAATCAAGAATAGAACTTGACAGTGGTCCTCAGACTTCACTGCCATGAATTTAAGAGCATGCGTCAGATGCTAAGATTCTGACCTAGTGTGGGGGTGGGGCCCAGGAGTCTGCATCTAACACTCTTCATCAGGGATTAGATGCTGGGGGGTTATGGAACACCTGCAAGAAGTGCTAACTTAGAGAATATCAAAATCTCCTCAGTTTTCAAAAGAGTAAAGGGAGGTCCCAAATGGTGACATGACTTCTACAGATTTTCACTGTTACTAATGGCAGGTTTGGGTTTGGAACCCAGGCCTTGTCCCAGTTTCTCAGCAAGGTAGTATATGGGGTTACTGTTTGGTCTGTGTGAGTCTCTCAACATCCAACAGGAATTTAAGCTTCCCAAGGTAACATCAGTCATGCATATTTCATTCTCTTTCTCTCTCTCTTTCTCTCTCTCTCTCTCTCCGGTATTTGAATATGCACGATCAACCAAGTGAAGAGAGTAAACACTGGATAAATGAACTGGGAAAAGAGCAAATATGTATGAAGTTTCTATTTTTATTACAGGTACTATGTTAGAGCTTTGTACCAGTTAGAACTGTGATTGGCTGCAAACACGGGAAAACCTGAGTGGCTAAAACTAATAAAAGTTTGTTTGTTGTGTGTTTGTTTATGTTTGTCACATAAGAGTCTAGAGCAAGAGGCTAACACTTAACAATATCAAGATTGATGTCTGTATATTAATAGTTCTCTTTGCTGTTTCAGAATGTTGGTCAGCTCATGGTTACAAGGTGGTTGCTACACATCCAGACATTGCATTTGAATTCAAAGCAACAGGAAATCTGGGGAAACTTACTGGCTTCATTGGTCTCATTTGTTGAGGAACAAAGCTTTCCCAGAAAATTTCCAACTTTGGCTTATATAATCACTGGGGGAGTATTTAGCTGGGAATTTGCTCTTGGAGCTCTTGGAAGTAAAATGAACTGTGCCGACAAAGAAGAAGAAGGGATGGCTTTGGGGTGTTTTGCATCTTTACACTCACATTCTAATAGAGATGGGAAGGAGTAATCCACTGTGTATAAAAACAAAACAGTAGGCTCTTCTTTGCCAATATTTTTAGACGATGGTGGGAAAGTCATCTTTTCATTCAGCAGGCAGTATTCAAATTTCCCTTAGGTACCAAGAACTGATACCAAGATACTGTAAACCTAAGGAATAAATAGTCCTGTTTCAAGTTTTAGCTTTATAGTCAAGGATACAGCTCTGAGAGCAACATTGTGATTCGATATGATATGTGCTACAATGTAGACAAAGGGTTGTGTTCATGCATGTCATTTTCATGTTCCTTAAAGTGTTTATTTGCTCTCTATATGTCTTCCAAACAAAAACCCACAAAGTTCAATATGGTTAAAACTGAGACCATCTTCCTAGATTCATTTTGTGTTCTGTTCTCATACATCCATGACGACCTTTCTTTAGTTCCTGTAGTAGACCAAGCTTATTCTTCCTCAGGACCTTTGCACGTGCTATTCCCTTTGACTACCCCCTGCACAGACTTCACCCACCAATCACTATTCCTTATTCAGCTCTCAGCTCACATATGTTATTTAGCCCTTCAGGTGAGATTGTATTTCTTTTTGCCACTCTCCTAGCGCTCACGGTGCCAATCACATCTTGCTATTGTATAACCTTGTGACGATCTGATTAATGTATATCTCACACTCTGTACCTTAGACTCCGTGAGGGAAGGAGCTGTGTACTTGGATAACTGTTTTATTTTTAAGCACCTAGTAAGTACTAAAAAGCTATTAAATGAATGGATACATGAATGGGTGGAATGAAACCACAGGTTTTACTTAGGGTGTCAGGATGCATGCAAGATACAGCATTTGAACTTCTCTTCTCTGGTCCTCAGTTTTCCCATCTTTTAATTGGGTAGGAAACAATGATTTCTAGGGCTTTCCTAGATTTGTTTTTGCTGAGATCCACTCTTGAACCCTCATTCCACCTCTTGTTTTCTGTGTGACCACGGGCAAGATGCTTCACCATGCCCAGCCTCGGTCTCCTTCCCTGTGAAGCAGGTGCAAATGATCTCTCAAGCCCCTCCCAAGCCTGGAGCACCTGTGAGCTTCAGAAACTTCCAGAAGAAACATGTAAACCACAGGACGTGAGCCGAAGAAATTGTGCTGAGTTGTGGGTCTTGCAGGTGTTATCTCCGCAGGCTCCCGGGAGCATTTCTTGAGGAGAATCAGTGTGTTACCTGGACTCATTTATAAAAGAAATGAGAAGGAAATGGACTCGTTATAATGAACACCATTAATTCATCACTTCAGACTTCGCTGTTTGAACAGCGAGTATCAAGCAATTCAATTGTCATTTGTCGATTGAATTCTGCTATTTTGCCTGTTGGAAATGACCAGCCAACACAACAGCGTGTAGGCGACGACATGACTGCTAATTAGCATATATATTGTTTGTCCTGGTACAAATTTATGGCAAACAGCAATATTTTACACTCCAGTAAAGTTAATAAATGAAGCCTTGAGCTATAAAATTTTCATGTTCCTTTGTGCAAAGGTCAATTATAAATAGTTAAGCACGTATTCATTCAAAAGCTTGAGGTCTTACAGCCGGGAGAATGAAATATATTCTGGTCAATTTACACTCTGGCTGGACTTACCTTTTATTTTATAGCCTTGGTGACATCCCTCGTTGCTGGCCTGCACAGTCTGGGTTCCCAGAGAACTCCCCAGGCTGGAGAGACCGAATGACATGAATATGTAAATGTTCCCAGGTCTGTGGTTTGACACCCAGAATGTATTCCATAAATGTCAGGTGAAATGGAAAGGGACAGCCCACGTGAGAGAAAGGGGCAACAGGGATTCAGCGCAGCTCCTAAACCTCTTTGTCACGAATACTGAGCTAGAATCCAAATACACGGGTTCCATTATGAACTGGATAGAGCATTTGCTACTTAGTTTTCCCATCTGAAAAGAACAAAGAGAACAGATTATATCAGTAGTTCAGCTCTGTATTGCTGTGTAACAAAATACCAAAACATAGAATAGTCTAATTTTTTTTGAAACCTAAATCACATTATTGCATCTCATGATTTTGTGGATGAGGAAATGAGGCAGGGCTCAGGGGCAGATTCCTCTCTTCCATGAGGTGTGAAAAGACACCATTCAGGGGTGTTTAGTTGGTGGGCAGGCTGGTCCCGAGAGCTCAAGACACCGTCTCTCACGTGTCTGTGAGACGTGAGATGGCAGGAAGATGTTTCAGAAGAATGGCAGCAGCGAAGCTGGGCTCTGCTGAGACTGTTGACTGGAGCGTCTGTGACGTACAAGGCAGCTCAGGGCTCTCAGAGAGAGTTTTGTCAAGGCACGGGACGTAGAAGTGGCCTGTTTCTTAAGGCCTGAGCCCACAACCTGGTACAGCTCCATTTCCACCACATTTTGTGGTACAAAGGGGTCACAGGGACCACTGCATTCCAGTAGGAGGCAGCATAGATCCTGCCAGTTGATGAGAGCAAGAGCAAAGACTTCTTAGCCATCTCATCTACCGCGATCTGTGCTTTCTGATTTGGTTCTGCAGTAAAAGTGTCACACAGAGAAGGATTTGGTGGATAAGTAAGTTTGGGAAAGGGTGGGTCAGAGAGTCAAGCAATTGTTTTGTAACTGCAAGGCTTCTCAGTCTTCCCTCATTTTCTCCTTACTTGTTGAGTGTTGACTTTGTATCAGGACTTTACCAGCTACAAAAATAGGGCAATGACAAAATGAAACTTTATAACATGGGGGTACAGACAATAAAATAAATATGCAATGTTTTTGTCCTGGTATGTGTCATGCACACGAGCTGCAATGATTGGGAATGACACGATCCACTCTTTCTGATGGAGAAATCAGATAATTCAGGAAGATCTATGTCACCACGTAGCTGAATAGCGAGAATGGAAGCCATACCGAGGGTCTCTCCTCAGTAGCAACAGCAGAGTCTAAGGTCCCCAGAGTGGGAGCAGTATTGGCCAAAATGTCTGGGAGGAGTGAAGAAGAATGTAAGTGGGGGGAGTAGAGACCAGAGAAGGAGCCAGGGCCTTGGGAGTCAGGAAAGACTTTGGAATTTATTGAGTGTAATGAAAAGCCACTGGAGGCTCATGGGCAAAGGTGGGATGTAATCTCATTTGAAAAATATGTCTCTCTCTCCGCCCCCCCCGCACCTACTTTATAGAGAGTAAACAATAAGGGCAAGCAAGTGGGGAATCAGTTAGAAAGCTCTTGCACTCTTCCAAGACAGAGAGAATGATGATGGATGGAATGACCAGCGATGGGGGTGAAAGTGGTGAGAGAGGTCTATGTTTGCAAGATGTGATGGAGGTACTGTTGAAAGGACCTCCTGATGATTGTGAGACATGAAAAAAAGAGTGAGAAATGCCTCCTAGGTTTTGGGTCAGCGCAGCCATAGATCTGTGGGAAAGTCGCCTTCAACACATTGGTGCCTGTCAGGACTCTCAAGGTAAACACTTGGAGACAAATTCTGAGGACCAGAGCTCCAAGGGACACATTTAGGAAAATGCTGGGCCACACCTCTTATCAAAGAAAAACATACCGGACAGAGTGAAACCGGAAAGGGAGACTTTATTCAAGACTACTGCAGGAGGGGAGTGAGATTGAATTAAATCTGCTGAAACAAAGGGCAGGAGGTTAAGAGCTGGGGTGGGCTGGTGGAAAAGTGCTGCAGAGTGGTTTGGGGAGGGGAGCATGGGTCACTGCGATGGGGCCACGGGTGTCTGCTAATGGGCACCCATCGAAGTTAAGCTCCGACCCTTCCACAGAGACTAGGAGACGGGGGCACCGCCTCCTTAGATGATCCCATCTTAAAGTCATGGCTCCCCGGCCCTTGAGAAAGATGATTCTGAGTTGCAACACTTGCAAGAGTCTGGGAGAAAATTTACATCTCAAAGGGGCAGAGAAATAATTTAAGACTATAAATTGTCCAAAGTAAATTACCTAAGAAAAGGGAGGTCAGGAGCCTACAGTCAGGAAGAAACCTGCCCCAAAATTCGTCAAGCTGAGGACAGTGTTAAGATAGTCCTGATCACTCTCTGTTATCTGATGATCCCAGGTTGGAAACTGAGACACAGTAGACAGAATCTCAGTGGCTTGGGTCTGTTCTGCCCCAGACCATCTGCTTGGCCCTGAACAATTATACGAAGTTGTGTTTGTGTAACTGGAAGAATCTTCTCCCAGTTACCTGCACAGCCGACTCCCTGGTTACCTTCTGCCTTTGGTGTTCGTGAGGCCCACCCCCACCACCATGTTCCAGGTAGTGACTCTTGCTTGAATGTTTCCTGTCCCCTCTGACCCAACCATACTCTGTACTTTATTTTATATTTCTCCTTTATGATCTGTCGCCTCCTTCTGGAAGGGCAGCTTCATGGGCAAAGAAGCCCATCACAGAATCATTTATGATAAAAAGAGATATTTTTTAAAAAACTGAAGATACAACATTAGAGGAAGAATTAAGAAAGCTGATACCTCTACTCAGGGGAATAGTGTTCAGCCATTTAATTTACGCTTATGGAGAGAGTCTACTGAGGATAGCCCATGTATGGAGAGGGCAATTTAAAGGAATTTGAACATAAATTATGAATAAGTATTATCATGTTATAAATGCCAAAATTTAAAATGTCGCTATAAACAGAAAAATATTGGAAGGAAATATGCCATGGCATTCATACTAATGAACTTTAGGTAATATTATTCCCATTTGTTTATCTATGTATCTAGATGTCTATCTACAAAATACAATGCTTTACTGTTTCCCTTAATTTCAGTATTTTTTAAAATTTTTAAATAGTGATAAGGTTTGTGTTTAAAGTAGAAAAGTCGACTCTGTTAAAAAGTAAAGATTCTGTGAGACTGTCACACTATGAACAGTCCCCAGTCTGGGGCATGTCTGTGGAGTTCGAGCTGCTTTGGCACTAATAATGGGGCATGTCTTGGTGTGTGTGAAGGGAGCATCAAGGAGAGAGAAAGCAAAGCCCTGGCTGGCATAGCTCAGTGGATTGAGCGCGGGCTGCGAACCAAAGTGTCTCAGGTTTGATTCCCAGTCAGGGCACATGCCTGGGTTGCAGGCCATGACCCCCAGCAACTGCACATTGATGTTTCTCTCTTTCTCTTTCTCCATCCCTTCCCTCTCTAAAAATAAATAAATAAAATCTTAAAAAAAAAGAAGAAGAAGAGAGAAAGCTGGAGCCTGTGTTTTGGGAAACTCCCAGGGGAATTGTTATAGTGAGTAAAGGAATAGAAGCCTGGGCAGAAGCAACCAGAGGAAGACGAACCACAGTGGCAGTGTGGGGCAGGAGCAGAGTTTAGGGTCCCTCCGTGCTATAGAGAGGAGCAAGGCAAGGCATGCAGCAGGTGTTATCACCTAGGCACCTACTATGCCCCAGGTATAGGATAAGGATATTCTTTATCCTTAGTAACTATGCAACTAAAAGATTTGTGAAGAAAGCACAGCATCATGCTAACTGCAGGGGTGTGCTTTAAGGAGATAGTGGTGGGGATTAACAGGTCTGTGACTCATGGAAACAGCAATTTGCCCTCAGTGCTATCTGCCATGTGTAGGGGAGAAAAGTAGACAGACAGCACAGAAGTATAGCAATGAACTGAGCACTAAGCATAGATGGGCGAAGCAACAGAATGACTTGAGTTGAATGATTTTGAGCTCTGGCCAAGTCCAAGGGCATATGTCCTCCCATTTAGGTTGTTTTACTCTCATTTGTTTTTTAAATGCTGAAATCAATTTCTCTAGATAGCCCCTTCTACCCAAGGGAAGGCCCTGTTTATAGAATACTTACCAGGTGTCAGCCATTACCTACTGTGGTATCTTTTAACACCTCCATGACCAACAGAGTAGGCATTATTATTCTCATTTCAGAGATAGGTAAATTAAGGCTTAAGAGAGGTGGTGCGATTTTGTTACAAGGTCACACGTTAGTTAACTTTAGAATCATTGTATAGAATCCCTGACTGTCCAGCCACACTTACCATCCCTTTCTACACTGCCAGTCACATTAAGCATACATGAAATTTTTCCACTTCAGCTAGGTTCAGAATCCTCAAAACCTGTTGCTCAGACTTTGGGGTATTATGGGTGATTACAATAGGAGCCACAGTCTTTAGTGTTGAGTCTGTTGATTTTCCAGGCTGTTCACCGATGTGACAAGTTCACATGCGTCTCAGAATTCAATTTTCTAGCAAAATGGAAAATGCAATTACAGTATTCAGCAAAATATCGTTGTTGGTTCAAAAATAATTAAGCATCTTATTACATCGCTATCTTACCTAGTGGACTGCAGTGACTCTCCAGGGCTCCAGCAGGGAAAAAGCAAGGGCTCTTCAGAAAGGGGGGGGGGGGGTATGTGTGGGTGCATCCCCAGAGGGTGATAGCTAATAACCCGAGTTCTTAGGAGAAAGGGCTGCAAGACAACTACTTTATGGGACAGTAGCTCTTATTAAAAACATAATGCTAAAGTTGTTGGAAGCTAAGTTTTTCCATGACAGCAGCTTTGGAATTTATTTCCACGGGATCCATTTCTACTGCTTGACATTAAGGGAGTTGGTGGCAGGGAGAAACTCCAGACAGTGAAACACCAGTTTGAGAGGTATTGTACTTAGCCTGTCAAGAAGAATAAAAGAAGCCTGCATTAGAAGGAACAAAAAGGACTCAGCATTTATTGGGTACCTACTATGCCCCGGGCAGAGGATAAGGATATTCTTTGCTTTACCTGGAGACAAGGAAGCTGAGCTATTCATATCAATGACAGGCGGAGCATCTCTTCTGCCCCATGCACTGTGTGTGCAAAAGCATTTAACACACAGTGTCTTGCTGATGGCCATAATAGCCTGAATAGACATTTAGCAGATAAGGAAACATAAGCAGGAAGTATTTAATAAATTGCCTAAGCCACTTCGCTCCTAAGTAGGAGAGATGCTTTTGATTTTTGGAATCATCATCTTTGACCATTGCTTTCAGTTGGTAGCAAAAATAAATAAATAAATAAAAATTTAAAAAATTCCACAAACCCTAAAACTCAGCTACTAAAGAATTTATCCTGCATGAGAAAAAAACAAAACCTTGTGACAAACCTCATTTCAAAACCTAGATGTGTCCTGGGAATGCGGGCAATTTACTTTGTCTTTCTGAAGCTCTATTTCTTTCCCAGTTTTACTGCAACCAGAGTAGCTCATCCCAGTCACCCCAAGGGCTTGCTAACATCCAGATTGCTGGGGTCTACCCCTGGGTTATTGATTCACCGTGTCTGGGCCGGGCTAGAGATGTGTATTTCTGACACGTTTTCAGGTGATGCTGATGCCACAGCTCCAGGACCTCATGGGGACAAGCCCTGCTGTGTGCACTCGGAACCCAAACTCTGATTTCCCAGGACTGAGAGACAGCTTGCCATCGCACACAAAGCATTATCTTTGAGACCTGGTCTTATCCTTCCGCCTTTACTTCCTACTCTGTGGTCTTAGGCAAGCTGATTAATCATTTGGGGCCTTGATATCTCCATCTGTAAAATGAGGGCTATTGCTTTCTTCATCGCTACCCAGTTGATGAGGATTATATAAAGAAGTTTATGTATAGTACCTAGCCAATGTCTGGCTAAAACACTTACTAGATGCTGATTCTGAACTTTGGAAAGTTATCATTTTTATGATGCCTGGCTTCATCTTCATTTATTTTTTATTCACTAAATACACCAAGCAACTGTAACAGTTTCTGTGCAGTATTTTTATTTTTTTTAAATCTCTGCAGTTCTTATTATAAAAAGATGTTTTATGTTCACCGTAGAACACACAGAGCAGAGGACAGTGCTATACCCACACTGCCCATCATTATTGTTGGAGAAATATTACGTATATAGTTTTGTTCAGAGGTCATGAATTGTGAAATTCGCCAGAAGAGGGAATTTTGAATATGTTTGACCTGCAAGGACAAGGTATCCCCAGGGAAGAGCCCCTGAGAGATAATAGTCAAGTTGAAGGATGCTTAACTCCATCTAGAGGGACTGTCTCTCAAATTAAGAAATTTCCTACCCTCCCCTATCAAGAAGTCACTGCTGATAAATCTACATTAATCAGTCTGTGGATGGGAGAGACCTGGTTCTTCTCGCTGATTCATAAAAAGAATTACAGGTCAGCAAATCTATTAGTGTGTAATCAGTTTATTAGTGACCCATTCCCAGAGAAGAGAATGGGACTGGGTAGGGGGGAGAGTGAAAGGCAGTTTCAGGGCAAATTCAGGGCAAAGCAGAGCAGCAAAAGTAAGAGTGCTGGCTGAAGACCAGGGTGGCAAGCCCCCGGGCAGCCTGAGGCTGGGTGGCCAAAGGCCTAGTGGCCCAAGAGCCAAGAGTGTCAAGAGCACCCTGAGCACGAGAGAGGGAGAGAGAGAGAGAGAGAGAGAGAGGGAGGGAGAGAGAGAGGGGGGGGGAGAGAGAGAGTCCTTTGTTCTGAGGATTTATATAGTTGGTGGGATAGGAGGAAAAAGTTACATATTGATTGACGATTGATGGGTAAATGTGGTGCCAGCTTTCCTGGGGGAATGTGACTACCCCAACTTAGGTATGTGTGGGGATCTGTTAGCCTGAATCCTTATCTTGCTCCAGACTCCATTTGCTTATCTTGTTATAAAACAAAGGTGACAGGAGGCAGTTAATTAAAACTGGGGCACTTGCCAAAGTTACTTATAGGCTATTTCTGTAAGCATCAGGGACTCCCTCGTAAAACAGATAGTGACCAGAGGTAGACCATTAAGCCAAGTTGTTTTATGGGCTTCTTCTTTGGGCACTGTGGATCCTCTCCCATATTCCAGGCCTTGGGAAGAAAGCACAGTTTCAAGGCTTTCTTCCCCGGAGAGTGGGAATATCAAGGACTTCCTTCTTTCTTGCTAACATAGTGTTTCTAATGCTGTTGAAACGCCTGGCAATATTCTCAGACCAGACTCAGGACTGCTGAGTCAGCATGTGAGACTTGTCTCCTTCCTCCTCCCTGCCTCGGTTTACTCTTTAATCTACCTGATCGGTAAAAGGTGTTTCCTGTCAACCGGAATGCTAGACACTGGCCAGTAACAGTATTGCAGTCTCAGAGTTCTTCTTCCTATGCTGTCTCCTGCCTCAAAGCCAGTTAGAAACTCCAATGGATTCAAAATATGTTTTTATAATGTTTTTATGTTTTTAAATGAAACCTGAAGTCTCCCAACCCTCTCAACTCCAAGCAGAAGTCCCTGAACACTATTTTCCTTCACATCTTTGTCCAGGTTGAAAATCAATGCATTTGGTTCACCTTGAAGCTCAAGCTGCATATTTTTCGCAGCAGAGAAGCCTGTGTTGCCAGCATCCCTCGGAAAAAGGCAAATGACCCCACGGTGTCCTCTAGCCAGGGAGAGGGCAGAGGGCTCAGAGGGGCAGCACACCCACAGCTTGAAGATTCACCAGCCACCGTTCTCAACTAAGGAGCATGCTGGCTGGGGCCCGTGACTGAAGGACCCTGGGCCAGGAGTTAGACTTTTCAGACAAGGCCCTGGTCTCAGGCCACCAGTTCCTTTAACAATCGAAATGCGTGTGAGAAGGAGGTTCAGAGTAGTAAAAAGGGCTCTCATGCCCTTTTTATTCATGGTATTAACAATTTTATTGCCAATACCAAGCAGTCCTTATTAAGGAATCGATGTAATAGGTGTAGTAGGAATTATGATATTAATATTCAGAGATGCTTACCACGTGCCAGTCACTGTTCTAAGTGTTTTACCTCTGTTGACACATTTTATTATCATAACATTTCATAGGTGAGAAAAAAACAAGGAACTGAGAGATTGATGAACTACCAGGTGCTGTGTCATTAATTACACTCTAATTTGAAGGGAAGGGTGTTCTTAAAGCCCTAATTTAGCAGATTAAAACATTGAAGGTGACTTCCCTGAGATCACACAGCTTGCACGAGACACACTTGATACACAAGGTGGAGATATTTGGTGGATGAAGCTGAAGGCTTCCCACAGGGGACGGGGCTTGGTGCAGCTCGGAAGGATGGAGCACATAAGGCTGGAGAGTGCATCCTGTCAAGACTCGGGAAGACCCTGCGCCTTGCCTGAGGAGCTCCTGATGGCCCACATTCCCTGTCCTGTTTCTCCCCCCAGGATTATCAGGTGTTAAACTAGATATAATCACTGTCTGGGATGCTCTTCCTCTGATAGTCCCACATAGCAAACGTATTCATCCACCCAACCCTCAGACCAGGGGTCACCATGCCAAGAGGTCATCTTTTCCTCTCTCTCTCTCTTCTGGGGGAGATTTCCTCTGTTTTTCATTTGCCTCCACACTTGCTTCACTTGCACAGCCCTTGAGATCCTTTGCGAAAACACCTGCCTTCCTCACTAAGATGAGAAGAGCAGAGCCTTGCCTTACTGGTGTGTCCTCATCCCTGTCGCCTAACACAGGGAGAATCACATAGACAACACTCAGAGGAGTGCCGGAGAGAGGATGGGGAAGAGAGTGACTTACACGGTTTATTGACCTGCGTGCCCCGCTCTTATTGAAGTGCTGGAATCCTAGCCCCCAGCATGATGGCATTAGGAAGGGGGGCCTTTGGGAGGTGATTAGGATGAGGGGGCTTGAGCAGGATCAGTGCACTTATACGATAGGTCCAACAGAGCTCCCTTGCCCTTTTGCCATGTGATGATACGACCATAAGACAGCTGTCTAGACAGCAGGTTCTCATCAGACATTGAACCTGCTGCTGTCATGATTTTTGATTTCCCTGTTTCCCCAGACTGGGAAATAAATGTTTGTGGTTTATAAACAACCCAGTTTATAGTATTTTTGATGCAGCATCCCAACTTGATTAAGACATTCATATATCCATGGAATCATTCATGAAAAATTACAAGCTGTTTACTACAGGCTATGGATTGAGCTAGATGCTAAAATACAATCTTGAGCAAGATCTAACCCCAGCCCTTACAATACTTACTCCCTAGCTGAATCTCCAGTCATGGTCAAGGAGCATAGCCCTGGGGTTTTAGCTACAAATATAGAATTGGGAATTGAAGGGACAATCTCACCTGTTATGGACGCAGCCTATCTTGCAAGATTTTCTTAAAGCTCCCTGTTTCCTCCATGGTTCCTGGGGCAGCAGTGCCTTTCCTGAGGCTATTTGTTAGGAGCAGCACCGTGGGGGCAGGAGCATAAAGGATGCCTCAGTGCTGTTTACTATCTCTCCAGAGAAAGTCTCTGACCTCAATTTCATTTCTCGTTTTTATTGACCCATTTCACGCTAGTTGAGTGAATTTTCAAGGTCCGTTAGGGATGTATCAGCGACTCTTGTCCTTGTTAAATGGACATACTCAGTATAGTCATGGATAGACACGGCCTCATCATGGGGAAGATAAGGTCTGGCTGGAGTGACCTAAACTGCACCTAAGTCTTCACTGTGCCTGCAGAAATGGCTGTATTTCATGAGCAGGACCTAGGATTGGTTCCGCCTTCTGGTCCCAATTTGAACAGAAGGTGGACAGAGAGAGTGATACTGCCCCTAAGTTTATATGTACTTACCTTTCCACTGGGAGACACCCTGAGGTAAGGAGGACTACAGAAAGGAATTGTATAGGACAGAAAGATAGAATTGATGGTAAAAAGAGAAAGTCACAGAGGAGAAGAAGTAGGACCCTAGAGATTGAGACTATGATCAAATAAGGAAGATTCCCGGGAGGAAAAAGCAGGAGATTAAAATTAATTAATAGGATAGATGCTTCAGTCAGGGTGGACTAAGTCACATTGTAGCAACAAATAACTTTAAAATTTCAGTAGCTCAAATCCTCAAGAGTTTATTTCTCATTTAAGCTGCACATCTATTGTGAGTGAGAAGGCTTGTTGTGGTCCTTACAGTCACTCAGCAATCCAGGTGAAGGAGCAGGCAGACTCACAATCACTGCTTCTGGCCACGCCAAAGGGAAACTGAGCTCAGGAGGTGTCACTCTGGTGATCAAATGCTCTGAACCCACTAGTGGTACACATAGTTTTTGTCACCGCTCGTTGTATTAGCATAGGTAGCTGGTTAGTATAAATAAATAAAGGAAGGGAGCAAAGGGAATTGAACATTAAGTCTGCTTCACTAGGAAGCTGCAGCATTTATAGGCTCCCCACAGGACCGCTGCATTTTCACCCTGAGGACCTAATCTCCAAAGCAGGTAGGAAGGACTGGTTATGGGTCATTAGCTGGGATCACCGAGGGAAGAATAAAAGCAGCAGGGGCAATTCCTCTGCTGGACCCATGCACTGTAGAAGTCAAAATGGTGCAGGAGGAAGTCCTTCTACATTGAGGCATGCGCAAGAGGAGCAAAGAGGACAACCTTAAAGGGGAGGAGCCTAGCCTGGAAAAGGGTTGGATTGGGTAAGGGATACAGATCCCTGGAAAATCTAGGAAATGAATTGGTTGGAAGAATGCCCAGCACAAGCCCATG
This sequence comes from Phyllostomus discolor, assembly GCF_004126475.2. Classification (NCBI taxonomy): domain Eukaryota; kingdom Metazoa; phylum Chordata; class Mammalia; order Chiroptera; family Phyllostomidae; genus Phyllostomus; species Phyllostomus discolor. Next base: position 202,230,585 of record NC_040905.2, read on the forward strand.
GAGGCTTGGGAAGATGATTCAACTTGAAACCCTGAGATAATATAATCAAAGCTTAACAAAGGCCTTTTTCTCAGTAACACACATTTGTTTGCCAGCTTCTTCACACATTCTCTCTCCATGGTGACTGTCCAGGCCCAAACACAGGCTCCAAGTGAGGGCCCAGCAATTGTGCAGACCCAGCGCCCAGGGAGACCAGGCTCTGGCCCGGGTACAGCAATGCAGTGCCGGCTGGAGCACAGCCGGGAACAGACACTAAGCTGGCTGGATGGGAACAGAGACTGAACTGGACTGAACTTTGGCATGGACTGAAATGAGGGCACAGAATTTCTGGACCCTGGCCCTTCTTCTGGGATTGATGAAGACAAGGCTGGACTTCCACTGAGGGACGGAGTTAAACCACCTGGCCGTGGATGAGACAGACTCCGGACACCTGGGAACAGTCCTTTGCGTTTGCTCCAGCTTCAATAAACCTATCACTACACCTCATCCTCCCATGCGTGGTCCCTGAAATGCCTTTCTTGTGACTCCACAAAGACTCCATTTCCATGGACGACAAGTGGATGACCTAGTAACATGGTCCCATTTCACCACAAGAGGCCACAATCATGAGCTCAGGAGTCAGAGAGTATGAATTTCACATCCAAACTATCATCTCCATTGACCCCCTCAGGATCCCTGTGGGCCAAATCGATGGTATTTTTCCTGTCACTAACCCTGCTGCTACTATTACTGCCATTGCTGCACCTTCTGGGATTCGCTTATAAAATACTTGCCCCTGCTCTACCTAAAGCATATCTAAGCCTCACAACGCTTCCCTTAAGTATGATTATCCCCTTTTATACAACAACAGAGGCTCAGAGAAGTTAAGTGGTGTATTATTTTGCAAAGCACTGCACACTGGGTGGTCTAAACAGCAGAAATTTATTTTCTCATTTCTAGAGGCTAGGTTGGCATGGTTGGTTGCTTCTGTAGCTCCCACTTTGGCTTGCTGGTCATGGTCTTCTCCATAGGTCTTCACACCTTCTTTCCTCTAGGTGTATCTAGGTGTGTCTAATCTCCTCTTTCTATAAGGACTCGGGTCACATTGGATTAAGACCTCCCCATATAAACTAATTTACCTCAATTGCTTCGTTAAAGGTTGTATTACCAAATACAGTCATATTCTGAGGTCCTGGGGGCTCAGAGTTCAGCATATGAATTTCAGGGGGGCAATTCATCTGGTAACAAGTACCCTGCACCCAGATGAAGCCCATATTTAAATATAGGCTATTCTGATTCCAAGCCCACACATCATGCTTCTACCTTCTAGCCAGTAGTAAAGCTTGACTATATAGTCAACATCATGCCTGGTTTTTCCCCTTCCTTTTTACAATAGAGTACTCAGAGGAAGGGTCAGCTCCTTTGGATAGATCAAGAAATTGGGGCTCATGGTAGGGAGTAGTTTCTTCCAGTTTGGTCATCTTGGGGTGAGTTCAGGTCTTCCGGCTCTTGACTATGAAGAAACTCTCTCCTATCTCACTCTTTGGATGAGGTAGCCCTTTTAAAATGATGCCACATCCATCACATCACCAATAGTGGCTTTTTAAAAGTTCCAGCTGTGTACAAACATGAGGACAGGCACTTAACACACAGAAAGCTGACACAATGCTAGTTTTCTAGGAAATGGCAACCTAAATGAAAAGGCAAGTAATAGGCAGTAGAGTACAGATACCACTTGATGTTCATTGAGAAGTGCTGTCAGTAAATCCTATAAAAAATTCAGGGGAAGATACAAGTACTGTAGACCGCGTATTCAGAGAATACCTTTTTACCAGGGTTTAAGGAATGCATTTGTGGCAGAGGGACGGTGAGCGGAATGCCAGCAACAACAGAGACAGAGTTTCTCTAGGTGTGTCTGTGGGACAGTTTCTGTTTATACCCTTGTTTCCATCGTAATGGCTCACCATCGTCTGCAAGGTAAAGTCCAAGATTCTTGGTTTGCATTTTGCATCTGAACTAGCGTATGCTTCAGCTTTATGATCCACCATTTCCCCTTTGTGTAACCAGGGACTAAGATTCAGTCCCCAGCATGCCTTTCATTTCCCGCCTCTGATCCTCACCTGTGGACAGGGGCTGTGGCAGAGAGGAAAGTGCAGGGGCCCCAGGCAGGCAGGTCCAAGTGCTGGCTCCACCACTTACTAACCAGCGGAACGTTAACAAGTTATTTAATCTCTAATAACTACCTGGCAAAGGATATGTGACGATTTAAGGAAATGAAATCTATAAAGCACCCAACTTACTGCCACCTCTATTACATAGACTCAGGAAATGGTAGTTACCATTAAAATAATGACGCTTTTCTTGGGCCAGCAACTCACCGCTACTGCCTCTTAACCTAAATAATTCCCATAGCACTTTTTCACATTTATACCTTAGCATTCTATTACTGCATCGCATCACCTGGAGGAAGAAGCAGTGCAGTGTGGTGTTGAGAGGCTCAGTTCCGGGATCAGCCTACTTGCTTATTAACTGTGTGACTTTGGGCAAGTTGTTTGGCCTCTCTGTGTCTCAGTTTTCTTTGTTGGAGATTAGAGCATCCTCTCTTTCACAGAGACAGTTTGAAGACTGATTAAGTTTACAACATGGTGCCTGGAGTATAGTACATACTCAATAAATGCTAATTGTTAGCTCCTCTTTATAGAGGTAGAAAGAAGGTACGGACTTTGAGCAAAGTTGAATGGCTAGTGGGGCAAGACGTTTTGGCATCAGAATTTTGAGGTGACTCCAAGGTCTGTGATCTTAATCACCAAGAATTTGTTTTCTCTCATGAAGAAGAAACACTTCCACCTCCACGCCCTTCCCCACTGTCATTATCTGATACACATACTTGACAAATCTGCAGGCCAAGCGACAATCAGATTGCAGACAGGACAAACTGTCTCCCACTTTCATGCACCTGATGAATAAATCTGCATCGATACCACCCGCTTCCTTCATCCACCCTCAACACATACAAGTTTTGCATATGAAAACAGAAGGCTCAGTGGTGAAGCTATGTGTGCAGGGTCACATAACTAGGAGACTAATGGTCAAGACCAAAATCCAGGCCACATTCTGAAGACTGCTGCTTTTTGAGTTCCTGCTCACGGCCATATTCCATGATAAGCACTGGTATGGGAGAAGGGGAGGTGGCAACACTACATGATATTAGGACTGGGGCCATGTTTGTCTCTGGCACAGAGTGGGCAGTCACTAAACATTTGCAGAATAAATTCACACACCTGTCTACTCATCCCCTCTTCTCTTTCTCCTCTCTCTCTCCATCCACCTACCTAAGAAAGCCCCTGCCTCATCTTACATAATATACCCTCACAGGAAGGAGAATGTGATTTAAACAAACACATACTCTATGTTGCATCAAGAGCTGTGATAAGAGTGGGTGCTATAGGCACCAAACAAAGCTCTCCTGACTAGCAAAATTGTACATCCTGCTCCACCCAAAGTGCCTTCCTGCCCACACATAGTTCTTCACAGCCGAATAAAGAGATTGCAACGAAAGCTTACATAATGCTATAGTTATGCTTTTAGCAAGCAACAACAATCATGAAAAGAACTTTAAATACAGATGGAACAAAGAATGGAAGAAATCAGGTTGCATTCTCCAGTATGAAATAGTACTGCTATTTTTCTTTTTTTGGAAAAAAATATGGTTCAACACAAAGGCCAGAAAAATAAGCACTGCCCTTTCTTAATGGTGTGAATCATAGATTCACTGAAATCTTTTCTTTTGACCAAAAGGTCTTACTTGGTACCTAAAGAAGCTTGACATAATTTCTATTTCCTTTGTAAAGTTTGTGTTTTTTGGTTCTTCTTATTTCTCACTTTCTTATTTACCTTAAGTCTTTTGTTATTTGTTTTGGCTTGGTTCAGTTAAGTTTAAAGATGTATCAATATTTTTAATGACCTGTGCGTGTATATATATTTTTCCATATTTATCTAAGTAGAAAACAATATAGGCAAAATAAAGCAACTGTTACTTCATCTATAAATTCATGCATTCTATGTTCAGAATAGCCTATTAGGAGTTCCTTGATGTTTTTCTGATTTTCACCTTTCACATCTTGATAGTCACAAAGTCTTGCCAGTTCTATGCCCTAAATTTCTCCTATGCTCATCTCTTTCTCATAGCAACCTGAGACAGTCACTGCCTTACTGCAAGCCCTCATTGATATGCCCAGACTGTTGCAATGGCATGTCAAGTATCTGATCTCCATTTGCTCTCTGTAGGAAGGCCATGGATTCCCTACAATGATGCCCGAGGTGTTTCCTAGAACCAGATCTGATCATGCTTTCCGCCAACTCCGTGGTTTCCATCTCTTAGAAGGTTAAGTCTGAGCTCCTTAGCATGACCTGTCGGGCTGACCTCCTACAGTCTGACTTCTGCTTATGACTCCAGCTTTGCCTCTAACCCAGACTGACTAAAAGGTCAAGAGGTGGCAACTCTGGACATTTAATTTTGTTCATCATTGGCAAAATGACCTAAAACTCCTTGTTCTTTTTGCATACTGTTTCCTTGCCTGCTGAAGAGTCTCCACAATTTATGTAGGTCTGTTATCTTTTTTTTTCTAACTGCCAAAACTCAAAGATAATCGGTATCTTTGCAAAGAACATTTATTAGTACCCCTCTCTTTTTCTTAACTGCTAAAGCACCTTATGGGTACTGCTACCTTTACATGGATTGCATTCAAATATTATATAACTTTCTTTTGATTGCAGAATAATATATGCACCTTGTAAGGCCTTTTGAAAAAAATAGACCAGCAGAATAAAAAATGAAAATTATTCATAATTTGGTCCACTCAATTGCAAATATTGTTAACATTGTGGTGGACTCTACCTCTAGTCTTTTCTCCAAATGTATATAAGTATTTACTTTGCCAAAATATAATCATACTGTCCATATTGTTTTGTAATCAGCTTTTGGAAATGAAAGAGTATCTTATAAAAACCATCTCCGTCTCTAAAATTATTTTGTAACATCAGTGTCAATGTTGAAAACAATGTCCTTGGATGAATGAAACAATTTCCTATTGTTTGAACTACAGTTATGTCCAAATGTTTCCCATTATAAAAAGAAAGAAATTACTCTCTTTATAGCTAAATCTTTGAGTGTAATTACAATTACTTCTGTTTGACAAATTTTGACTGGAGGAATTTCTGGATCAATGAGGATGTACAAGTTTAAGCCTTTTGAAATACCTTTTTAAATTTTCTTCCAAAAGGATTCCATTAATTTGTACTCACAAAAGCAAAGCATGCCTATTCCCTCACCAAGGTAATATAAATATATGCTACTTTATAACTGTTGCATAAGCAAAAACGGGTTCCTGTTGATTTAACATAACCCCTCTGTGAGGTATATTTTCCTCTACATATTAAACTCATACTTTTTTCCTCTTTTGTGATTTTCTTAATTGGGTCCTCTGATTCACTTTCCACTGTGGTGCTTATCTTTTTTTTTTCCATTACTTTTATATATCACCCTTTGTCATGTATGCCTCACAAACATTGTATCTCTTTTAACTGTCTACGGTTGAATTTGAAAATGATTTATGATACAATGCATCCAATCCCCATTGATTTGAAATGCTACCAGTATTATATATTGATTCATAAGCAGGTTGGGGCAAAAGTAGGTTTAGAGTTGTAAGTACACAAAACTGTTTATTCTTGTATTATCCTTTATTAATTATCATATTATTTTCCATACAAACAACTGTGAACCTACTTTTGTCCCTCCCTGTACACACTCAGATCAGTTTATGAACACTTTAAAATAATCTGTGAGTTTCTCTATCATTACTCTCTTTCAATATTATTTTGGTTCATATAAATATTCTTAATCTTCCTCTTATAATTATTAACACTGTTATTATTTTAATAGCTACCATTTCTGGTCCATGGCCAACATATAATATTTCAGCATACTGTGTTTAATACTTTCATAAAATATATCTGATTTGTTTTTCAAACAACTCCGTGAAATAGGGTACAATTATTATATGAATGTTCCTGCTAAGGAAATGGAGACATATATTATGTATTATCTAATCAGACAGATTAAACCTCAGGATAGCCTGATACCAAACCTACAAACTCAAATCTGTATAAATATTTCCTTTTATTCCTCCTTAATATTTTGTGCCTATTCTCAAGTGGCTTACTCTTGGAGATAAATGACTCACTAACTTTATAAAACCAGCCTTTGAGTTTTTTTCAGTAAACTTTTTATTGTGGTGTCAACATACGTACGTACATAAAGAATTGCAAACAAGTGTGTGGAACCTACACCCAGACAAAGAAGTTCATCAGCCTGTCAGAGGCCCCACCTCCCACTCATTGCTACTCCCCACAGTAAACACTATTCTGACTTCTATGCCATAAAAAAGTTTCACCTGGTTTTGACTTTTTAAAAAAACACACACATTAATATGTATTTATATTATTGAGTGTCTTTTCATGTGCCTTTAATTATTTGCTTATCTTCCATTATAAAATGTCTGTTTGAATCCTGTATTTTAAAATTTTAGTTGTTTTATTATTGAGTTGAAGTCCTTTATATATTCTTAATACTAGCTAGTCCTTTGTCAGATTAAATACATATATGTGTGTATGTGTGTGTGTTTGCTATTTTACAACCCTTTTTCTGAAAAAAAAAAAAAAAAGGTTTTAATTCTGGTGATGCCCAATGAATCCATTTTCCCTTTTATAGTAAAGGCTTACCCCTATGGTCCTAATTTTTTTCATGTTTCTTCTAAAACTTTTATATTTTTAGCTTTTATGTTTATATATGTAGGATCCATTTTGACAGCATAATTTTGTGACTTATTTTTCTACAGAGATATACAGTTGTTCAAGTGTCATTTGTTGAAAATACTGTGTCTCCTTTGAATTACTTTGAAATCTTTCTATAAAAGCAATTACATATATATGAGTGTTGGCCTATTTCTTAACCCTTTCTCCTGTTCCTTGATCTATAAATCTAATCTTTTGCTAAAAGCACTGGATTATCTGAAGCTATATATTAAGTCTTAAAATCAAATAGTGCGGAAAGTCATTTTGTCCTTTGACTTCAAAAATTGTTTCCACTCTTCTAGGTTCTTTGCATTTCCACCTACAGTTTTGAATCAGCTTGTCAACTTCTATTTAAAAAAACGACTGCTGGGATTTGGGTTGGGATTACAATAATCTATAGATTCGTTCTGAGCCCTATTATTTTAGTAACAATTCTGGTTCCTCATCTTTTCCCATTTCTCATCTTCAGTTTTTGTCCGATCGGCTGTAGGAGACTTGGGAAACTCTGCGTTGCTCACTGTTCTCCCGACCTCTACAGTTCAGGAATTCAGCAGATGTTGCCAGGAAAAAACAACAATTGTTCTCCCATCTGTGAATTTTTCTTTTTATTAGAACTTTTGGCTTCCTGGGTCTTGGCCACCAGGACAGTCATAAGAGCATTTTTTTTAATTTTATTTTATTTTATTTTTTAATTATTTTAATTGTTGTTCAAGCACAGTTTTCTGTCTTTTACTCCCACCCCAGCCCATCCCCCCCACGCAGTCCTCCCCACCTCCCTCCCGTTTCCACTCCTCCCTAGTTTTTGTCCATGTGTCTTTTATACTTGTTCCTGTAAACCCTTCCCCTTTTCCCCCGAAATTCCCTCCCCTCTCCCCTGTGGTCACTGTCAGCCTGTTCTCTATTTCAGTGTCTTTGGTTATATTTTGTTTGTTTGTCTGTTTTGTTGTTTAGGTTCCTGTTAAAGGTGAGATCATATGGTATTTGTCTTTCACCACCTGGTTTATTTCACTTAGCATAATGCTCTCCAGTTCCATCCATGCTGTCACAAAGGGTAGGAGCTCCTTCTTTCTTTCTGCTGCATAAAATTCCATTGTGTAAATAAAAGCATTTTTTTAATCCTCCCACTCACTAGTTCACCAAAAGTTGTGCTGGATTCTCTACCACCTAGCAAAGCCATCTGCCCCCATATTCCAAGAATGGTATATACCCTGAGGAATGATGTAGAAGCTGTGTGGATGTGAACTAACCTCTCTGATTCTCTTCATTATGGACTCTGGGGACCTCAGTCGCATTTCCCTCAGTAGTTCTCTTATGCCTTTCTTTAAAAAACTGTTTAATTTTTTTCTGCTTGGTCTCAGTGGGATATTGGTCTTATGCAACCTACTACATTATAGCCTGAAAGGAATTCTTTTTAAAGGAGTTTGCTATTCTTTGATATTTGTCCATTTTATTTAAATTTCATCAAATTTATTGCCTTGAAATTGTTTATATAATTCAGTTGTTATTTTTCAATGTTTGTAGAATGTTTCTTTCATTCCTGATACTGATAATTAGGATACTTTCTCTTTGTTCCTTTTTCAGTCAAACTAAATATTAGTCAATTTTAATAGACTTTAAAAATAAAGGGGCTTTTGTTTTCAGTGATTTTCTGTATTATTTTCTCATTAAAAAATAATTACCACTGTTAATAACATTTCCTTACTTTATTTACCTTCTTCAGCTTGCTTTTCCTCTTTTCCTCTAGCTTCATGGGGCAGAAAATTAGATAATTGTTTTTAGACTTTTTCTTTGGTCTAATAAGTCATTTAAAACTATAAATATCCCAATAAACACTGACTTTTCATATATTGCTTTTTCACAACTTCTGATGGGTTATGTTTTGATGTATATTCAAATTCAAATTACTTTCAAATTTCCCATGTAATTTTGTCTTTCATCCATTGGTTGTTTGGAAGTGTGTTCTTTAAACTTCCAAATATTTGGAGAACTTGCAGATTCCTTTCTAGCGATCAATGAGCATGCTTTATACAATCCATTTATTTTAAGTATATGGAGACCTTTATGGTCTAGAAAATCATCTTGATGAATTTTCCACGCGTGCTTGAAGAGAGTGTAGCCTTTTGTATGGGGATGTATTCTAGAAACTTTAAGTAATTGACTGATAATGTTTAATTCTTCTATAGCCTTGGTAAGTTTCTTTCTGCTTATTCTATCAGTTAATAAGAGATGTATTGAAATCTCAAATATAATTCTTGTCTTTATTTTCTTTTCTGCTCTGTCATTTTTGTTTCATATATTTTATAGTATTGTTGTTAAACACATATAAGGGATAATTTTTATATTTTCTTATTGTGGTTACCCTTTTAGGTCATCATCTTATTATGATGAAATATTTCTCTTTTTCTCTAAATATATATTTTTTTTTAAAAAAATTTTAAAGATTATTTTTGTTTGTTTGTTTTTAGAGAGAAGGGAAGGGAGGGGGAAAGAGAGGGAGAAAAACATCAATGTGTGGTTGCTTCTCACATGCCCCATCCCCAGGACCTGGCCCACAACCCAGGCTTGTGTCCTGACTGGGAATTGAACCCGTGAGCCTTTGATTTACAGGCTGGCACTCAATCCACTGAGCCACACTAGGCAGGGATAGAAATATATGTTTTAATATCTATTTTGTCTGACAGTGATATAACTACTACAGGTTTCTTATACTGTATACATGATTCCTGTTTCTGTAAGTTTAATTTCAATATATTTGTATCTTGTGTCTAAAGTATGTCTCCTGTAGGCAGCTTATATTTGAATATCTCTTTTGCATTGAGTTTGATAGTCTCTGTCTTTTGATTGGAGTACTTAATTCATTTACATTTAATGTAATTATTATACTAGTTGGATTTAGGTCTACCAGTTTAAAATTTTTAAATACTTTCTCCTTTTTTGTATTGTTATCATTTTGTGCTAAACAACTATTTTTTAGTATATAACTCGAATTCCAAAACTGAATTTTGGGGTACATTTCTTTACATTGTGATTTTTGTTTGACTTCAGAATGATAATACACATATTTAAATTATAATTAAAATTAATACTGAATTTATTCTGGTTAAAACAAAAATAGATGATTCTGGGTACAGTGAATTTCCAATTGTCCCCTTCTATCCTTTGCACTATTTTGGCATTTACACAACAGACAGATCAGTAGATGAATAGCACGACAGGCTGAGCAATGGAGATAGGTAGTTCGATGTATGTAAATGATATCTACAGCTATACCTAGACTTACAGCCACATCTATATATTACACAGATGTGTTACACTCAATGCTTGTGATGTAATTTCTGCTTTAAATAGTCATACATGATTAAAGGATCAAGTGTGATGCCTGGAGACTCGTGGGCTGATACTCCTTCAAGAACACACGCTGATGGGAGCATAGCTGACTACCAGCTCCAGGTGGCATTCCCATGAACACTCAGGTCATTCTTCCCGCAGGCTGCTCACAGACAATGCCTGGGCAGGCTGGAGATATGCGTGCCGACTTATTCCTGCTCAGCGCGGGATTGCTCTGAGAGATAGTCCGGCTGAGAGTTTTCTCTGAAACAAACTGTGGGTTGAGGACTTTCCTACCCAATTCACCTTTTGTTCTCTATTCAGAGATATTGGACCTACACTGTAGTCTAAGGCTTTCTGCCTACTCGGGTTCCTTCTTTGTTTAATCTTCACAAATGCTTCCTTAAAATAGTCTACCACATCTAAACCCATCTAGGTCTCTAATTCTTAGACTACTTAATTTTATAATAAAATATATGTATTTATATATAGTGTATATAATAGTGATATGTACATATCACTATTTCCAGTATTCCACATCCCTTCCTACACATACAAGGCACATTCTGATATATGTTTTTCATCCTGAAAGATTTCCTTCAGCATTCCTTTAAAGTTTGTCAATAGCAATAAATTTGATCAGTTTTTTAAATCTGAAAATGTCTTTATAACACCTTTAGTTTTTTTCCAACATTTGATTTAAATCCACTATATTCTGGCTTTCACTGTTTCTGATGATAATTCAGCTATTAATTGTATAATTGTGTCTCTGCTTATAATGTATGATATTTATTTAGATGATTTCATTTTTTTTCTATTATTTTTGGCTTTCAGCAGTTTTACTAAGATATGCTTTCATGTTTTCTTTTTTAAACCTATACACATATAAGGAGTTATTGAATTGAGCTTTTTAGATCTATAAATGAATGTATTTCTCCAACCCCTTTGGAGAAATTTTGACCATTTTATGTATTTCTGCTCCATTCCATTTTCTGGGAGTTCAATTGTTAGACTGGTCAATATTGACTGTAGGTCTCTGAGGAGATAGATAGATAAATAGATAGATAGGTAGATAGATAGATTAAAATATTTCTTCTTCTGTATTTTGATTGAAAACTTTCTATCGATCCTTTTCAAGTTCACCAATTCTTTCTTCTTCTATCTCAAATTTATTGTTGAACTTATCTAGTATTTTTTCTCTCAGTTGTTACACTTTTCAGAATTATTTTTTTATATTAGTTGTTTTGATATCTTTGCCTGCTAAATCCAAGAGCTGGACACATTCAGTTTTTAGTTTCTATTGACTGGGTTTTAGTTGTTGTTTGTATTCCTGCATATTGGTCATGCTTTCTGCTTCTTCGAACATCTGATCACTTTTGTTTAAAACTGAACATTGCAAATCGTACACTATGGAGATGCTGGAATCTGTTGTCTTCTTATGAGTATTGTCAGCTCTAAGAGGCAGTTAATTTGGCTGTAGTCACGCTGAATTGTGTCTTCCTGTGATATGCAGCCACTGACATTTCTACTCTGTTTTTTGGATTTTGAGCTGCTACTTTTTTTCAGACATAAATTTGGAGTATTCCCCGTATCTGCTTATTTGAGTGGTCAAGGTTTGGGGCAGACTTCATACTTAATATTGGGTGCCCACCTTCTCTGTGATTCAAATGAACTGAAGTTTCTCCCCGAATTTTCTGGTTCCATTAACCTCTCATTCCTCTTCACAAACACATGAAACCAAGAGGGCTTCCACTTTTTTGCCACTGGAATTCTGGGAGAGCTGGGCAGCACCCTCACGTGAGAAAGCACCAGCATCACCATTCTCTCCTGGTGCCGCAGCAGTGTTTGAAGTATCAGCTCCTCTGCAGTTTTGACCAGCAGTTTATCCATTTTGTCTAGTTCTTATCATTATTATTTGTGTAAGAAATCACTTGTCCTCACTATGTGGCCATTACTGGAAGTGATGGCCATGATTTAATAGCCTTTTCCTTGTGCTAGTTTCCACTTATATGTGAGGGAAACAATATATGCCCTATGTCTCACATTTTGGAATAGATAAAATAGTTATTACAAATTCACAAAATAAATGTGAAAACATCCCTTCCTCTTTTTGTACTGAAGAACTATTGAAATTACATAGAAACTGTGTTTCTTAAAGACTTTGAAACCTCTCCATGAAACATGCTGGGCTCGGCAGTGCCTCCGTATTCTTGGGTGATTTCCACATTCCATCCTTGATCACTGTGTATTTCAGCTTACAGCATATGCTTACATCAATCTTGATCATTCATATTTACTTAGAAAATAATACTCTAGATCCTTGAAAGTTTATTAGCAAAATGTCGCATATTGTATTCTTCATCCGCTTAAGTAACTCCTTTCTATCCATAGTTATTAAGTTCTTTCTCTTTTCTAACATGGGCACGTTGAGCTTTTCCTTGTCCCTGTTGCATTCCAGTTGCCTATTTACATATCTGCCCTGTTCTTTAGGCACTGAGCTCCATGAAGTCAGGTATGATGCTCTATGGCTAAAACATCTAGTCCAGTGCCTTTCACATTGTCAATCCTTATGAACTGTGTGCTCACATTCACTGCAAAGACTTTGGGTTATTTATGGAGAAACAACCTATGAAGCTGACCCAAGAACTTCACTTTACTAATAGTGAAACAAAGAGGAGAGTTGACTTGCCCAAGGCAACACTGAAAGTCTGGGGTAGAGAAGAGACCTCTTTGGAACTAACTATGCTATCTGGCTAAAATAGATTGAATCTAAGACAGCCTCAATTACCACCTCTTTCATACATGTATACTCAATTAAAATATGTACTGATTCCTAAGCAATTTCAAGCACTGAAATTGTGAAAACCTTTCAATTAATATACTTCTCTGTAAAAATCATTGTTCTTCATGTTGTGTCATCCCAGGAACATGTCAGTGTGTGATGGATGTGGCTAATTTAGTGATGCTTCGCAACTTGAGAGGATCACCCTTCCAGTTTTTGGCAAGAGAGTTGTTTTATTAAACTCGGAATCCACCATGCAGGATAAATAATGTCTCTGTCTGTCCCATTTTAGGAATGTGTTCCAAAGGAGAGAAATAAATAAGTCTCTTTTTTTTCCAGCCATATCTATTTGTTTTTATATGACAATAAACACAGAAAATTGGATAAGGGATTAGGCTGGACATCAAGAGACCTGGGTTCTGGGCAAAACTCTGCCATTAAATTGCTGATGACTTATTTCCTTTCTAGAGATCACAGATTTCTTACCTTTCTTATAGTTCTTAAATTGAAGCACTTAAGTAGGTACACAGAGTCTGAGTGTACCTCGGAAATGCTTTAGAGGACTCTATTTAATGGATAAGGCCAGAAAAGCTTTCAGAAGCCCTATCTTTGTCTAACCCCAGAATATAAAAGGGAGGCTCAGATTTTTTAGAGAAGCTTTTTTAAAAAAGGTTTTGCCATTAATCAAGAGGTAAAAAAAAAGTAGCACCCCTATTGCGATGGCAGCCATTCCCCAAAAATTTCACAAGGGAAACATAGGAAATATGTTTTAAATATTCAAATGACTGAGAGGTTGTGGGTGAGAGGGAGCCTAAGGCAAGGCTACGTATAAGAGGAGGCATTAGAGATTGTCCTGGAGGAGTGGGTAAGATTTTCATATTCATTGATTAGTCCATTCATTCTTCTAGTGCTTCATGTATTCAGTATGTGATGATTGAGACCCTACCACATACCCGGCACTATGCTAGTTAGTGACTGAGGAAACCACGGTGAGCATTATGGAGCTGAGTCTCTAAAGAAGAAATAGACATTACCCTAATAATCACATGCCTCATGACAGATGACTGTATCTTAAAGCAGTAAGGAAACTCCAGTGTGACTCGATATAAGCCATTGAGGGTGGGAAAGGGGGGCCTATTTCCTTGAAGAAGTGACACAGGCGCTGATCTCTGACACCGCCTGGGCTAAGGGGAGGGGGGAGCGAGGCAGAGGAAAGGTCCTGCAGGGGGAGGGAGTGTGGCACCATAAAGGGGTGGAAACGAGGTCAGTGAGGCTGGCGCTGCGAGGCAGAAGGGGACATTGTAAAACAATATTCTGGGCCAGGAGAATAGATGTGGGAAAGAATGTCACTTGTCCTGAGAATTACAGGTAATTGCATTTGGGGCAGGCTTTTAATACCTGAGTAAAAGGAGTTTTTGAGGGGAAAGTAGGTTGAGTTGGTATCAGAGAGAGGTTTAGCTGACAGGTTAAATAACCTGGGCTTAAGCACTGTGTGTTACAGAGAGAGCCTGAAAAGTTTTATAGACCTTGCAGCTTGCTTTTACAATCTTACATTTGTTGCCAGGTGAGAAGGTAAAAAAAAAAATGAAAAGAAGAAAAACACCCTTCACTATAAGAAATGGGCTCTGTGCGGGACACAGTGTGTGCAGACAGCTGGATGAGTGTCGGTGCTGGTGGCGCCACGCGTCTTGTGGGGCCTTTTATGCGGCTACTTGCGAAAGTGTGTGAGGGATGGAGGCTTAGCCTCTCCCTTTTCATCACCGATGCCGTTTGTTGTTGCTTTCCGCCTTTTTTTTCTTCCTTGAGGTGTCACCCAAGCAGTACAAAGTGACACGGGGAAAAATAAAAGCATCCCTTTTTCATAGTTGAGTTACAGTAACAGATGGTCATGTTCATTCAGCAAAGACAAATAGCTCAAGTAATAAACACAACAGGGTTGAGAGGTGCGGGAGGAAGGATTTGCCAGGATCCCCATTCATGGCTGGCTCTGGAGAGAAAGCAGTCTGCTTTTGTAGGTGTTGGGAGGGGCACTTGAATCCCTGCCCTGGAAGGAATGGGAGCCCAACAGAGAGCTGAGGAGCCTGCTAAGACAGCTTTTGTCCTGCAGGGGAAGGTAGGTGCCACCCAGGCCACCTCCTCTTCTACATCCAATCTCTTACCAGGCCCCATCACGTCTGCCTCTTAAACATCTGTCTCTCTCTTCTTCTACCAGCTCAGTTTATTCAGGCTTCTGTTATCTCTTGTCTATGTTATTTCTTATTTCTAAATGTTGAGTCTGCTTGCTGTTCATTATCTTTCAGTTTCAGTAATTACATTCAATATCCTCCCGACTCAAATGGGCACAATATAAACTGGTAAGCCTAAATTATACCTGTGCCTAAGTCTGTTCTAGAGACAATCCTTTCTTTCAGCGTTATCGAATTATAACTGACAAATAAAATTGTAAGATAAAATGTACATTATCCTAATCCAATATACATATCTATTGTAAAAGCATTCCCCCATCTAATTAGTTAGTAAACATCCATCACCTCATATATTTACCTTTTTTAAGTGAGAACGTTTAAGTTCTACTGTCTTAGAACATTTGAATTACACGATGCAGTGTTACCAACTGCAATCACCATGGCATACACTCGAGTCTCAGTCTGTACTCGTCTCACAGCTGAGCAGTTTTACCCTTTACCAACCTGTCCCTACCCCCACCACTCCCCAGTTCCTGGCAACCACTTTCTGCTGTTTTCTACTATTTCCATACATTTGACTGTTTAAAAAAAGATTCCTCATATGAGTGTACCATGAAGTATTTGTCTTTCTCTGTCTGGCTTATTACGCTTAGCATAGTGCCCTCGGGGTCTGCCCAGGTTGCTGCAAATAGCAGGATTTCTCTCTTTCTCATGGCTATGTAATTTTCCACATATTCTTTCTGTGTGAATAATGTTCCACATATTCTTTACTCACCTACTGACAGACACCTCTGTTGCTCTTATATCTTGGGTGTTGCAAATGCATCTGCTGCTGCTGCAATGACACGGGAGTAAAGGTATGTCTGCTATCCTGTGCTCACTCCCTTTGGATAAGTACACAGGGGTGGGGTTGTTGGATCGTGTCTCTATTACTTCAATAGCCTCCTAATACTCTCCTTTTCAATTTCTTTCTACCTTCCTTGTGTCTGAGCTGCTTGCTGGCAAAGTCTTCTTCCTAAAATGCAGATCTGACCATGTTACTCTCCCATTTTTGTCTGTTCAGTGGCTGACGGCCTCCTGGCTAATTCTATGAATGTTCTGAATAATCTCATGCTTTCTCTCTCCAGTTTGTTCTTGCTGGAGTAGCTTTCCCTGCTTCTACTCACCCATCAAAACCCTATTCTGCATTTCCTATCTCTGAGGTCTGCTTTGAGCTTGTCATTTGTAGCATCCACAAATCCCTGTGGTTTTGCCGTTAATAGTTATACTATGCTTGAGTTATTTGTTAAAGTGATAATCTCCCCATTATTTTGAGGCTTCTTGGAGAAAATGGGGATTCTTCAATAGTCAGGATTTCCCCCAGAGGCTATTATGAGCTCTCTGAGCAGCGGTGCTAACAGCTAGTGTTTACAGAGGGCTGCCATGAGCCAGGCATTGTGCTAAAGGCTCCTTTCAATGGCAGCATAGTAGGAGCTTCATACAGATTTTTTAAAAATTCCACTTTGGTCACCTCATGGAGTGTGATCTATTTGCTGATTCACAAATGATGGGAACAACAAATTGTGTCTGTAAAAGCACAGATTCCGTGAAGGACTTGAGATGGAAGGACAACTGGGAGATGAATGACACAAGTCATGTGTCTGCCATCAAGGGGTTCAGTCTTACTTAAGGAGTTTGATAAAATACCTGCTGCATACCCAACCTTGTAGTAGGCACTTAACCAGGTGTTTGTTTCAATATAGGGGCTCCACCTTATTCAAAGTCAACTTTTCTAATCTGTAAATAAAAATATAGGGTCTGGCAGAAGTCAGGCCTGCTTAAGTGTGGTTGGTAGGGTAATAATATGGAGGTAATCATTTATAGTTTTAATTTGAACATTTCACCTATATTGTCATATAGTGTGCTTGAGTGTGATATTGTTATGTTACAGAACTGTATGCTTATGATTTTGTACTAGAAGATTTTATAATAAAAAGAGGGTGTTATTTGTGCTGGACCCTGTATATTAGTATTTTGATCACTGTGTTTAAATTCTATGCACATAAAAAGTCAGAGCAGGGTCTCAATGCTGTGCCCAGGTCTGAGTTCAATGCTGAGCACTTAGTGTAAGACAAAGAGCATTCACCTAGGCATCATCACGGTCTAGTCCCCATTCTGCTGCTTCCTCACTGTGTGACCTTGGGCTGCACTCTCCCTCTGTATCTCAGTTTCTTTTCACCATCATGTAATTGAGAGAAAGGATCTAGATGGGCTCTCTGTTCTCTTCCATCTTTGATACAATCTGTGGCCCTATGGCTCCCTCCTCAGAAGCCTCAGAAGTGTTTGTATTTGTTTTCTTTTGTGTTTTTACATGCTTTCTTCTTTACCTCTAGTTGAAACAACCCCTTCCCAGCCTTGCAGGTGTCAATCCAAGAAAGCTACCAGGAACACCAGGGGTTCCTCTCCTGAAACTAAGACTTTCATATAACTTTTTGGGAAAGTAAGATGTAACCCTGGGACCAAGAAACAGACCTGCAAATGACCTGTGTCTGGGCCCTGTTATTCCGACATCACGTGTTCTTAGGCAGGCACTAGAGGAGCCAGAGAGGTAGTCTTGACATTACAAAGTCTGAAGTCCTGTCTCAGTTTTGCAGTGTGACCCGAGGTGAGAAGCTCAACCTCTCTCTCCATGTCTCATTTTTCTCAGTAGCAAAATAGGGTCAGTAATGCTATCTATAGCATAAGCTAATTTTTGAGTAAATGCATGTATAGCATTTAGAAGAATTTTAGAATATCAGGAGAGCTCCTTAAATATTATTATTATATATATCATTAATCAAAATGCTGCATTTAACTTAGAAGAAAACTAAAGTCCAGGGAGGTGAGGGAACATTTATGTCATCATAGAGCAACCCTCTTTACAATAATAATAATAATTCATAATAATAATATAAAAGAAGAATCACTGTCATAGCAGTGATATACTGTGACACTTTGGGTTTGCAAGTGTCATCAGATAGGAACACTTATTCTCACTTTGCAAGAGAAGAAGCCAATTTGGTGAGCTGAAGTGACTTGCCCAAGGTTCACAGGTAATTCATAGAAAAGCAGGGATCTGCCCTGGCTGGTGTAGCTCAGTGGACTGAGCACCAGGCTGCAAAACAAAGGGTCACCAGTTCTATTACCAATCAGGCCACATGCCTGGGTTGCAGGCCAGGTCCCCAGTAGAGAGCATATGAGAGGCACCCACACATTGATGTTTCTCTCCCTCTCTTCCTCCCTTCCCCTCTCTCCAAAAAGAAATAAACAATATCTTTTTTTAAAAAAGCTGGGATATGAACCTGGATAATTTAATGCTAAAGTCTCTCCCTAGTCCATTAAATTCACAGGGTTAAAAGTAAATACAAGCCCCCCACCCCACCCCACACCCTGATGTGCCTCTGTGAACTCTTGGCACTTGAGTCAGTTCTATAACAAAGGTTTGGGAAATTTGGACATGAGACTGTCACAAGGTCCATGTATCTATCAGGGTGTCTGTTCTTCTGCCTATCTACCCTTTGTCATCCAGTTACTTTCATTGGATGGGGCTGGGAACTGGAGCGGGGGAGGATGTAAAGTCCTGAATGGACTTTGCACAATATGCCTCCTCTCTCTCCCCAGGGTCCTGCTATAGTCTGCCTCCTCAAGTGCTCCTTTGAGCCCATTGGGAGCCTTGATGTTTCCCTGGAAACTCATACCCCACACCCCTAAACAGATGTCCAAGGACTTTTGCTCACTTAAAACCCTGCTCACGACATTTAAAGGCCCACTATCTCCCTATCAGACTCTCTGAAATATGCATTATCCATCCGTCCTTGAAGCAGCTCCCCTGGTGCAATGATTAAAACAGTCCTGTGTTGGATAAAACCAATGCAATTTTCCAAAAGTCATCATCTCGGCCCTTCTCCTACCACAGCAGAGCACCTTGCCTCCCGTTTCTTGGCTTGCTCATTTGTTTTCCTTCAGACAATCTTGAAGACACTCTTCCCAGTGACCTCTGCTGAGGGAAGGGAGCAGTACACTCTTATCCTGATATTATGCAGACACAATGACAAATTGGTCTATTTTTTATGCTTGACAGAAATGGTAGGGATGGGAGACAGGAAAGATATATTCACTCCTGATATCTTTGACCACCAGTAGACATCAGAAAAACCTGCTTTTTCTTTCTTATTTTTTTTGTACATATTTACATTTATTTACAAAAGCCACCCCTTTCTACTGTACATCATATTATAAAGTACTGGGGACAAGGTAGAAACTAATGCTTGTTTGTTCCATTGTAGGTTACACTTTCTTTTTTCTTAAGTTTCCCTCCTTCTATCCATCCTCATGTTCTTCCTTCAGTTAGTCCTGGAACATGACAACATTTCCAAAGGAGGTTGCAGACCTACTAGATTTTTTTAAGGTAATATGGCCAGGAACAAACTCATCATTAGTCTCTCAAACTGACTCCTCCTAACCTCTCTCCTCAACCTATCTTTCTCAGTGACAGAATCACTCTCCAAGTTAGCTTCTATTCAAATGCTAGAGTCCTTGTTACTCCACCCTGTTTTTCATTTGGCATGTCATTAAATCCTATCCATTCTTCCCTAGGAATATGTTTTTTTGTTGTTGTTTTTGTTTACCTCTCTTTGCATTTCTACTGTGTGTTCCTTCCTAGGAAGGGGTGACTGTCCTGCAACTCTTTCTGTAACCTGTGCTATTCTGATCACATCTCACATTGCATAGTCACCTGGTGCTGTGCATTGAATTGTAATGAAAGTAAAGCATGGCTGCACCAACGAGCCTTCCTCACCCGTGTGGGTACTGCATTGGTGTTCTTCCCTGAAAGGCATGGTCATCAGGTGTCATTGTCCTCCATGTCTCTCAAACCAGAGAGCAACCAAAAGAATGAGCTCCAGAAGGAAAGCATGGTAAGAATTTCTCTTTTGCGCTCTTGATCATGGAGGCGGTCAAGGTGGCAGAAAGAATGTTCCATGAGGTGAATTGTGAGATAGAATGGTCCCCTTAGAAATAGATTGGGAGATACAGAGGGAGGAACCCGGAGAGTGACCTGCTGAATACTCCTACCTTGGGGCTATTTCTCCTTCCCATTCCCTGCCCTACCATCATGGCCCCCGTCCTCCCATACGTTGATTAACTTCACAAGTATGTGTGCCCTAGGAAAGACCGTGAATGCCTTATAAGAAAAGAATGTGGCCTTTTCTAATCAAGGTACCCTCGGCCCCTGGCAGAGTTCTCAGTGTTCCTTAATAGAAGCTTACGACTTTTAATTGAGTTGAATTGTGACAATCTTTGGGGCTAGACTAGAGACTTCAAACTTTCACCTGAAAATATCACTTGTCCTCTCCTGTGTTTATTTTCCTTTTCTTCTTGCATAGTACTTCAAGTTCTTCTTCCCCTCACTTTTGTTAATCCTGACTGGGAAAAGCTCCATTAATGAAAAACGAAAGGAAGGATCGTCTACTGGTAGGCCATGGTATTGAATCGAGGAGGAGTTTATTGTGGGGATGCTATTGCATTGCAAGCATGGAAATCCATCAAAGAAGGTAAAACTCCTGAAAAAGTAGGAAATCACTTGCTCAGGATTTTAGTTGATAGAATTATGTTTACAAGTAAAAAAAGAAAAACTGATGTAAATGGACACATACAAAAATGGCATTTATTATTTCAGATATATATCCAGATAATATATTCAGATATATATTCAGATAAAATATCCAGAACTGGGCGAGATTTGAAGTTGAATAGATTCAAAGAACTTGAATTATTTCCATCCCTCTTTTTTGCTATCCTTGGAGTATATCCTTGATCCTCAGACTCATTCTTCTAAAGTTCATGAAATTGTGGCCAGCAGCAAATGGAGCATTGTGTTTCCTTATTCACATTAAGTGGAGAAACAAGATTTCCAGCCCTGAACATATTCTTCCCTTTAGCCAATTTAGAAAGTATGCTGACCCCAAGATGAGTAACAGACATGAACAGAATGTGACATTCATTGGCTTGTGTCTATTTCACCAGATTCCTGAACCCATCTGTGGTAAATGGGGAAGAGTTACAATGATTGCCTTAGACCAAGGTTTCTCAACCATCAAACTACTGACACTTTAGGGCCAGATCATTCTTGTCCTGGAAGCACTATCCTGTGCATTGAAGTAGCAGTATCTCTGACTCACTAGATGTCAATAGCATCCCTCACAGTTGTAACAAACAACTGTATCTACAGTTGTTTGTTACAACTGTAACAATATATCTACACATTGTCATATGTCCCCCTGAGGATAAAGTCACCCCCAGGTTGAGAACCACTGGCCTAGACCAAGTGACTTGAGTATTGAAAATCAGCCTCAATGCCAGCCATAATCAATTGTCTCTGTTCACAATTTTCTCCTTTGAGAAATACATCTTTAAAGTTGTAACCTTTATTTTAAAAATGTATGTTATTTTAAAGATTTTATTTATTTATTTATTTTTAGGGCAAGGGGAAAGGAGGGAGAAAGAAAGGGAGAGAAACATCAATGTGTAGTTGTCTCTCACACACCCCCCTAATGGGGAGCTGGCCCACAACCCAGACATGTGCTCTAGACTGGGAATTGAACCAGCAACCCTTTGGTTCACAGGCCCGTGTTCAATCCACTGAGCCACACCAGCCAGGGCTGTTTTATACTTTCAAGATTCTTATCATGGCACGCCCAGACTATTGTACAATCTAACTAGTCTCTCAGACATTTGCTTCTGAAGGTCGGGATGTAGTCTGCAGTGGCTACATGTCACCTACCTGTCTCCTTAATTCTACCTCATAATAACTGTGCTAATCTCTTGTATGGAACCTCTGTAGTATCCAAATTGGAAAGGTCCAAGCTAAGCAGGGAAACCTGTTTCAGGGTAGTTGTTGTCACTATGAGAGTGAAGGGGGTGGGGGGAGTGAGAATGGGAAAAATGTTAAGTGTAGCGGCGAACAAACTTCTTCATACTCATTGGAATAGTTACCATTGACTCAGCTTTCATCCTGTGGACAAGTCTCATGCCAGATGCTTACTGTGCACTACCTTATTTAGTCTACAACAATGCATGTAGTTTCTGAGTTTGTATATCCATTTCACAAGGGAGGAAACTGAAGCCAAGATATGTTTTGTTCTTGCCTAAGGTCAGAATTGTTGCATTCATGCAGCATGTGTGACATAGGAACACTATTTGAACCCAAAATCCATAATAGTGCTAATACCATAAGCACTATTGTTTAGTCCAATGGCTGCCAGTATCTATGTCACTCTCCTTTTACGAGCCCATCCCTGGGAGCTCTAACCCCCTACGATTCTCTCATTCATGAGAACAGGGATACTGAACACAGAAGGAAGATGAGATTGGTTGGGGTTTGCTCAGAAAGGAAAGGGAGGTTATTGAATGAAAGCCTGAATCTGCCTTGCAAACTCGTCTTCACAGGGCTGCCTTATGACTCATGTGATAAATCCTGCTCCCACAAGTGTGGCTTTCTTCAGCCACAGCTGCACACAACACAGTAATCACCATCAGAGGGGTCATCACCAAATTGCAAAGGACAGCCCAGCAGAGAAAATTATAACAGATAACGCATACTGCCTGTATATATCCATCATGCACACAGGTGCTGCATACAGAAATCCAGCTCCATCCCCTGTATTTCTCCTTTGCCTTCCTTCCCCCCTGCCCCCCTCTGATTGAACAGGTTTGGACCACATTTTTAAAAAGTCTCCCACTGGTCTTCCTGCTACTTCTCCTTCCGTCCCAATCCATTTTATTTAATTGGATTAATTTCCTTTCCTAGACCACTTAACATTTCACTCCTCTGCTACCAAAAATGAACAAACAAACCGCTAAAGAACTAGAGCACAAAGAAACTAAGCGGTGGCTTCTCATCTCGTTGTCACAAAGCCCCAGCACAGCATCCCCATCCTCGTGTGATCTGGTCCCAGCTCTGATCTCACTGTCCTTCTGCAGGCCTTCCAGATCCCAGCACCGCGAGCCCTGCCCCCTTCACATGGGGACTCTCCCCATGACCTTTGTCCCTGCTACTCCTTCTGCTTAGGATGCTGTCTGATAACTGTCTGTGTGAACGGTGGCCCTGGTTTGCTGATCCCACTTTCTTCCCCAGTGTTACCCTAAGGCACTAAAGTCATCATACACATTTTGGTCCAAAAAGGGGACCAAAGTTGTAAAATTCAAGATATAAGCTATGCAGATTGTAGGTTGCGAGCAGGGGATGGAAACCCATGTCTTCTGACCTTCTACTTGTTCATCTGATGCAGTAACGGCCATCATTTTCCACCACACGGTTCAAGCATCAGTATTTACAGTTGACTCTTGAATGGCATGAGAGTTAGGAGTGTCAAAATCCCATGAGTGTAACTTTTGACTCCCCCAGACTTAACCACTAATACCCTACTGTTGATCAGAAGCCTTACTGGTAACACAAACAGTTGATTAGCACATATTTTGTATGTTATTTGTACTATTTACCATATTCTTACAATAAATTAAGCTAGAGAAAGCAAAATTTTATTTTGAAAATCATGAGGAAGAACAACACATTTACAATATTCACTGAGAAAATGTGCTTATACCATGTAGACCTGTGTACTTCACACCCACATTACTCAAGGTCAGCTCATAATCACACCTGCTCCAGCCCCCTTGCGCATGCTGATGTCATTTTCAGAATTCAGCTTTTGATGTCAGCCCATCCTTTGGAGAATATTACCAACGAACCCTCCTTTCTCTTCCTTTGTCCTAAACCCAAAGGAACCATCTCCATGAGAGTAATTCTGAAGCTGCTGCAGCATTTGTACAGGTGATGCCATCTTCAGTTATCATAATTGCATATTTGGGCAGCCCGCCCTGCGCCTGTTTCATATGGCATGCCATTTGGTGTTTATGACCATTGCATGAGACATAACAGCATATGGGGAGCCCACCCACTCTGAATGCTAAGCTTATCCGATCTCTCTTCCACAACCGACAGGAGAAATAACTAATAAAAATGATGACAATAATAGAGGGTCGTATAAATGCCAAATGCAATAGCTATTTTTCATTCTAAAGTTTCTTAATATCTCTTCTCCACCAACATCATAAAAGCGGGGGAGGGGAAAGGTGAGATATTATTCCTAAATAATTAGAAGTATTTCTTCAAGCTTTGTTTCAAATCCTTCCACTAAGGGCTAAGATTCCATCTGAGGGTGAACCTGAGGGTGAGGCCAAGTTTCAGGAATAATTAAAGTCAAACCTGTGTGATCTTTCCAAAGGACTCTCTTTGTATCTATGTATTTTTCTCCAACCAATAATAATAATATAAAGATACAAGATTAACACTTAACTAAATCAGATGCAGATGGCTGTTTTATCAAGCAGAGGCAGTTTTTATCATTTTAAAAGCTTTTGTTTTTGTGAAGGAAAGAAAATAGGCCATGTTCCCTTCCTTTTTCTTTTAAGAGAGGAAAAAGCATATGTTTTTTAATTTGAAATGGAGTGTGAATGGTGTTATCTCCAGAGAATTGCTATGCTGAAGTGAATTGTAGAAAATGCATTTCCTTGCAAGCTTTCTGGTAAATTCTTCTCTGACTTATAGAGTTAGTGGCATATTATATCAGCCTACCTTTCTAAGAATGCTGCACTCACATCCTGAGAGTCAATTTCCTGAGCCTCTTTTACTAGATCATCTTGTTTTCTTTGTTTATATTATTGATTTAGGAAAAATCATTTGGCGAATATTGAGTGCTCATTTAAATGAGAATGTGGTAACATGTAGCAAGAAGCAGAGAGGGCTAAAATATCACTGGGACAATAAAACCTTGAACCTGCCCCACAATTTATGGTTTGCATTATCCTATCTGAGCCATTGTACCCCTGGGGACAGAGACTATCACCCCGCTTCTATAGATCAGAAGTAGAAGCATGGAGAGTTTAAGTGGTTGTCCTGTGGCCCCCTCTCCATGTCCAGCTGGTAACTGAAATAGAACTAGAACCTTCTCCAGTCAATTTAATGCTTCCTGTTCTGCACGGAAGCTACCTCTAGATTAAAAATCAACCAGTCCATTCTGGAGCATATGCAGAGCACCAGCCTTTTAGCTGGTGCTACAGTTCAGTGACAGATGTAATAGTGTTGTGAGTACTCTCTCAGTACACTAGGTATTTACCATTGAGTCTAAAAGATAAAATACTAAGCCTAATGTTCTCCAGGTCCATCCATGCTGTTGCAAATGGTAAAATCATCTTCTTTTTTTATAGCTGAGTAGTATTCCATTGTGTAAATGTCCCATGGTTGTATATCCATTCATCTACTGATGGATCCTTGGACTGTTTCCATATCTTGGCTGTTGTAACAACGCTACAATGAACATAGGGGTGCATGTGTTCTTTTGAATTAGTGTTTCAAGTTTCTTCAGATAAATTCCCAGAAGTGGAATCACTGGAGGGACCTGAGAATATCACACTAAGTGAAATGAGGCAGTCAGAGAAAGAGAAGTATCATACAGTTTCATTCATATGTGGAATCTAATGAACAAACTGAACTAACAAGCAAAACAGAGACAGACTCATAGATGGAGAGCAAGATAATGACTAGAGTTGAGGAGCCAGGTTAGGGGGTGGAGGGATTGAGCAAAAAGGAAAAAGACTCACAGACATGGACAACAGTGTGGTATTTCAGGAGAGAGGGGGGTGAGAGGGAGATAAACAGGAATGGGACAAATACAATACAAATAAATAAATAAAAATGATTTACAAATTTAAAGAAAAGATAAAACAGAAATGTGCACACTATTTCATACGAGTGTGAAAACTGCAAGGTCATTGCAGGCGGGCGAAGTGGGAGCCTCACACTGGAAGGCACAGAGAATTGGTGATGACATTAGCTAGTGCTCGTGGAGCAGTTACTGTGTTCCGGTCACTTTAGCTGTAACTTCTGTCACTGATGTGACAAACATATCCAGTTCTGAGCCAAAGGAGGTATTTTGGAAACTTGCAGGGAAGAAATTCTAGTTCTGGCACTTATCACTAACATGACCAGGAGCATGCGATTTTGCTGCTTGGGGCCTCATTGTATTCGTCTGAAAAAATCTGTTTAGAAGAATTACCCGATTTAAGAAGTTCCTGTAAATAGCGTGTACAATATAATAAAATATTGGCCAATAACAATGACATGGTAGTAATTTGGTGTATTTTTGTAATTAGTACAGTTATGTTTATTATTATTACTCTGTGGTAAGGGCCGGAGATACAGAACTGAATAAGAAAATGCCCTAGTCTTAAGAAACTCCATCTAACGAGAAAGATTTTCATATGTATCTCTTCCTCCCTTTCTCCTTCCCTCCCTTTCTTCCTTCTTTTTTCCCAATCCTTTTTTTCACTGGTTATTTCTTCCTTTGTTTCTTCCACCATTATTTATTGAGGGCTTCCCCTGTGCCAGAAAATGTACTAGGTCCTCGTTTTTCAAGAATGTGCTGGGCACTGACCAAGCCCTGAAGGGGTTCTCCGTCTAGAGAAGGAAATAATTCACAGAAGATGGTCACAATGGGGGGTGAGAAAGGCTGCGATAGAGGTGCCCCCGCGACTCCAGGGCAGCACAGCTCAGTGGGAGGGAGGTGAGAGAAAGCTAGAGAAAGCTTCTCCAGAGATGGGAGAACTGCACTGAACCCTACAGTACAATTGGGAATTAGCCAAACAAATGAGCACTAGCTATTTTCCAAGGTGTGGGCATCACTATTTTACTAGGAGGCTGAGGCTCAGAGCACCTGCATGCCGTGAAGGGTGCTGCAGGGACTAAATGGCCGAGCAAAATGGTTCTGGGTCATATCCTGTCTGTCTAATCTGAGTGTTACATCTCCTGCCACTTCAGACCTCAGTTTCTCTAGCTGTAACATCACAGTATTATCTAAGATCTTCTAAGGTGCATTCTGTCTTGAATATTAAAAACTTTCCTGGTCTATATAGCAATTGCATAAAGGTCTTCACTTGGGGTCGTTTCCCTATTTGTATCTCTTCCTTGGGGACGCGTTTTATCCCAAGGCTTCTTCAGTCACTGAAGACTCCCAAATTTAGATGCTCAGTCACAAATTCTCTCAAGATTTCTCTATTAAACTCAACAAACCCACTTGGATATCTAATAGACATTTCCAGTGTAACATCTCCAAAAGTCAAAAGCTTGATTTGTTTTTCCCTCGGAGTTCTGCCATCTCCTAATCAGTTAATAGTGCCAACACGCACTTAGGTGCTCGAATTAGAAGACTTTGCTCATGTTCTCCTCTCCCATCTAACAGCCACCCATCCGCTCTCCAGAATATCTCCTCCTCTAATGAGACCATACTGATCAAGGCGCCACACCTCTGTGGCTGTTAAAACTACTAGGTAAGAAGTTGATGGGGATCTTCACAAAGGATGAGTCGTAAAAACAGCACCAGAAAGCACTACTCAATCTTAATATCACTTAATGAGTGACAACCAGACCATGTGTCCCCTGAGATGCAATAGGAAGTCCCAGTCACCATCTGTGCACCTGAAAGTAATAAATCCTCTAGACAGAATTTTCAGATCTTAGGAATATCAGGGGATAGGAGAATATATTGAGGGCACTGTGAATATGCAATCACATAAATACAGAATGTGGAGAAGTCTACATGACAAAAGATCCAGCTTTTAAAAAATAAAAATAATGTTAATTTTGTAAGACATGGAAGAGGGTTTTTCCCCCTAAATAATTCAAAAGCGGGCAAAAACAACCTGCACTACAAAGAATAGAAGGGGGGTTCTTTGAGGGGGGTTTGACTAGGAAGGCATGTCCCTCAAAATTGTCAGGCTCATAATTGGCAAGGTTCTTATATGGGTATTTAAAATGTATAGAGCTGTATTCTTGAAATTGGTGTAAATTATACCACAAACAAAAACATTTTAATGGACTTCATAAAAAGGGAGAGAAATCATTATAGTTTAAAGTACACTTAAGAGACAAATCGACCTCAATGTGCAAATTTTATTTGGATTCCAGTTTGGGGAAAATTCAACTTAAACACATCATCTATATAATTCAATTAACCAATGTCACCCCAATACATTTAATTTAAAAATAAAGATAATAATAAATTATTAAAAACCTGCAAAACACAAACATTCTTGATACAATGGGGAACTATTAAACACAGATATTAGATAACAATAAGAACCTCAAAATTCTATGTTTGATAATAGTAATGTAGTAACCAAACAACAACTAGGAGAGGGAGGGAGAAGAAGGAGAGACAGATGGGACCTGTTAGAGATACTTCCCGAATTAATTTCTGGTAAATATGAAATGATGGGTGGTATTTACCTCATAGGATTTTAAGCCAGGGGTTAACGAACTATGGCCCATGGATTGAATCCAGCTACCACCTATTTTTGTAAAGTGCTGTTGGAACTCACCCAGTCCCCTTAATTTGCATACTGTCTAGGACTGCTTCTGTATAGGGAGAGCCGAAGAGAAGGGAAGGCAAGGCAAGAGAGGAGAAGGAAAGGGAAGGGAAGGGGAGGGGAGGGGAGGGGAGGGGAGGGGAGGGGAGGGGAGGGAAGGGAAGGGAAGGGAAGGGAAGGGAAGGGAGTGCAGGAGGATAAAGAAAAGATAAAAACCATGGAATATTGATTAAGTGGGTATGACTACATACAAGTTTATTTTTCTAGTCTTTCCACTCTTATAAATATTTGAATAGTTCTATAATATTTTTTATATCTAAATGCAAATGCGTCTCACCACATCCACAACTGCCCCAGCGTGAACCATCACCGCCACCTGTACTTCTTCAGTGGCTGCTACCTGTTCTTCCAGCTTCCTCTCCTGTCCTCCTCCTCTCTTTTCACTCTACTGAAGCAACAGTGATCCCTTCGCAGTGTCAATGGAATCATTTCAGTTTCTGTATTAAAGTATCCAGTGGAAACCCTAGTGTCTTTTTTAAAATTCCATACTTTCATGTATAAAATAACAGTGAATGAACCGGCACCACAGGCTTCCTTTTCTTACTGTCTAAAGTGGCCTTTTCTTGCTATTCTCCATAAACTCCAAGCCAATTCCAAATTCAGGACCTTTTATGTGCTGTCCAATTACCTGGAAACACTCTTGCCTGACTCTTTGATTGATTTCTTCCATCACACGAGTCTCATCAGAGAAGCCTTCCACCTTATTAAAATAGCCATCTCCCTTAATTAATCAATATTCTCATTCATCTTCCACTATTTGATTTTTTTTTTTAGGGTATGTACATTGACTTGTAGCCTTGTATATAGTTTTCTCATCCACTAGAAAGTAAGCGACTTATAAATGGAAACCAAACTTTCTTATTCCTTAATTTGTTTTCAGCCTTTAGAACAGAAGCAGAGCAGAGGGAGTGAAAAGAAGGATAAACTGAGAAATTAACAGATTCGTGCTGAGTAGACAGAGATATTTTAAAGCAAGAACTCTAGAGACGTGTGAAGTGAAGGCAGCAGAACACTGCTAGGTATAGCAAGCTCTGCAGTGCGCAAGTCCAGGACGGAAGAAAGAAATAGCACTGCCATTTTCAGCTCACCAGACACTTACGGAACACTTACTGGGTGAAACATGTGATGCTAAGAACTGGGGGCATAGAAATGTCCAATGCAAATTCCTCCGCACTCAGTGGAGTGCTAAAAATGGTGAGAATAATAATAGCTAACCTGCTAACCAGTGCTGATCATTTCCTGTGTTCGGGCTCGATTCTAAGCAGTCTCCATGTATTATCCCTCGGCATTTCGTTCTCGCAATAACACTCGAAGTACTATTAGACTCTCCATTTTAAGAAAAGGAAATTGAGACATAAAGAAATAGAGTGACTCACCAGAGCCAGTGGGCGGAATACTTACAAACAGCTACCAATGTAAAAAAGAAAAACCAGTATTGCTGAAGTATTTGCCACATCCTTCCGTAGGACTGAAGGGTAGGAATGATCTATCGGGACATGTCAGAGAAGATTTCGTCGATGAGACAGGTCACAGGTAGTCTGTGTCTGGGGGGATGCGAAAAGCATAGCTACCTGCAACCTGGAGCAATCTCTCCGGGGTGACGAAGTCCGTAACACCACAGAGATGCCAAAACACAGTTGAATGCTGAACTGCTCGAGCTCTAGAGTCTAAGAGTTCAGGGTTCAAATCTCATTCTGATACGTACCAGCTCTACAACCCTATGCTTGCGGTCATAGCTCTAATTTCTTATTCCATAAAAAGTCACTTTCCTGTTGGGTAGTGTTGGGAATTTCTGTGAACCTTGCATTTGAAGCACAGCAATCCCTGGAAATGTTTTAGCTCTTACTCCTTCCGATTTAGGAGCAGTAAGTATAGGAAGCATATCACCCAAGAAATAGACTCTGTGAAAAGTAACCTGAGACAAGTGCACTGAAAGCTGTGAATGGGAGAAGTTTGGACTTAGCTCCACAGGCCAGAGGATTTAACCTCACATCAGGAGAGCTGAGTGCACTAAGCAGGAGATTCTATATAGTTGTGATTTTGAGCGAACTCAATAGGGAACCTTAAAGCATTATGATGATGATGATGATGATTAAACAATGTTTATAGTTAAGTAAAACAAAGCCTCATTGAGAGTCAAAAGCAGTCCTCTGGCAACTAATTTGAGACCTCACTAGAAACAGCGGTGATCATTTGAAAAAAAAAATGACACTCCAATTTATTTTTGGAAATACCATTCTAGCACCAGTGGGAGAATGGATGGCAATGGCCGGGTCGTAAGTCAGGAGGTTGTTTTGAAGGTCATTGGAATCAAGTGAGCAGTGAGCACCTGAACAAAAGGAGTTGCAGAGAATTTGAGACTAGCATGATTGGATAAGCCATGGGGTCCAAAAAAAATAAGGCAGAACCCAAACTGAAAATTTGAAAATTTACACCATGGTGGTAATGCAAAATAACCACAAATTTCCAAAAGTTCTGAAGTTGTCCAAAGCAACTCTTGGGGTAGCTGGATTTGCTCCAGGAGACCCAGATGGCATCTAGGGCCTAGAGTTGGTCATGTTGCTGACAAGAGCCTAGAGATGCAAAGACCTCTGTCCCAGGGTGATGTTGGTGACTTCGCTGCAATATGTGTCATGTAGTTAAGAAGGCAGAAAAAGAGGCATTAAAATGTCAGCATCGAATATCAGAAACTGGCATTTAGAAAAGGTGATAGGGTGACCAATTAAGACTTTCTTCCATAGTACATCATCTTCTACATCATAGCAGAAAGGTCTGTCTTCGAAGGTTCATAAATCTGTATCTTCCTTGGAAGCATTTATTGAAATAATTCTTCCTCATAGGCTCCACTGAACATCATTGTGCAAGTGATTGTACCCTGGGCAGTGTGGGTGATGTTAAAATCAAAATTGAGGCCTCTTAAACTAAACTGTCTCTAGTTTCACATTGTCCAATATAACCACTGTGTGCATGGAGCTACTGAGCACTTGACATGTGACTAATCTAAAATGAGAAGTACTCTGAATGTATAATACGCTGCAGAATTTAAGATTTTCAATTTGAAAATGTGAAGTGCCTTATGCATGTATTTTATATTTATTAGTTGTTAAAATCATCATATTTTGGATATGTTGAGTTAAAATGTATGGATTTCATCTGTTTCTTTTTTCTTTTCTACTGTGGAGACTTGGAAAACAATTGCAATTGGCCTTCACTTGTGGCTCATTACATTTCTGTTGGATGGTGCTATTCTAGAAGGGGCTAGCCAGGCGGGCTCCCTGCTGCCCCCTAGTGTGACTGGCATGGTCATGGCCTCGCGTCTTAGTTCATGCTCATCTATCAGAAATTCCTGAAACCTGCCTGAAAGAACATTGCTTCATTTTTTTCCCCTGACAACTCTAACTGCATGTGATCATCTCTCTTCAACTTCTAGAGGAACTTATTTCTATGATATATTTCTTTTTATTTTTTCATTTATTTTACCAGAATATAAATTCTCTGAAGATAAGCATCATATATTATACATTTTTATGACCCATGGAGCCTAACTTAGTGCTTCATATATATTTTTTCTTCTGAGTTTAAAAGAATTTAAGGGTTCTATGGTTGGTTATGGAGTCATGATGCTTCAGGGGTCTGATAAACTCTGATGTGTAAAAGAGAGACATTTATCCCCCTGCTTCTGCTTTTGTGATATTGTAGCTAGTGATGGAGACTGTCAACAGCGTTGGACAGGGAGAAATAGGTGAAAAATGAGTTCCTAAGAATAAGGAAGCTTAAACTTGGAATGGAGGCCAAAAAAGAGAAGTGAATAAAATATACATGCATGTACAAGACAGTGAACAGCAAGAGAGTGGGGGGTTGGGGAACAGAGGTTTGAAAATGCTGATCTGCTTTTCAGGCTAGGGAATAGCACACGTCTAATTGGTCAGATTTTAGATGTATTACTCAAAGTAGTCTACTTCCTGTAACCTACAAGCTCACCTTTCAACAGCTTAATGAAACAGAAGTTTAAAGTTCGCTTCCCTTTGCAATCCAATCGAATGTGGAAAATCAGGAGTTGCGGGCATGCTCTGCTCTGCCTAGTCAGTCCTTCAGGGGCCCAGGTTTCCATCGTTTCCCTTGTTCTGTGTCTTCTCCCTCCTCCAGGTCATAGCGGAACTCTCCATTCAGCTACTGCAACTGGAAAAAAGAGACACTGGAAGGTTTACTAATGGCTCAGCCGAGAAGAATCATAAGCAAATTCTATGTACCTCCCACTGAACCAAAGTTAGTCAGATGGGCACAACTGACCTTAAAGGGTTGGGAGGAAACCTAGATGCAGGTTAAAGCAGAAGAGATCGTGTTGGTTCATGCTGGTGACCACGGAAGTCTTTAGCACAATAGAGCTCATGTAGGACAGGACCTTCAAGCATTTGTTCTTTCATGTAGCCCTTTAATACAGGATTTCTCAACCTTGACACTGCTGACATGGGGCCTGGACAGTTCTTTGTTATTCGGGGCCATCCTGTGCACTGTAGAATGTTTACTAGCATTCCTGGCCCCGACCTTCTTGATAGCATTCGCCCTACCCAGTTACATCAATCAAACATGCCTCCAAATATTTCCGTGTGGCCTCTGGGGCGGGGGATCACTACTAATTTAATTTAATATTTCTTTATTGAGTAACTTCTGAATGTCACGAAATATCTCCTATTTGCTCAAGTGGTAAATTTATAGAATTCTGGATTCAAAGCCATCAGGAGTCTTATTTTTTTCCTTGTCCTTTATACACTGCTGTCCTTCAAGTATCACACCAGGGAGAAAGCAACTACAGACCACAGATCTTATCACAAATTTCAGCCCATTTATATGCCTGAGTATAATATTTATCCCCACTTTTATTTCCCTGGTTCTCTTGTCTCATGATCAATTATTTGCCTCTGGATTACCTTCTATTTTTAATCCCTGTTTAGGCATCTTATTCTAGAACATTGAGTTCACCTTCCCATAACTCTTGAATCATTGTGTTTAGTCCAAGATACAGTCCTTTTCCTCTTTTCTAATAGGAAATAGAAATCACATAAGAACTAAAATTACCCTATCCAAGGAATGTCACAATGTTGTCACTCATACCTGTATTACCACGTCTGGCACTCTTGGTAGATATCACTGACCAGCCTCAATACTCTTTCCTGCTGAAACTGGAGCCCGCCTCAGAGTCTAGGCAACATTTCCAGTCACTCTTGATTGAACAGGATTAGAACAGAACATTAAAGTTATCTGGTCTCCAAGCTCTGGTCCAACTCCTTCATTTTAGAGATAAGGAAACTGAGACCCAAGTGATGAAATGGGTTGCCCAGGCCACACAGAGTTTTGGTTTTCTGGATTCTTGTTTCTTCTTTCCCTGTGGCATAAATTAACAAGGCTTGCCCAAGTCCTGTGAGGCTTCATTGGAAGTCTAACCTTGGAAAAATCTTGCTAAAAGCAGGAGCATTGCTTAGAAGAGTGGTTGGGGTGAACTTGAGTTGAACCCCAGTCTCGTCTCTTTGCTTTTTGAACAAATAAAGTAGGTTGAGCAGAGATTGCAGGGGTATAATTACCCTCACCACTATGATTTTTAAGAGATCAAAGAGAAAATATGATTCGGAATGCTAACTAAATGCCTGAGTTTAAAATTCAAGAAAAATAAGAAACCGTCACATGAGAATAGGGTTAACACCACCACAGAATGCGTGGAGGGTGAATGTAGCGTGTATATTTCAATGATAGGATTTGAGATTCAGTGTTAGCCACAGTCTTTTAAGGAAAAAACATCATCAGAGTCTGGTGGGAAATCAGAGGCTGTTTATGCTTTATCGTTTGTACACAATAAAATACATTGGGAAGAAAAATTGATCCCGGTTTATTTTCTCATCCAGTTTTTATGTGCCTACCTTCAGCTTTCCTCGCGGAGGCTCATACTGTCCGTGTTTATGTGAAATGGGCTGATGGCTCTCACCTTGCCTTTCAATAATTATAGGTCTCCCCAGGAAAGTGGCTTTACAGGGGAATTTTATAAAGGTTTTAAAGATTTTATTATGAAGGATTCAGCCCTTCCACAATTATTAGTTTTAAAAGGTGCTCTGTAGCCGGGGCTAGGAGAACAGCTATCGATCCCTTCACAAAGGGGAGACTGACCCGTACACCCCTGTGAGCACCGTGCCTTGGCGTCTTTTAGAGTGATGTCATAGCATGGTGACATAAAAGGGTCATTGTCCTCATTAGAGGGCCTCTTATCCTAACTGATGGCGACAGAATTAACTTTAGTCCTGTGGGTGATAGGAACCACAAATTCCACTTTGGTTTTAATAGTTACATATCGGAGGCTGCAACGAACTGCACATTGTGACAGGAAGTTTGCTCAAGAGGCGATGATGGCCAGACTTGTTACATAGACAACCTACTTAGTATCTCCTGATTCGGTCATTTCCTCTGTATCATTGCTACCTTTGCCGCCATCTCCTTTAGCTGCCACTATTGAAACAGCTTCTCAAATGGGGCTTTCTCCGGGCTGTGTGTGCCCCTGATAAAATTGTTTAGTGCCTTTTCTCCATTGCTTAAGGGAGTGAATACAACGGTATCTTCTGCATGCAAGGCCCCTGGTGATCAGGCTCTTATATACTTTGTCTCTTAACTTGCTCCCACATGAACCTCACAAATGAGCCTAATAAATTAATGATCATATCATATCTCATTTGGTGGGATAAAATAGTTTATGGCATGTCTTTTAAGGCAGTGCTACAGTCAAATCGATGGCCTGGAAGTTTTATGAGATTTAATTTTTGTTTCTTTACATAGTGAATGGTCTTGCGTAAATCATGTAACCTCTGAAATCTCCTGTCCCAAAATAAGCATAATAATAAGAACAAACAGATGTAAGAGGCCAGACACAGGAACTGACGCATCATTGCTATGGCATAAAAAGGTACTTTACTTCCATATGTTATATTATTTTGGTATAGCACGTATGTGGCAGGCAGGCAGGCCAGGTTTTATCTTCTCAGTTTTCTCACCTGTAGAGTAGAGATCATGAAAAGGGCCTAGCTGGGTTGCTAGGATGAAATGTGATAATAGATAAAATGTGTCTTGTACAGTGCCCCAAATTCATCATTACACTGTATTTCAACTTCACAATGTCAGTAGTGATTTACAGATGAATTCATGCTTGCGGGCCATTTATCCATTCACTCTCTTTAGTGGGAATTCTTTTAAATGACCATTGTGGTCCAACTACGGTTCCAGGTGATGGAAGTACAGAGGTGAGTGTTATACCTCTTATTCACAAGGAGCTCTCGGTCTACTGAAGGAAAGATTTTCAAAGAGGCAGAACATGAAATAGACATGTAGGAAGCACTCAGACAATGTTCTATAAATACAAAAAATGTGAAAATCAATTGCAGCAAAGAATGCTGCAAGGAGCCCTGGCTGGCGTGGCTCAGTGGATTGAATGCCGCCCTGCAAACCGAAGGATCACCGGTTCAATCCTCAGTTAGGGCACATGCCCGGGTTGTGGGCCAGGTCCCCAGTAGGGGGCACACAAGGGGCAACCACACATGATGTTTCTCTCCCTCTCCTTCTCCCTCCCTTACCCTCTCTTTAAAATAAACAAATACATTTTTGTTAAAGAAAGCGGCATGGAGATGTTGGCAATTTGAACACGGAGGAGGAGTGATGTCCCAGCAGGCAGTGGTTGGAATAGGGACAGGCAACAGTCTGAGCAGAGGCATAGGGGTGGGAAGGGCCGAGAATGCTGGAGCCCAGGCGAAGGGAGAGGAATGGGATGCCACGGTGCTGGAGGAGTCTGTTGGCAAGAGGTAGAAGTTTAGTCTGGAGGCGATAGAGATCATTGAAGACTTGAACAGCACAGCACCATGGTCAGAGAAAATGCTTTGAAATAATGAATCCAAAAGAAAGTATAGGGGGAAGGATCAGATGGAGATTTGGAGGTCAGTAAAAAGGCTGGTGTAATAATGCAGGTCAGTTACTGAGGGAACTAAGGTGCATATAGAGTGGAGATAAAAAGGAAAATCCAGATGGGAGGCAGACTCAGGCTGTTCTCAGGGAAAACACATGTAGTCAGTTATTACTATGTGGGGAACACTGTACTTCTTGTTAATTATTGCTGTGTTCTGGCATATAAACTCAGTAACGATTTTGATGCTGAAACAGGAAAAGTTTGTCTGATCAAAAGCCAATCTGATTAGCGAATAAGGTGAACTGAGTAACCTGGGGTCACACTGTAGGAGACGTTAGAGCCAAGGTGAAAATCTCGGTTGGTCTGTGGAAAACAGAATGGAGGTTCCTCCTAAATCTAAGAATAGATCTATCATGTGATGTAGCAATTCCACGTCTGGGTAGGTACCCGAAGGAAATGAAAACAGGATTTCAATAAGATTTACGCACACCCGTGTGTATTGCAGCATTATTTACAATAGCCAAGATGTGCAAACAACCCAAATGCCCACCACGAGAGGAGTGGATTTTAGAAGGAGGTGCTACACATACAGAATGGAATATTACTATTCAGTTCTGAGAAAGCTGGACTTCCTGCCATTTTCAACACCACGATGAACCTTGAACACATTATGCTAAGTGAGAGAAGTCAGGTATCACTTACATGTCTCATCTAAAAAAGTCAAACCTGTAAAAAATCAGAGAATAGCAGTGGTTACCATAGGATGGGGAGAGGAGGGTATAAGATTGATAACATTTAAGGGTACAAGCTTGTAACAAGTAGTAAAGAAACCATAGAACTCTTATGCACAGTGTAATGAGCATAGACAACAACATTGTGCTAAGTTATATGTGATAAATATTGCTTCAGTGGAAATCATAATATGTAAGTATATGAAAGTAACACACTGCACACCTTAAATTTAGGAAATGTAACATGTTAAATGTATCAAATTGAAAGAAAAGAATGCAGGTTAGTCTAGACCCAAAGTTTATGTACATACCGTGCTGCCCCCTGGAAAGCTGGGTGCTCGAGTCCCTTTCTCTGCTGGCTGAGGCATGATGGGAGCATAAAGTGAGTGGGGGCATGTGATGGGAACCAAATCTGTGCAGGTCTGACCATGGAAAGCTAATGTCAAATACGATGGCGTCGGACCCTGTGGGCAAGGGGCAATGGGGATGCTTGGGAAATTTTGTGAGCTTAAAACAATGTGAACCTGGGAAAGAATGGAGGCAGGGGGACAGGTTGGGGGTTGTTGCATGGATTCAGGCAGATAACATATTAGCTTGAACTAAGTAAGGCTTGGTGGGGGATAGAATTGGACTTATCAATACAGAAGACTGATATTGGCAATATAAGTAAGCTAAGGCATAAAAGTAGGTTTCCCAGTAATATGAATCCCGCTTTGTGTTTAGAAGATAAATAGATATATCTGCATCATTACATGGCTCTCTCTCTCTCTCTCTCTCTCTCTCTCTCTCACTGTGTGTGTGTCTCACTCTGTAATGTCTTCATATGTAATCCCAGAGAGAGAGGATGGCTCTCATTTGTTTTCCTGCTCTTTTTGATTATAGTTAATATATTGTAAGTAATTTCTGTGTCGGAAACCCTGCTAAGAGCCTTATGGTCGTTTGCTTATTTAATCTTATCATAGTTTTATGAGGTAGGTGTTAATGTAATTATCACTATTAGTAGTATTATTATCGTCCCCATCCTGATGTGAAATCGAGGTTCTTAGAACGTAGGCCAGCTGCCTGGAGCTGGTTGTTTGGTTGAGTAAATGAATACAGATCATGTGTATTTCAGCACCAGGGCAAGGACCCCAGCCAGCACCTGCCTGCCTCCATGGAGTAATCTTGTAGCCACCACGTGACGTGTGATAATTCATCTATTCGTTCCCTTTATTCAAGATAAATTATATTTTATATATTTTTAAACTGATTCACAGAGCCCATAAAACATTCTTTACAAAAAATAGTGTCTTCTCACTCTCACTGTTCATAGAAATAAAAGGCCATTCTGTTTCTTTTATAAAATAAATGCATACACATGGTAAAATTCTAAATACTTTAATTGGTAAAATAATAAAAAAAACCTTCCTGAAATGTCAGCCTCATATCCACACCCAAAATAATACTGTCAACTGTTTGTGTGTGTGTGTGTGTGTGTGTATGTATGAAACTTTCCAGAAATGTTGAAAGCACAAGCAAGCATAAATATGTATCCTGTATTTAATTTGGTAAAAACAGGACAGATCATACTATATACTGTTCTGTACATTGATTGTTATTTTTCCCCCAAATGTGGATTAAAGATCCTTTTATAATTGCACATAAGAAAATTATTAATCTTTTCATTGGTTATAAAATATCTCATTGTATGGATATACTTTAATTTGATTAGTCTTTCATGAACATTCAAAGAAAATTCTTACATGTCTGTGATCAACAATACCTACAGGATAAATTCTTAGAAGTAGGTTGATGTGTAAAAAATCTGTACATGTTTAATTTTGATTGAGATAGCCAAATTGACTTTTAAAAAAATTGATTTGAAAGAGAGAGGAAGGAGGGGGAAAGAGAGAGAGAGAGACATCGATATTTTTTATTATTGTTCTAGTAGAGTTGTCTCCATTTTCTCCCTACCACTCCCCCACCCCAGCCATCCTCACCTCCCACCCTCAATCCTACCCCCTTTTGATTTGCTGATTCACTTCTGTATGCATTTCATTGGTTGTTTATTGCACGTGACCTAACTGGGGCTGGAGCCACAAACTTGACCTATCAGGACAGCACTCTGACCAGCGGAGCTATCCCGGCAGGGCCAGACAGAGGGGCTTTGGCACACGCGTT
Source organism: Phyllostomus discolor (assembly GCF_004126475.2). Classification (NCBI taxonomy): domain Eukaryota; kingdom Metazoa; phylum Chordata; class Mammalia; order Chiroptera; family Phyllostomidae; genus Phyllostomus; species Phyllostomus discolor. The sequence continues at coordinate 202,270,038 of NC_040905.2, forward strand.
CAGCAGCAGTGTAGGATGATGTCAGTTTTCCTGTGCACTTGTTGCCGCTTTCTGATCTTTGGCAAAATGATAAATAAAAGAGGTGTCTAGTTGCTAATGTAATTTGCTTTCCTCCAATTATGAGAAATTTTGGAAAATTTTCTCTTTTATATGTTTACTAGCTATTTTTGTGTATCTTTGCATGAGTGAATTTTTCAATGAACAGTTCTTTTATGTCCTTTCCAGTTTCTCATTGGCCAAAAGTTATTTGTTTCTTAGTGATTGACAAGAGTTCCTTATGTATTAAAGAAATTAGCTATTTTTCCCTGTGTGTTGCATATCAAATTTTCATGTTTTAGTCCTTTGTTTTGGCTATAATTGTAAATATTGCACAGAAGTATTTATATATGTGGGTGAAATAATCTGTATTTGAGTAGTTTTTGGTTTTAGGTTAAATATAGTAAAGCATTCCCACCTCGAAATTTCTTTTAATGATATTTTTCCTTTATGTTTACAGCTGCATGCTTCATCTTAAATCTTTACTACATCTGGAATTTATGTTGGTGTGAAAAATAAAGGTAAGAGTTTAGGTTTTGATCCTCTACTCACACCAAATATCTAGCTTGTTGTGCACACACACAAAAAAATCTATGCAATAAACCATCTTTCCTCCTCATATTTGAAATTCTATAGCAATCCATTCTTTAAATGTTTGTTTGGGCCTATTTAGAGAATTTTCATTATGTTCCACTAGTTTATTAGCTTATTCTTGGGGTAGTAACACATAGTTTTATTACTACCATATTTTGCCATGTATAATGTGCACATTTTTGCCCAAATTTTTGAGGGAAAAATAACGGTGTGCACAATACATGGGAATTAGTGTTAAAACATGGGTGCACATTATACACGCTGAAATGTGGTATAGCTTGTGATGCATTTTATTCTCTGATGGTGCTCAGCCCTCTCATTTCTCTTCTTGTGCCAAACGGTTCTGGCAATTTCCTTATATTTATTTTCCAGATGAATTTTGGTGTTATATATTCAAGTTCCAAAGTGAAATGTTATATTAATGTATTTTTAGGATTACATTGAATATTTAAATTAATGTAATTAATTTTAAAACCATTTACACATTTTTATAGGAGAATAAGTTATGTCTACTTATTTACTGAAGTCTTCTTTCATGGTTATCAGTAGAGTTTTAAGGGGGTTTTTTATATAGGCCTTACACATATCTTGCTAAGTTATCTAGAAAGTTGATTTTTATTAGTACTTTTATAAATGAGATATGTTCTTACATTTAATTTATTTAACAATTATGTGCCATTGAATTTTATTAATAAGTTTAGCCAATGACTTTAAAAATTATCTTATTTCTAATAATTTAAGTCATTACTCAGAGTTTTTAATGATGCATAGTTATTTTATGTGTTGATAATCATTTTCCATTTCTTTTGAATATCTTAATTTCTTTTCATCTCTAAATATAATGGCTAATACTTCCAGATCAATGTTAAATAATAACACAGTACTTTTCTTGCTTTGTTCTTGATTTTGATGGAAATGCTTCTATTGTTACAAAACTAACAAGCTTTCACTGGACATAGCATTAAGGAAGTATCCACCTATTTCATATTTTATTAAGCATCAAAAAATCAGGTATAGATAAGTGTAAACATTTATCTGCTTCAGTATTTATTGAGATAACCACATGTTGAGTCTCTTTTCCTTTGATTTATTAAGATATTGAGTAATATTAATTTAATATTTAATCTTAAAGAGTTGTTTCCTTTGTAGGGAAAAAGTTGTACTTGGTTATAATTTGTTATATATTAGTTCATGTAAAGAAGCATTCTATTTTCTAAGAATTTAGGGGTTTTATATCAATATTCAGATATGGGATATATCTGCATTTTCTTATGTTGTCTTAATTGTCTGGATTGGGTATCAATATTGTCTTTTTTCAGTTAACCCACCCCTTTGCTTAACACACACAAACACACGTACACTTCTTTTAAGTCAATATTCAATGGATCGTCTATTTTTTTTTTCCAAAACAACCACCTTCCATTTCACCTTTTGCCTTCCTCATTTTTATATTTTGTTTTCTAATCTTTTTAGTTGGGTAATTAATTCATTTTCATAATTTAATTCATTTTATATAGTGATGTGTATACAACTATGAATTGTTCTCTAAACGTAATTATAACTCTATTTCTTAAGTCCTGATCTCTGGCATTTTCATGGTCGTTATTTCCTAGATTCTCAACAGTTTCAGCTGCGCTTTTCTTCTTGTTCTGGGGCCACTGTTGAAGAGGGTAGGTTTAGTGGGATTTCCAGTCTCGTCCTTGTCCTGGCAAACCCACTAGGATTTATTGTGATCAGGAAATACAATCTTTCCATCTCTACTTATAATCAATTATTGGCATTCTAATAGAAAACAAATACTGGTTTGAAATATGTGAAAGGGCACTTGTAAAAATGGCTATTGCTGTACACTGGAATGAAAGTAGTAACACCTGCCTCATTGGTTTTATTATTTAGGCAATATTTCATCTATTTTTTCTTTTATTTGGTAGAAGAGAAGTATATTTCTTAATCATAGAGTTTAATTAAGAAGCCTCTCCACTGTTGTGTTTATGTACTAATTTGGACATTTCTACACTTTTAATGCAAATGCTGTGATATTAGGAACATAGAAATCCATGGCAATGAGCTTTCCCTCATTATATCACCAGAAAGTACCTTTTTTGTCTTATTTAGTTCTTTTTCCTCTGATTTTAATTTGGGCTTGCAACTTAATCCCTGGTTTATTTTGAATAATATGTCTTTATTCAGTAATTTACAATCTTTCCAAGGCACTTGTTTTAACTGCTTACAACCCCATGTTTTTCTCTGAAAGGATATTATGATCTTTTAAAATATTTTATGAGTTTATCTCATTGTAATTAAATAATATGTCTCAATTTTGTCTCTATTCTATCATGTTATTTTATGTTAATTTCTTACATTTGTCCTCATTATTTTTTAAATTATTATCTTTTGGATATGTTCTTCTTTTGTATTTCTTATTTTCTTCCGACAAGTGGGAAAATTTTTTGACAATGAAAATAGTAATACCCTGTATGTTACATTTATAGTTAGTAGTTATATATCTAAATACATTTTCCTCAACTTAGCACATATAAGTAATATTTGCAGAATCCTCCTACCACAGTGAAAAGAAAAGTTAGCACGTGCAAACTCACACGCAGATATACACACTCCTCTTTCCATCTCCCACATTCCCACTTCCAATTTTGTTAGCTTCATTGTCATATGTATCTTCATGGTTTATAGCAGTTACATTGTGCATCATAACCAAAATTCTCACAGTGTTTAACCATAGTCCTGCATTAAAATAAAGTCAGTGCAAAAAAAATTGTTTTCATAGTTGTTCCCTTCGATGCATTTTATGTTCTTCATTTCTTGGTCAACAAGATTTTATGACCATGTCTTTTTTTTTTTTTTTTCAAGAAAGGCTCATGGGTGACATTTCCTGAGTTCTACCACGTATAAAAATGGCTTTCAGTTGCCTTCATGCTTGAACACCAGTTTGGCATGGTATTAAAATTCTTGGGTCACCTCCCTTTCCCTTGGACCAGGGTGTACTTTGCTTATCCCCTTTGCCTCGCTGTCTGCCAGCATTGAGCGTTGCCTGGACGACAGCAGAAGCCCGTCTGCTCCTCCTGGAGCCCCTCTCTGTGGGGATCACGTGTGTGTTCGAATGCCTGTAGGATGCAGTGCTCCGATTCAATATTTTTCTGATACGTTATAAAAATATTGGGGCTTTTATCTAATCTGTTCTCTTTTCCAGGAGCATTAATCATCTATATTTTGACATCTCTCTTTCACAGCTATATCTTTCTTTTTGATCACTTTTATTTCTTATTTTTTATATTTTTTATATTATTTTCCTAAGCCTGTCCTCCCTAACTTTGTTTTTGGTGTTCAGTGAAGTCTTAACTATATTTTTTTCAACTTCTCATGATGATTTAATTTTTACAATAGAATTCTAATTATTTGTATATTCTTCTCTAATTTTTTGTTATGTCCTCTTCCTTGGGTTCATTCCTCTCCTTGATCGATTTGTCTGTTTCTGCAGTAATATATGTTGTGCTTCCCTGGAATTCTTGTATGATCATGGTTTTCTAGGTGGTAATTTAGATCTGATTATCTTCATTCAACTAATCCCACCATGTAAAAAAATGTACAGAGATGACTTAGCAGCAAACCTGTGTTCCAAAGCAGGATGCAGGAGGTGAATTCAGAGATGGCTGCAAAGGGCTGGTTGCAGTTCCTAAGAGGTGGGTGGGGTCAGAGTTTTCACCAGCTAACTTTCAGATTTCTAATGAGTATGGATTTTATAGACCACAACGTGGTACAGTAGCTTATCCAATTGTCATGAGATAAGTCATCTCTTCCTTCACGCATCACCTTACCAGCTACCCCCACACCCTTGCCTAGAGCAAACAATGCCCATGCCATCCACTAAATGACTATCTGGCTATTCCCATGGTGATCCCAAAATAGTTGAAGGTTAAAAGCATGCCTAACCACTACACACCTATTAGAATGGCTGATACAAAAACCTGGCAGGAGCAATACCAAATGCCAGTAAGAATGCAGAACAGCGGGGAACCTCCTTTGTTGCTGCTGTGAATGCAAATGATAAAGCTACTTCGAAGGAATGGCTTGGCAGTTTATTACAAAATCAAATAGAGTCTTACCATATAATGGAACATTTGTCCATCTAGGTTTTTTCTCAGTTAACTTGAAAACTTATACCCATATAAAATCTGCATGTGGATGTTTGTAGCAGCTGTCTTATAATTACCCAAAACTGGGAACTTTTCAGGTGTCCTTCCATAGGTGAATGGATAAACAAATTGTGGTATAACCATAAAATGGAGCGGTTCAAAGAAATAAGCTATTAAGCAACTGAGGACATGGATTTACCTTAAACATATCTTGCTAAGTGAAAAACCCCATCTCAAAAGGCTGCATACTTTATGCCATCTTGGTAAAGGGAGAACCATAGAGACAATAAAAATATCAGTAGTTTCCAGGGGGAGAATAGAAGAGGGAGATTTAAACCAGGAAGTTTTAGAAAGGTGAGTCTCTTCCATATTATACTGTAGTGGTGCATACACGACATTGTGCGTTAGTCAAACCCATGGAACTTTACAGCACAAAGAGCAGCCCTTAATATATGCAAATTAAAAAATAATTTAGAAGCTTGGTCATTCCGGGAAGGAATGCACACTGTGACAAGAGAATTAAACTGTATTACAAATGTATGAAACAGCCTCAGTGAAGATGGCGGAGGAAGGGAAATGTAAGACAAAGGACAGAGAAACTGCATGCGAACACTGTACCCTAGCAAGTGAAGTTGTTTCCATGGACATGTGTGTGCAGCGAATTCTGCATTACCTGCTCGGACCCATGAGGGGTAGGTAGGTGATCATGAAAATGAAGATGCTCTTCATTAGAAATTTATTAGTAAAAATAAAACTTTCTGAGGTACATAAAACACTTCATCTGATTTAGTCTCCTCATCAGCTGTACATGTTGACCATTTTACCAAAATTGAGGTTTAAAGAGGTTAAGCTCAAAGCTCAAGATCATACACACATTTCAAGTGTAACAGAATCAGCACTTGAAATTCAAAATATCTGACCACTAGTCTGGTGCTCTTTCTATATGATATGTTTTTTTTTTCTCTGAGCCTAAAATTATGTGCCTGTCTCAGGAGGAGTTATCTGCTTAACCCAAACCCAAGCTTATCTAAGGAATCAACCACTGAAATTTGAGAATGGCCAGCAAGCACTAAGGGCTCTTTAGAGCTTCCACCGCACTGTCTGGACAGATGGAAGCCATCCAGGTGTAGGTTGGCTGTGAGCTTGTGGCTGCCAGCACCTCAGGGTGCTCACAGCAGGGCCTTTGTGCTGGCTGACCGGGTTGGAATATGACCTCTGTTATGTATCAGCTGTGGCAACCTGGGCAACTTGTTTGATATCCCTGAGCATCCATCTGTGATTATTTGTAGGGGGGGCAGGAAATAAATTCTGTCTGGAAAATGCATGGAAAATTACGCAGCACAAGTAAGATTTTCAATACAGCAGCAATGATTGTCATGACCACCAGTAGTAGTTGGCAGAGTACTATAGAGATAATTAGGGCTTGTCATGGCTTACAAGGCCTCACGTGATCACACGGTCTTCTGTGCTGTGGGTGAGCAGCCTCTGTCCGTGACTGTGATGCCGAGGAGCTCCTGTAGAAGACATATAAAGACATACGAAGGCAGCTTTAAGTCATCCTCCTCACATAACACAACCCTGACCACAGAATAGAGATGATTGCTGATACGAGATAAGAAGGTAGTCTTGGATCACTTCATTTTCTAAACTGATTTCAGGATCCGGTTGCCTCTAACAAGGGTGGCAGGAAGATAAGTTGTGGCCTTGTGGTAAGCCAGCTTCTCTCTCTACCCACCAGATATTTTTATTCATAAAGGCTGAATATGATTCAACTTTATTCTGCTGGGGCTCACGGCAGGTCACCTCCAAATATACCCACAGTGGCATATTGATCATTTTGAGTTAAATTGACTTGAAAAGCAACCTATATTACAAAGATATGTTGACCCTCCTTTGTCTCCTTGAATGCAGAAAATAGATCTCCCTGTGAAAGGTGCCCTCTTTGCTCCAGGGTGGCTGGAAGAGAGACATTCTGATTACCAGATTAAGGAATTCAGAGCCAAAGAGCCTGCATAAACAAAACTTATTACATACTCTACTAATTTACTGCCCCGAGCCCTCCTTCTGTTTAGATTTCTTACAAAGGAGCACCCAAACCTAAGTTTCTTTGTCCTGTCAAACCTTCAAAATTCATTGTTTCTTTGTCTAAGAAGTTTAAAATGTTGCCTGCTTCAGTCATTTCTCTGAAGATCATTTAGGAGCTTCCATGTACACAATATGAAATTGTTTTTTCTCCTGGCCATCTGGTCTTGTGTCAATGTTATTATTAGTCCAGCCATAAGAACTCAAGGGTAGGTGGCTGAGGATGGAGTTTCCCCCTCCCCAAAACATTCCACATGAGGCCTGTCTGGAAAAATTCCAACCAATGTTAATATAAAGAGAACAGTTTGCATGACAACAATGTAACCTGGCAGCCAAGGAGAGTGGACTGGAATGCACATGCATGAACAATGACAACTTCACTGTACTAGTCAGTGGGGGTTGTAGACACTCTTCAGTGAGCATGTGTACTGTCTGACCATCGCATTCAAAATGACTGAGCCAGTGGAGCAACAAATCTGTACACATTTTGTGTTAAGCTTGAACATTCTTCCCTGGAAACTATTTGGATGATTCAGAAGGTCGCAGCTATGGGCAACTGGTGATCAGCAACTTCATCACGACAGTGTACATGCTCATGCATCTTGTCTCATGCAGAGTTTTTTGGTGAAACATCAAATCACCCAGGTGACTCAAGCCTCCTGCAGCCCAGATTTGGTGCCCTGCAACTTCTGGCTTTTCCCAAAACTAAAATCACCTTTGAAATGGAAGAGATTTCAGACAGTCAATGAGATTCAGGAAAATAAATGGGGCAGCTGATGGCAAATGGGAGAACTGTGGGAGGTCCCAAGGTGCCCACTTTGAAGGGGGCTGAGACATCATTGTCCTATGTGCAATGTTTCTTGTACTTTGTATCTTCTTCAAGAAATGCCTCTATTTTTCATAGTGCATAGATGGATACTTTCTGGACAGGTTTCATATTAACTATTTGGGAAAAACACCTGTTAAATATTAGTAAATATTAATGATTTTTATACTTTTTTGTTGATAAAACAAGAGTTCATTACAGAAGATATTTACAAATATAAAGCAGAAAATAAAAATTACCTTTAATACTACCAACCATAAATATTCTATTTCACTTTAAGATGTTTGCATTGTATTTTTAATGCAATACACACATATTCATGTGTGTGTACAATATCTCTATAACATTTTTAGCATTAGGGAGGGGAGTGGATTTGATGAATATTTTGAAAGACATATTTAGCCTTATTGTTTTTCAGCTCGACAGATTAACAAACCAAAAGAAACATTTGCCAAATAGGAAGTTACTGTTTGAAGAATGAGTCTTTAGCCTTAATGAACAAACACAGAGGAAATTCTTTATATGTTGATGGCCCTTCTGGAATGCCTGAAGGTGTTTGGGAACACTACCTTTTAAACAGGGGAAACTTTCTCCTCCTCATTTCCATCGTTAATCAGAAAATCCTTTTACTCCTAAATAACACAAAGGTATGTTTCCATCCAGCCTGAATTAGTGAAGTCTGGATTCATGGAGGTTTGCCTGTATTGACTTCAGCTTCTTTAAGCAAGTGTCCCCCCTGATAAAATCACCTTGGATGCAAAAACAAAACAGCAAGAATTAAAATATGCACCAGCAGAGTGCCAGCTCCATGCACGCTTTAAGAAATCAATGAGACACCATTAAGACTTTAAATCTCGCCCCACTACCAGGAGGTGAGTGGGTTGTGTTTCAGCTTGGATAAGCAATTCCAGGGCACGGGCTTGCCATAGAAAATGCCCTGTAGGCACTGGGTCTCTGGAGGTACAATTTGGGCTCTGTCAGCAAGAACCTTGCAGCAAAAGATGATGAGACAGGCCTTAAGGTAGGCCCAGCCCAAATCTGAATCTGAATGACACTTGATTTTGATACAGATTGAGAACCAGGCTGGTGTTCAGTGGAGCATTTGGTGTAAACCATCATGGTTGGTGAGGGATCCAGATACTGAGGACACCAGCCAGATCACGCATGGATGTTTGGAATAATTGGGGAGTAGAACAAAAAAAAAGTACAAATGAAGGATGAGAAGGCAGAAAAAGAATAGATTTTTTTTGCAATGCAGCTAGGGAATAATTGCCCCAGACAAGGACCGCTCTCTCATCTTTTCCTTGAGTCTCCCCTGCAAAAGCTTCTGTCACCATTCTCCATGTACGTATTTGCATTATTTGTGATCATGCCCTGTTTCCTGAAACTGAGATTAATCCTTCATTGCTGTTGTATCTCCAAAAAATAGAATAGTATCTGACACATGGCTAATGCTTAATGAATGTTCATTTAATAGTAAAGGAAGGAATGCAACTCCTTCCTTTAGTATACTGTTTTTAGTATGCAAAAGGTTTTTAGTGTTTTTCAACTGTAAAAGGAAAGAGACTTGAAATAAGGCTAGGAAGTGGTTGACCTAAAGTATTTGGCTGCACTGTGTTATGTTAATGGAGCAATCTGAGCACAGTTAAAGGTTTATGCTTATCTTAAGAATCAGGTATGAAAGCCCTGGCTGGCGTGGCTCAGTGGATTGAGCGCAGGATGTGAACCAAAGTGTTGCAGGTTCGATTCCCAGTCAGGGTACATGCCTGGGTTGCAGGCCACGACCCCCAGCAACCGCACATTGATGTTTCTCTCTCTCTCTCTCTATCTCCCTCCATTCCCTCTCTAAGAATAAATAAATAAAATCTTAAAAGAAAAAAAAGAATCAGGTATGGGCTCTGAGAAATCATCCTGGGTCTGAAGGAAGGGGAATTAGTTCCCCTAAATAGGTAGTGTTAATTGAATTCAGTAAAGGTGACTTAAGACTTTTTACATTCTGAACTTCTTCGGTACCTTACACCTTCAAAACTCCGAGACTTGGAAGTCAGCAATGAAAGCACAGTGCTTGCCATGAAGTCAATATAAAATGATGTTGAAAGGACCATCCTGAATCCCAGAACCACTGGGGATTCTATTCCCGGTAGCACCGCTTACTTCCTGGCTCACTAATTCCAAGCAAAAGGACATCCATGAATTAGAAGCACACTGAAGGCCACTGTCCACCCGGTCATTTATTCCTCACACGGCAGCTGAATGAGTGTTCTAGTTGTTGTGTTTGAAGAGTGAGTGAGCTTTCTCCCCTGGGATCTGGGTACTTGTAAAGCGGTGCACTGGTCTTCTCCCCAATATGCCAGTATTGGGATGGGAGCTTTATCTTCAAGGAGAGAGGCCCATGGTTGTCCAGTGCCACTATGTGATTGGGTGGGCATATCCAGAATTCTGGTGCACACCTAAACCATACCCTTCAACCTTTATCAGTATGACAGGTAATATTTAAATTTTCAACTCCCAGCCTCCACTGGCTTAGAACACAGGTGATATTGGGCCCCTAAAAACATCATCAGAGGCACTTGACCTCAGGGAGTCAAGGATTCCTCAACCATGAAATAGATACGCCAATGCAGGCACTCTCTGAAGTGTGATGAAACAGAGAAGGTGATGGATAGAAAAATGGATGGCTGTTTCAGAGGTTCCCCCAACCACCCTGAGGCTCATTGATCTGAAAAAAAATTCGCAGGACTCAGAAGTTGCTATACTCACTTTACAGTTTATTACAGCAAACCAACACATTAAAATTGGCAAAAGGAAAAGGTCACAGGGTAAAGGCCAAGAGAAACCATATGCAAGCTTCCCGGTGTCTCCCAGCAAAGATTTGTGACAGATATGTGAAGGGTTGCTACCCAGAGAAGCTCATCCAAACATTGGTGTCTAGGAATTTTATTGGGGTCAGCTACACAGGCATGCAGTGTTTATGTGACTGACCTCAGCTGTTCTAACTCCAGGTCCTCAGAGCAAAAACAGACATTCACTCTTAAATCACATTTGTTAGCAGGAGCGATCTGGTCAACCTGGAATGGTGGTCCCAAGGCACCCGGCCTACAGAAACACTTCTATCAGGCAGAATGTTCAAAGAGCTTAGAGCTCAGCTCCTGGGAGCTGGCCCAGAGCCAACCCTGGAGACAGGCCTTTGTTGCAAATGTGCACCATTTGAGCAACCCAGGTCGGCTAAGTTAATCCTTTCCTGCATAATGGTCAATTTTAAGTACAGTAGTGTAGTCCTTCCTTATCCACAGGACATATGTTTCACGCCCTCCAGTGGATGCCTGAAATCACATCACGTATAGTACTGAGCCCTGTATGTACTATGTTTTTTCCTCTATGTACATTCCTATGATAAAGTTTAATTCACAAATTAGGTGCAGTAAGAGATTAACAATAATAACTAAGAACAAAACAGAACAATCATGACAATATACTGTCATAAAAGTTTTGTGAGTGTGGTCCCTTTCTCTCTGATAACCAGCCAATAACTGAGATGGCTACTAAGTGACTAATGGGTAGGTGACATGCACACACTGGACAAAGGAATGACTCACACCCCGCACAGGGTGGAGAGGACCAGCATGAGATTTTACCACACTACTCAGAATGGCACACATTTTAAAACTTATGAATGGTTTATTTCCAGAATTTTCCATTTAGTATTTTCAGACTATGGTTGACCACGGGTAACTGAAACCATGGAAAGCAAAATTGCAGATAAGGGGGGCTAACTACTGTACTCATATATAAGGTTAGATTTCTTCATATGGAAAAGTACTGAAAAATGAGGTACAGATTTCAACGAGAAGAATGCTATCCTAAAGAACAGTGTGAGAGCTTTCCGATTAGGGCGATTAACAATTTCCTTTTGAGATGGCAAGGCAGTGAGTATAGTGCCAAGCATAGTAGGTGCTCCAGGTGTGAGCTTAGGTATTAAACAGAGCTGGCGTAACTCCAGCTCATCCCAAGTCCCAGAGCCAAAGACTTGTACTGAGATTTAGTTTCTGTTTCTTTAAAATGAGAATGGTTAGAATGGAGGGGTTGGGGGGGCATGGTAGTGCCTATGCCTATGTTTCTAGCAGAGTTGTTTGGAGAATCAGAGATATGAACCTATAGCTCAGTGCCTAGCACATAAGTAACAAAACGATCCTCCTTATGGAGGCACAGTCGGAAGTCAATCAATCCTAGGGAGGCCCTTGACTTACCTACAACTTTACCCTCATGTGCTGAACTGGTATCAAAGCACAGAAAGGCTTAAACAAGTATATCACGATGCCAGACCTTTGCCCTGGCAACTGGGAGAAGTGTGCCATGTTCCATTGTCTAACAGTGATTTTCAACATTTTTCATCTCACGGCACACACAAACTCATCACTAAAGTTCTGTGGTACACACACAAAATATACATGTGTGTGTGTATATATATTTTTGTTGTTGATCTGACATAAAGATTAAGTATAATTTTGATTCATTCACACCAGGTATTGTTGTGTCGGCTATTGTCATTTTTTATTTGACAATCTAAGGGACAAGAGGTCTGACTAAATAGTTAGATGTTGCATGTTTTAAAAATTCTTGCAGCCCTACCCAGTGTGACTCAGTTGGTTAGAGTGTCATTGCATGAACTGGAAGGTCATGGGTTCAATTCCTGATCAGAGCGCATGCCTAGGTTGTGGGTTCAGACCCTGGTTGGGGCCTGTGTGGGAGGCAGTTGATCGATGTTTCTCTCTCTCATTGATGTTTCTCTCCTTCTCTCTCCAACACTTCCTCAATCTCTAAAATCAATAAGTATATCCTTGGGTGATGCTAAAAAATTTTTTTTTTAATCTTGTGGCACACCAGTTGAAAATCACTGGTCTGATACAACAGGATTCCTCCTTTCTAGATTCAGCACGATGTTTCCATTCAACTCTGCTCCTTATCCGATGTCTGAAAAATGCATATTAAGACTTCAAAATTTTTTATTTTTTAATCCGCTTATTAGAGAGTTCCATGCACAATAAACCATTACATGGCCACAAATCCCAGCTGCTATGAAGGGTTCCTCAAAGCATAACAGATTTAGACCAATGTCACCAACAAACATTCAGATTGAGGATGTTTACCAGCTTGATGATCACAAAAGATGGCAAATTCCCATCCCAAGGGGACAAAGGAAGACAGGATTTGTTATACTAGATCATTCTGCACCCCCACTGGCCTGGCTGGGCAGAATCCTGAACCAGATGTTTCTGGAGAACGGACATTACATACCTCCATAGGATTTGAGCAGAGCCCTGGAATGGAAGTGAAATGTTTTTATTCCTGCTTTGTACTGTGTACTAAATGTTAATGCCCCCCCTTTCATTTCTTGATAGCCTGTAACTCAGTGTGATGATATTTAGAGGCGAGGCCTTTGGGAGGTAATTGGGCTTAGATGCGGTCATGAGATGGAGCCCCCAAGATGGGATTACTGTCCTTACCAAAAGAAGAGCCTTGAGCTCTCTCTGTCCTCCATGTGAAGACACAACAAGCAGATGGTCATCTGTAAACCAAGAAGAAGGCCCTCGCCAGGAACTGAACCTCTAAACATTTGGTATTTAAGCCACCCCACTCTAAGACATTTTGTTTTAGAAGCCCCAGCTGACTAAGACAACTCATGTCTACCAGTGACTCAAGGTCACTGTGTGACCCTGGCTAGGTCTCTTTTGCTGCTCTGGGCCTCAGCCCGTGCACATCTGAAATAAAAATAGCACATAGGTAATCCACTTTTTCATTCAACAGATATTTACTGAGCACATACCTGGCACCAGGTGCTGTGTTAATACTCGAGATGCAACAGAGATCAAGATAAGCATGCCCCTTATGCTAATACTGTGACCTCATACCTGCCCTGCTTAGTTATGCGTAGTGAAAGCTAGTTTACTCCACACCCGACAGATGCTGGAAATGTTGTATTTCTTTTTTAAGAAAATTATATATTTCTGAATTGTTACTTACCTGATTAGCAGAATGGCTACCACACTCACTCATGAAGTTCCGTTCAGCCCTCTCTAGATTAATCATGCACATACATGGTCCCCCCAAAATGAGGGAGAGGCCTGGTTCTGGGTCTCTACTGACCAGCCCCTTGCAACCATTACCTGAAGATGCTGTGGAGGACTCCTGCATGCTTCTGCTACAGAAGACCACTCTGAGGTCACTCATGGGTTCCTCTCATGTCTCAGAGTCTTCACAGGGTTACCCGAATACTTCCCTCAAGGACACACACCAGGTGTTCATTCTCTGAGGCATCTAGGCCAGCAATTGCATCAGAAGTTCATACAAGTTCTTTTTTCTGTGTGCACACATTACTGGTGTCTCTCTGTGTATCTAAATGTCTTCTTATATAACACCAGTCAGATTGCTTGAGGGCCCACCTTAACAGCCTCAATTTACCTTAATCACCTCTTTAAAGGTCCTCTTCCCCAAACTCTCACATTCGGAGGTTCTGGGGGTTAGAACTTCAATGTTTGAATTTGGGGGGAAACAATGCAGCATACAGCAGCCGTCATCACTATCAACTTCTTACTACCTGAGATGCCATTCTCCTCCTCCTCCTCCTCATTCTTCCTCCTCTTCCTCTTTCTCCCCCTTCCCCTTCCCCTCGACCTCCTCTCCTGCCCCTCCTCCTCATTTTCCTTTGTTTCTTTTTTGCTTCCTTCCTTCTGTCCTTTCCCTCCCTCCCTCCCTCCCTTCCTGGTTCCCTCCCTCCCTGGTTCCCTCCCTCCCTGGTTCCCTCCCTCCTTCTCTCCTCTTCCCGCCTCCTCCTCCTCCTCCTTCTTCTTCTTCCTGTTCCTCCCCCTTTCCCCTTCCTCCTTCTCCTCCTCCTCTTCTTTTTTTTTTAAGGAACAAAACACAGGAGTGGTACAGTGTGGCCATTCTGCTCATCTCCCCAGTGGGCCCCTCTGTAGCACAGCCTCGGAAGCCAGAGGGGCTGCTGGCCCTGACCAAGGGTTGAGAAGAGCCCTTGGGGGACAAATGCTGCCCTTTGTGTGTGGTATACATGAGGGCGCAGAAAGGACAGTCATAATGGATAGTTACTTCTTATTTATGTAGGATGAGTCTGTATTCAAGAAAATAAGACACAGTTAAATCTCCATCAGGATATTCTGCTTCATTAATGATAATAATTGATAATAATAGCTTGTGTTTACTATGTACCTGGTGCTTTATATGCATAATCTCCTTTAATCCTCCAATCTTAGGAAGCCATTGTAAGGATCTAAACCAAAAATGTAAGCAGATAATGCACTTTCAGAGGAAGAGTGGAAAGGAATAAATATTTATTTTACTCTTACACTGTGAAAGGTTCTATTTTAGGTATTTTCTCTCTACATTAAGTCTTTTTTTAAAGATTTTATTTATTTAGTTTTAGAGAAAGGGGAAGGGAGGGAGAAAGAGGGGGAGAGAAACATCAATATGTGGTTGCCTCTCACATGGCCCCCACTGGGGACCTGGCCTGCAACCCAAGCATGTGCCCTGACTGGGGATTGAACTAGCGATCCTTTGGTTCACAGCCAGCGCTCAGTCCACTGGGCTACACCAGCCAGGGCCTAAGTCTTTTGTAACCTTCACAATAACCCCCATGATATTACCCACCTATGTAATATCTTCACATAAGGATGATGAAACCAGACTCAGAGAGATTAACTAATGTGTTAAAGGTCACACAGCCAAGTCTGGGTATAGGCCAGGGTTCACCCTCAAGGGGAGCTAACTCCAGAGTTTTTACTCTTAATCGCTGTTCTAAAGAGATGGCAGGCTGGATGGATTTCCTGAATCATCACTAGGATGACCAGAACTTAATGAGAGACAAATCCTCTGAAGTGGATCAGTTCCTGGGCACGTGGTAGGTTCCCACTCCTGTCCAATCCAGGTTGGGGGCCCGATGTGACAGGCTCCCATAGCAACTTACACTCCTCCCTCCTGAACACATGTCACACTTAAAAAGCAGTGCCTCTCTTCCCCCTTTAATTTGCAACTTCAAAAAAATATTTGTTGAATGAATGAATATAGAGTTGGACTCTAATACCTTCAATCTCTACTGACTGAGAACAGTATTTTCTCCAGCTCTGGCTTTGAGACTGGACTTGTGGGCGGTAATCAAGTGACTGCAGCTGTTGGGGGAGGTGATCTACACAAATTGGAAACCAGGCATGTCCTGCTGGCCTTAATTGCCACATCAACATTCAATGAAGCACACTCACCAAGTCCTTAGCTTGGTAGATCATTCTTAGCATATCAAGTTTCTGCAGTGTTTGAAAGCTGTGGAAAATACTCTCTGTTTTTCCGCTAATTTAGACCAAGTATTTTCACCTTTGTCTGCCTTCTGCTCGGCCTAACCTTGCAGAAGCGACTCTCCTCCCAGGTGTTTCCCATTTGCAGGTATCCCTTGAGCTGTAGGTGGGGTTTTAAGTGAAAAGTTTGGTCCTTTTCAGGGCAGCAGTAGCAGCCTTTAATGCACCAGGGAGCGCTGAGCTCACTCTGCTGGTCTGGGCTGGTTGCTAAGCAACATCTCTGCTTGCCCGGAAATGGGGTGAGGCTGTACCAGGCTTTGTCAGAGAGGACGCAGGGAACGGTGACTTGGAGCTACTCCTCTTACAAACTCAGCCTTTCATGCGCCTTTTCCCTGATTCTATTTTTATCATTTAACAACATTATCTTTGTGGATTGTACGCTACCCCTATTTCGGGTTTTAAATTAGTTGCCTGTGAACTTTTGGAAGGCGGAGATTTGCCTAACTCTTCCACTCAGTTCCTGTGCTGTTGATGATTCCAGAGGAGCCATACGTCGTGCAACAGGGGAGGCCAAGCACCGCTCCTGAGCCAGGCCTGGCCCACAGGAAGAATGAAAGCTAACTTTCATGGACTGCTTACTGTGTGGCAGGGGGCGCTGGGCAGGCCTTACCTGCACTAACAGCGGAAAAGGGTGAAAATATGGCCAAAGAAACTGCCTCATGGCAACCCAATGGAGTGGCAGTTATTATTGTCCCCATGTGACAGGTGGTGAATCTGAGGTACACAGAGGTTAAGTAACTTTCCGAGGTCATGGAGTTCATAAAGGGAGCCGAGAACTGAACCTCATTGGGCCCTGGACCTCATGCTGCTAACCGCTTCATCTTACCGCTTTGTTTCATGCTAGATAAATACATTGTGAGGCTGGTCTGAAGTCGCCTGACCTTTCTGGTGCCCTGGTTTGATGTAAACAATAGCTTTTTCTTGGGGATTTATGAGGATTGAGTTAGATACATGTTAAGTACCTGGGGCTAATAGGGGCACAGTATACACTGCATACTTTTTCCTTTTCAGTAAATCACTGTACGCTGAGTCCCACTTCCTAAGACCTGGGTGGCCTCTTACAGGGTTAGAAGGAGAGATTGGCATCTATAGTCCCCTTTCCATAGACATCGCTTGGGAAAATACAGAAAGAAGTGATCATTTTTGTCAACATTTAATATCCTTTAATTACATACTTTATTCATTCTGCCCTTCTGTCAGTGAAGTCCCCGAGCTACTATAAGGGAAAAAAAATAGCTTTGCATCTTATGGATGAGAATTCTGGACTTGAGAATTCTGGGACTTCGGGGGTGAGGAAGAGACAAGTAGTTTGAGAAAGTCCATAATAGCAGGAAACCAAACAAGGAACAATGAAGACGTCTTCACAGTGCCCCACCCACCATTTATTGAAGTCACTCTCCCTCCTCCCATTCATTCCAAAGATCCCCTCGGGCAGTGTGAGTCTGCATTGAAATGGGCCTGGGATGGGCTTTCAGGAGCCTTGGAGCTCCAGCCACAGTGTTGAAATGTGGGAATGGATAGGGCTAGAGATCAAAGGCTTCTTCTTTATTAAGACAGCTGTTGGGAACAGACTAGGGTTTTCATCTCCTTTTCCCCACCTGCCCATTTCTCTGCCAGAGAAGAGTCAGTAACACTTTGTCTGAAGAGCCTGTGGCCCTACCTGAGTGTTTGAGAAGGTGTTTCATACATGTCCTAAGTGTATCCGGGCTCTGGGCCTGTCCCTCCGTCTTCAGAGTTAAATCTGTCTTAGAGCACCCACCCCTCCCAGATTCCTGCTGAAGCTCTGTGATTCACTGAACACTATCCGGATGCCTTCGATTCAGGCTCATAGAGTAATTTAATGATTAGATGTTAAGAGTGGTGCCAGGTGACTTTTAAAGTTTGCAATGTTCTTATAGATAATGTTTTTAGACTACTTATTTGCTCTAATTAGAGAAAATGTGTGGCATAGTTAGGAGACCTGATTTTGGAGACTTACAAATTGAAATTTCATCATTAGCTCTGTGGCCACAAATTATTTCCGTTTCTTCCTGTGTAAAACTGAGGTGGTAATTAGGCCCACTCCAGTGGGTTGCCATGAAGTGAAATCAAGTTCTGCACGTATTGTTGGGCCTGTAAAATGAGGTCAATTGCTTTTTAGCTATTGTTATTAAGATTATCAATTTACATATTATCTAAAGCGTATTTTTATTTATGTAATTTATTTAACAGATAAACTTGCAGTATACCCATCACTGTTCTAGGCTCTTTAAATAGACTTAATTCTCATAACAACCACTTTAGACAGGACCTATGGAGAAGTTCATTTTTACAAAAGAAGAATTTGACACCCAGAGAGGTTAACTGTCTCCATCATTGCACAGGTAGAGGGTAAATGAGCTCCAGGGCTGTGCTCTCTGTCCGAGCACTATGCTGCCAGTATTCTTAATGTCAGGAGTCATGTTGAATGTATTGGTTAAATCACTAACCTGGCAACTGGGAAATGTGAGTTCTAATCCTGTTTCTGCAGGTGCTAGTAATTCAGAAAAACCCAGCTCCTGGATCTAGGTCATTAAGCTCAGCATCTTTTTGCACACTAACAAGATATTAGGTGGTGTAATTATTAATGTATAATATAGTGTCATACAATTAATACCCTATCATTAACAACCCCTTGACAGTGTTTATAATCACCCTCCAATTCATAAGAGTATCACAGCTTCCTAGCTCCTGCGAGCTCATGGCACAGTCAGACCAATGCTCGGTCCCTGGGTAGGGCTTGCAGAGACCACTCAGTGGGGAGAGCGCGGGCATCCTGCTGACGCCGATATGAAAATTTGTTAGACCTTCCTCCTTATCTTCAGCTCTGAAGCTTTTGGAAAAAAAAATGTTTATCAAAACCATTTTTTTTCTTGGGATAAGTGACTCCATTTAGAAGTTTATGGAGACTGTGAAACCTTGACTGCGAAGAGGCTCCTTGTTCATTCTTAAAGGGAAACATTCCCCCTTACAGGGAGCCAATACAGTTTGGGTGGTGACCTACCAAGAAAGAAAGTTTGGGAGTAGAGGTCAGCTACTCATCTAAGAGGGCAACTCAGCTTGTGACTGAGGAAGCTCATTTGTTTATTCCAAGCTCCTTCACGGAGGCTTTTATTTTACTAAGTTGACACTGTTGTAGGCAGAATGTCTGTGTTCTCCCCAAATGTGTTGATATCCTAGCCTCTAAGGCAATGATGGCATTAGAAGAGGCAGAAACGTGAGTAGGTCATGAGGGTAGAGCCCTAATGAATGAGATTTGCGCTCTTATGTAAGAGACCCAAGAGCATTCTCTCGCCCCTTCTGCAATAGGAGGACACAGTGGAAAGATGGTCCTCTGTGAATGAGGAAAGGGAGTCTCCCCAGACGCCAAATCTGCTGCCACCTTGATCTTGGGCCTGCCAGCCTTCAGAAAGGTGAGAAATAAATGTTTGTTATCTGTGGCATTTTTGCTTTAGTACGTGAATTGACTGAGACAGCTCTCTGTCCTTCAAACTTCATGCACCACTGTACCAGGTTCATGGGCTAGGCTCTGTGACAGCCAGTGATGCAATACTTACCAATGCATTTCTGCCCTTCTTTTATCCAAGCGCATTACTTTCCCGATTAGAGACATCTTTCTTTTTATTAGTACTTACACAGAATAGATCTGCTTAATATGTTTTGGATTTCACATATGTTGGATTTTATTGAAGTGAAAATAACTACCATCAGGATATTTATCCATATGTTAAAAATTACCTTTCCTGAGGACAGGAATCTACATACGAACTACATTAACTTGATACATGATCTATGCCAAAATAAGCTTGCGATAGTGTGAAGGGAACTAAATTCATGCTCAGTATTCAGACTTGTAGAATAACTTCAGGTGTAACTCCTCATCTCTGAAGATTGAAGATTTATAGATATTTAATGACTTTTCTAGCCCTCCCAGTCTAGGCTGTATGTGTACACTCCCTCCTCCACTTTCCCTGATAAATTGGCCATCTTTAAACCTAATAATGTATTTTGCTTAAAGTCTATTTTGACTGATGTTAACAGTGCTACCTCAACTTCCTTTTTACTCATATTTATCTAGTGTGTCCTTATCCATCCTTTTCCTTTCAACCTTTCTTTCCTTTTGTTTTTAAAATTTATAATGACTACCTCTGTCTTTTTAATGACCAGTTTTTTCCAATTACATTTGTTGTGATTATCTGTGTGGTAAGTTGTTACTATGTCTGTGTCCAACTATTTTACTAAGTTTTCCTCCTTTTCTCCTTTCTTTTCACTTGTAAACCTTTCCCCTATTAATTTGAAAGTTTTACAAGCTCTATCTATTATTTTAGAGATTAATCACATCTCACTTTTCCTATGATCTCTTCCCCCAATCATTTATCACCATCTAGTGGATCCATAGTCTTCTTTCCATGGAAAAGAGAACCGGAGAAAATGTCATTGTGATAATTTTGTCAGCATAGACAACCTAACAAGAGACTCCATATTTACAATTATATTCTTGGACTTGGATAACCCAAAGCCTCTTTCCTTCTATTGTGCCTGTTTGCCTTACTTCCCAATTTTTTCTCGCACTTGGTGACATGTAGTCTCTGTGCTATCATGATGTTAATCACTGAAGGGAGCCTTGCCGCTAGTGTGACCTCTCCCTGGCCTCCTCTTTGAAGGGAGCAGATATGCCAGGGTCCAGAATTTTCCAATGATTTTGTTTGATAGCTAATTAATGGCCTTCTATGGTTTCCATGGCAATGCCACGCTTTGCTGCCAGGCCTTATCCAAATGGGCATTCTGTTCAGTCTTTTGCCTTAGCATCAGCATATTAATCAGACACCACAGGTCCTTGGTTGCTGCATCAAATTGGTAAGACACTAATTGAATTAAAATCTCACTTGAAGGCTTCAGGCTTTTCTTCCTCCCAGCTGGTGGGGGGTGGGGTGGGCGGGTGGATTTGGTTAGCTGAAAGGACCAGAATAAAACAGGAGACATTCAGAAATCCACAGAACTTTGTACCTTTTATAGCAAAGTATTTTCATTTTACCTTTGAATAAATATTTTGATGTCTGAATCTATGTCTCTCCTGGAAAATTTCTCTAGTTCCCTGACCTTTCCAATGTGTTCTCTTTGTAATAGGAAGTGGAGTTAGTATCTTCAAGGTGAAGAGAGGAGGCCTTTCTCACACACACACACACACACACACACACACACGAGTTGGTGAAGTCTAGGGGAAGAACGCAGGTTGAAGGCCTCAACTGAACTTTAATAAAGATTAGGTAGCACAGTGCACGTGAAGATTGCCTAGTAACCCATAAAGTGCTGTGCAAATAGAGGGGTTATTAGATTTTGAGTCTTTGGGAGGTAGAGATGAAAGCGGGGAAGGAAGCGAGGCAACTGAGGGATGGTCAGTCTTAAATTCATTCTTCAACTCATGAAGATTATGGATGATTCTTTCAACTTCTGAAAAAGAGTCAAAATCCTCACTGTCCTTGGTAGGCTTACCCTTTCAAATGATACCTTTCTATAGCTATTATTTTAACTGATCCTGAAGTACACCATGCCTATTTATACCTTTGTGCTTTTGCATTCTCTGTTCCTTAGTTCTCCGTTCCTTACTATTTGCCCACCTCCTATCCACTTTCAACACTCAGAATGAACTTGCCCATGGAATAAATGCCTTTACCAACCCTGTGAACAGAGTTAATCACTTCTTCAGGGCTCTTCTCCGTGTGCCTGACTCATAAGAGCACTCATCATGGTGTACTGTAATTATTCTTTTTAATTGGTCACGTGTCTGTCTTTTTCAGTAGTGTGTGAGTGACAACAAAAGCATGAACCATTTCCTTACACATCTTTATTTTTCTGACATGCCCCATTTGTGTACTCGGTATGGAAAACATGTTTCGTGTTTTACTGACCTGCAAAATCTTGTGCTTGGTGAATAGCTGCTATCTGGAATGAAGAATTTCCAACCTAAATGAACAGTGAATCCTTTCAAAATCTGAGGTCCAAAAAACTGTATTAACGTGAAGTGCATGTTATCTGTTAAAACTGGTTTAAACATGAATGTATGTTAAAAGTGTTTTAAGCATACATACTAGGAAAACTGGGACATTAAAGTCGGGATCTACCACTATGAAGTAAACACCCCCTAGACACACAAAGAAACTAGGTAATTCCTTACCTCTTATGCACTGCAGCCCTCTCCTTCTTTCATCTTAAAATAAACCATATTGGGAATGGAGTTCTCTTTGAGCCACATTATCCTACATTCCGGTAAGCTCTGAGTACTGGAGTAGGCCTTTCTATTTTATCTCAGATAGCATTACTATGAGAGAGACACGCTCATTCCTGAACTGGAACCAGTGGGTGGAAGGTACGCAAAAGCTGATCAAGGTATGGGAGGTCTACCTAATCGATTTTTTTGGTAATACCCCTGGCATGTGCACTATTGCTCCCCTTCAGTAATACAGGAATCGACAGAATGTGGATGATAGAGCTAAACAGTTTGCTGTCCCTGAAATGGCCCAGTCAGCCAACTGCAGTCATCTCCCGAAGACAGTAAGGAGGGTACCTGCACTGGGCAGACGTTTAGACCACAGGCGTTCCACCTTCTCTTCCAGCCCTAACATGTGCGGTGCTGTTTCGCTGCCACTGCAGAAAGGAAGGTCCAGATGCTCAGAAGTACCTCCAGCAAGTGCCACCTTAGCAAAAAGATAAACACAGCATTCCTGGCGACGGAGTGGCATCTACCCAAATCCTCTACAGGTGTGCTTTGAAATAATTTTCCTTCTTGAGTCTCTCCTTTCACTTTGACCCCCAAGTCCCACACAAGGCTTCTCAGCTTTCATAGACGCCAAAGAAATGGCAGTGTTATTTTATGTGTGTGTGTGTGTGTGTGCTCTGAGTTAATCAAGAAATAATAATTTTTTTACATACTTCCTTGGGGAAGCCAGTTTGGCAGACCAATGCACTATTTAAACCTACCTTATTTCATTCTGGTTATTGATTTTTATTCAAATTAAAATTTAATATATGGAGCATTTCTAGGAAATCTGACATCATTTCTTTTTGGAGAAAGGAGTTTCTTGATTAAAAGAAAACAAAAACTATCCAAACAACCTGAGGCTGAAATGTACTATATCCCCTGGCAGTTTGCTTGGAGGAGAAAACCTGAATGCGGCAAAATGATTTTGGTAGGGGTGTGCCCAGGAACTTGGGTCCCCGCTCAGGCAGTAGCTGTGGGTAGCCAGGAGCAGGCCATTCTGAGTCTATTTCCCAAATGAAATTGAGGAGTTCAACCATGGATGTCTAAGGATGCTATTGTTTTTAACCCCATGTGATTATGCCTTTCTCCCCAATCCCACCTGCTGTCCAGCTTCTAGAAGCTTCCATTTATTCAGCATGAAAGAAGCTAGCGGGGAGAGATAGCCCCATCATTGCGTCCCCACCCTTGTGTGGAAAACGAGTCAAAAGAACCACAAAGAATTAAGCATAAAGAAGGGAGCAATCGTAACCGAAGAAATATCTTCTTTATCTATGTCCATTTCCTCCCACAAGGAAAAATGGCAGTGTCGGTTGTACATTACATATATCTCTCTCTCTTTTTAGTGTTTCATCTTAGCACCTGCACAGCAGAGACCTTTACAGTTCATTGCATATGCTCTCCCCCGCCTCCCCCTCCACACAGAACCTGAGGCCTAAGAAGCAACTCCCTCCAAGCTCCTCCAAACGCTGAGCCCCTTCTTCATGACATAGGATAGACATAACACACATGCCCCACGGTTTTATACAGTTGCTAGAACGTTTTTAGTTTCCAACGAACGAAGATCTCCCTCCTTCTCTTGGAATAGTAATTACATTTTACAAATCTTTTATGTACTTTGATCTGTTTTTTGTCCTGTTACGTTTGTCCAACAAAAGGGTAAAAGTCCGTGGCCAGGAGTCCCCGGTTAGCAGAGCTTGGCCGTCATCTGGTCCGACTGTTTGAGGATCTCCGTGTTGTAGAGGTCCAAGGCGTGGTTCACCCTGATGATCTCGCTGTTGGTCAGTTTCAGGCGGTGCTTCAGCATACAGGAGAACAAGTCCAGCTGCGGTTTCCCCGGGGCCACCGGAGGGGCCAGGCGGTTGATTCGGTCCCGAATATCCAACAAGAGGAGCATCACGGACGAAGAGGAGTAGAACTGGCCTCCCTGCGTGTAGGACTGGTTGACCTGCTGCACCGCGCTGCGGAGGAGGTCAGCGTTGAACCTCAGGCTGTAGCCGAACACCTGCACGTCCGAGATCTTGATGTAGAACTGCCTCTTGTTGGGGTCGGACAGGTCCACGGGGCCCTGGCCGGTCTCGTTCCGCAGGACAGTGGTTAGCCGAGTCCGACTGCGTAGGTAGATGTGGACCGTCTCGAAAAACGTTTTCCACCGATTGCCCAGCAAGAGAGTCCAGTTGTAGCACTGGCTGTTCTGGAGACGGATCTTCTCCCAGCGCGGGTAGCCAAATTCCCCGAAGGGCATGTTCCAGCCCTCCGAGTGGCTCCCGCTGAAGGGGTTGACGTAGACAAAGAACATGGGGTCCAGGCTGCTGTTTCGCATCTGGCAGATGCGCATAGACATGCCGATCACCATGTGGATGAAGTCCATGCGGTTCTTGTTGCTTTTGAGAGTGAGGGACATGCGCTTGCGCCACCGCGGGTCAAAGAAGGTGTCGAGGCGGATTTCGTTGCTGACGAAGGTGGTGTGGACGTAGAGGCGCGAGTCCATCTTCTGCAGCAGGTACTTCAGCTCCAGGTCCTGGAAGTCCAGGTCGGTCTCGAAGCTGATGAACTGCTCGCTCCGCTCCGAGTCCACATTCTGGGGTTCGCAGCGGCCTCGGTACAGCTTATAGCCCTTGTTGCAGGAGCCGCAGAGCGAGATGTTGGCCAGGCTGCACATGGCACAGCTGTTGTTCCCGCCTATGATGCAGGGGATGGGGCGCTGGCAAAGCGTCGTGCTCCCGTGGCACACGCAGCTCCGCTGGCTCTCCAGGAAGCTTCCCCAAAACCCGTTCTCATTGCAGTAGAGAAGGGACTGGACCCTTGCCAGCCACTGCTGAATTGTCCTAGGGGACAGAGGGAAAACAGAGAATGTTAACCATCGTGGGCAGGCGGTGCGTGATGGTCATCCACCCGATAAGGCACACGGAGCCGCCCAGAGAATGACAGGATTGGGAACAACAGCTTTAACAGGAAGCATTCTGGATGTAAATGATGAGCACGACATTGTCGGTCCTCCTAATGCCACAGGCCAGCTATACAACACTGCACTTCGCCCTGGTAAGTTCCATGCCCACATCCGGAACGTGAAGGGGTAGGAGTGCATGTTCTTTGGGGTCGTTCTAACGCTACGATTCCTTCATACAATTAGCCCCAGATAAGGTTGATTCAGGACATGAAAGT
Organism: Phyllostomus discolor; assembly: GCF_004126475.2. Taxonomy (NCBI): domain Eukaryota; kingdom Metazoa; phylum Chordata; class Mammalia; order Chiroptera; family Phyllostomidae; genus Phyllostomus; species Phyllostomus discolor. Next base: position 202,295,526 of record NC_040905.2, read on the forward strand.
GTCTGAACTCAGACGCCCCTGGCTGTTAACTTTAACAGATTGTAAAGTTAAAAAGAAAAATCAGCAGCAGAGAGTAACTCGAACCTGCACCAGATGTTTCAACCCCGCTCACAGAGTCCCGCATGAGGTTCCACAACATGCAACCTCAACACAAACAAACTACATTTTGTAATTTTATCTCTCTCTAGAGATGGCGTACTGCTTCCATATCGATCATCTTCCGTGATCCTGATAGGGGCTTTTCAAAACATGTGAGAAAGGTGTTATTACCCCCATTTTTCCAGACCCCCCAACTCTCAATTCAGTGGGGTTTCCATCACAAGGTGTATCTCTCAGCCTCCCCCACCCACTGCCCCTCAACACTTTTATAAGCAACAGCCAAGCCTGTCCCCAGAGTTCAGCCACTGAAACATTCCAGGTAAGAGATACGCTGGCAGAGCAGAAGTAACCGAAGAGTAGGTGGAAATGTGGAAGGGAGTCAGCTGAGTGGCCTCCCTCTTTCCTCGCTTCTGTGCAAGTCACCTCTCGGCTGTCTTCCATGCTACGAATGATCCCTTACACACGTCTCGCATTTCTGACCCTGCGTGGGGCACATTCACTCCCATTTTCTCACTTGCACCTCACAACGACACCCTGAAAACAGCTTGGGACTTGAGGTCAGTTAGAGAGTGCTTAAAATCCTGGCTCCCGCACATGGGGGCTGAGGTAGTGCTGGGCGGTTTCCCTCTCCTTCCTAATCATCCCTACCACACAGGGCTGTTGTGAGCATTACGTGAATTTTCATGTGAGAGCTTACCCCCTAACTTGGTGAGTGCTAAGGGCTCGATAAAAGTTAGCTCTTGCTATTCCTGCAAAGCGACTGTCAGCTCCATTTTATAGACATGGCAATAGAAGCTCAGAGGTGAAATGGTGGACTAAAAGTCTCGCAGTGAGTGAGCAGAGAAGTTTCTTGGCTCCTAGCTATGGCTTTCTTTGTTTATAATTGTCAAGCAAGGGTCACAAGAGCCCTTCTTAAGGCCGTCATGGACTGTGGTGATGTGGATGGTGATGATGGTGGTGGTGGTTCATGATCCGGCTCTAGGAAGCTGGAAACAGAAGCCTATTTGCATTGTAACTGCCTGTGGTGGGAAGTGTTCACAATTACCTGTTGGATCATTTCAAAGGTCAAGCCACAATGGCCACGCCCAGGAACCATGGGGTCGGCAGTAGAGCCCAATGTTGAAAAGCATGTGTGCTGGCCCAAGTGGAACTGAGTTCAAAGCTCAGTTCTGTAACCAGGGACAAGTCGCCTCAAGTGTTTGAGCCTCAGTATCCATATCTAAAGTGAGAATAATAAAGCCCATCTTATGCGGTGGGTGAGAGGATTGGGTGAGATAATGTATTTAAAGCCCAGAGCCTGGCATAGAGCACTTATTGAAAAGGTAATAATAATAAGTACTCTTATGCCAAGGAATAAGCTATTCCTTTGAAGGTACTGAGCCACTCTCAGGGATTTCACTATCTCTCTGGAGTTTGCAGAAAACCATTTTGTCATAGGGGACACTTGAAAATGGATACTGTTGAAACGGCCTCCCAGGATGCTTTGCTTTGAATGCGTTGCTTATCGGCTGAGAGAAAATGGAGGAATAATTAGTGCGTTCCTTTGAAATTGCTCTGCCTTTTAAATCCACAGAACCTTCCAGCCCCTGGCAATAAAACCTCCCTCACGACGTTCAAAACACTGCATTGAAACACCTCGTTTTCTTGTCAGTTTCCCTTCCAGGATCTAAAGCTTCAGAGGGAGGATCCCTGAGCATCTAACGGAAAGACTGACTCCATATTAGTGTTTGTTGAATGAATGAACAAACAAAGTTAATGTTTTTCCTTCTTAGTTTTCATTAAGAAAATCCAACTTCTCTTCTCCCCTCTGGACTGCAGTATTAGTCTCCCATACTGTCCACCCACACAGCTCAGCCCTCTCCAGTCTCCGCTGCGTGAGACCAATCCTATCACAGCCTGGAGAACAGCAGCAGGCCCAGCCTTCAGGAAACGCAGCTGGAATGATAATAAGCTATGCGGATCCCATCTCCCGGACCAGAACATTGACTGAATATTGGCTATGAGTCATCTGATAGTTCTGTGAGCTGCAGGGACCCGTCACACGTCTCTGATTGCACGGTTCCATCTGACAAGAGCGTAATTTCAAAATGCCTCTTTCAAATGGCCCACACTTGCCCCTGTCACTCCCTCTCCAAGTGACAGGACAGTACCCCATTTAGAGCTCCTCTGTTCCCATCTGCAAGGCATTCTATAACCCCGCAGAGCACCCCCTTTCTCGTGTCTCATCATTGGGGTCCTTTGTCAGGGCCGCAGCCCCCACTCCTTGAATCAATGCTTCATTGTGGCTGAACCCTCAGAATCCTTGGTGGGGGAATTAAAAAGATGAAAGTTCCTGGTCATGCTGCAACAAGCAAAGAGGCTAGTGGCACATTAGGATTCCAGCCCTGTCGAGCAGGAGGGACTGGGGACAGAGGCCCTCTGAGGCGCGTTAGCGAGCTGAATGGCACCTGCATCTCCTGACCTCAGAATAATCATGAGGTTGTGGGCTGTATCAATGAAGGCATTAATGATACAGCGAGAGGACTTAGAACGAGGCAGAGTGCAGGGAGGGGGGGCAGGGAGGGGGGCTCTGGGAAGGGGAAGGAGGAAAGAGAGAAGGGAGAGAGGTGGAGTGTGGGGGAGGGTGATCAGACAGGAGAGAAAGACTGCGGTGTTGGAGCTGGTGGGGGAAGCGTAGGAGTCTGAGCTAAAGGAGCAAACGAGGCAATGCAGGAGGCACCTGGAGAGGGAGAAGGTGATGGAATGAAATGAGAGGGGGGAGGAGAGAAACAGAGAAGTGCAGCCACACCTTCTACTGTCATAACTCACAGATTCAGGGAACCTGGGCCCTGGAAGGGCTGTTTGAGGGCAAGTTGTTTTTTTCTCAAGAGGCGGGGAGAGGGGGCCAGAGGGGAAGCAGTGTTACTATTGAGTTCTTATGCCCAAGGTCAGTGACCTTTCCATTGCTTTTTAATAATTTTGAGAAGAGTAAAACCAGAAATACAAACTCATTCCAGTTTTTTTTATGCATTTGTTCTTAACAAGCAACTTCCAACAATGAGGAATCCACGTGAATCAGATCAATCTCCTATACCTTCTCCATCTCCAGCCTGGGCTCTAGGTAGTAATTGTTGATATTCAGAAACCCCGCAATGCTCAATAGAAGGCAGCACCCTAAACTGACCAAAGCAATCAGTGGCTACACGAATTGAGCATTCACTGTACACCAGGCACTGAGCTAGAGGCTACCCGAGCATAACCAACCATCTGCATTACAGATGGAGACGGCGAGGCCTGGAAGAGTGCGAGAACTTGTCTCAGATCATGAAGTTCCTCCATATTCAGATACCAGGGTCTCTAACTCCAGCCTGGGTTCACTTGCTGCAATGTACCGTAACGTAAGATTATGACAATGAAGCCAGCAAGAAGAAAGAAGTAAGCAGGCCACAATAAAGAGAAATAAATTAAAATAATGGAAAAATACTGAAAGTTTGACCAGGTGAAGGGCCTATTATCACATTCCTTGCTTCCTCTGGACCTGCCAGAATCCCTCACCTCCATTCACAGATAATTGGAGCTCACAACAAGTGCAAAGGGAGAGGCTGGGGACCGGGGATAGTGGGGACTGCGATCTATAAATACAATCCCCCAGGCTAGCTGGTGACAGTCTGTCTCAACCCTGGCAACAGAGGAGTGGCTTCATAGATCTGCTGGAGGGAGAGGTCTCACCAAGGACTGACACAGCCCCACTACAAGGCAGTCAGTTTGAGGCAGTGTGGACGAAGTTTTAAATGCTTTCCTCTGTCCCTGGGGATCCAGAGCATCTTCCGTTTGCAGCCAAAGCTAAACTCCAATACATCTAAATCAGCATCTTTCTGTTGGATGGGATTTCAATTTATTCTGATGGGGGACTGAGGGGAGGGCAAAAAGAGGAAGGAAGGGAGGGTAGGAAGAGGCACTTGGATTTCTAAAGCCGATTGGTCAGCATCCACAGAGGCTCACACGAAGCAGCCTGGACCACAGGGCGGAAGCCCTGGAAATGTTCAGCCCAACTCCCTCCTATTTAGACCCAAACACTGAGATCTGATGGTTTGCTGGAGGAGCTGTGTTTCCTGAGTGCTTTCCACATCATGGTGGTTAACCCTTTACCCTACCACCAAGCCCATGAGATAGGACTCCCTGGTGACGATTTCCATTTTACTGACATGGCATTGAGGGCCAGAGAGGGACTGTGCCTTCGCCATGGTCACACAGCACGATGCAGCCCACCAGAGCTCAGGATTTCTGATCCACATGCAGTGCTCCCTCAGTCAGCCTGCCGTAGTTTCCCTGCGCTCTAAAACCCAGGCCGGAGCAGAAGCTGGGCTCCAGGCCCTGGAGACACCTCTGCTGCTCACCGGCAGGCCCTGTCTTTGCCTCCGCCAGGATTTTCTGGCAACATGACAGGTCTCCCAGTGACCCAGCATGGCGTCACTCGTCATTTGAGGACGGTGGCTATGCCACCCGGGGCTTCCCATCAGTGCTTTCAAAGACACACATCCCCCTTTCAGAGCCACCCGGGTGGGGAGCCCAGGCTGGTACTCCTAATGCAAGCAAACTCCCTGCTGATTTTAATTGGAGGTTTTGCCTCAGACAGGAATGCAATGTGGGCCAGTGGCATTTTAGGGAAGATCATACAAATCGGGTGCCAAGGAGTTGGGGTGGGGGGGCAGACCTAGACTAAAATAGAAAACTTACAATCCATAATTCCCGTTCACCTACCAGGAGTGTTTATTTTAAAGTGGAGAGGAAATGAAAAAAAATATTGGCGTTCTGAATGATTCTGTTATTTATGTCCTGTGCTTCATCCTTGGCATTTTTTGACATTGTGATGGGCGTCTGAGTGATTCTGTGAGACTCCACAAAATGTATTCTCTGTAGACCTGAGACTAGATGGGGAAGGCAAACAGTTGTTTTTAGGTTTCTGATGGTGCCCTGATTTTTGGTTGTGCTGTGTATGACTCTGTGTGTATGTGCATGTGTGTGTGTGTGTGTGTATGTGTGTGTGCACGTGCATGCGTGCACGTTAAGGAAATGGTGCTGATAAGAGATAAATACATAGATGGTACCAGAATGCTCGGGGCTCAACGGAAAGCAGCCTTGGTTTATGGATGTGCTAGTATGAATTATAACTGGACATCAGACCCACTCTGTGTTCATCATTTTTTCCAGATAAATATTTAGCTTGTTAATCATTTCATTCTTGAGATTCTATCATTTCCTTAACAACCTGCATACCCTTCTTCTTCTCAGTTCTTCACATGATGGCAGAGCCTCACTGAGTGGCTCACAGCAATAAGGAAGGAGAGACAGGAAGAAGAATTCTGTGGCCCCTGCCACAAGAAAGATGCTCCCCACTTGGTTTTGTGGAGGCAACGGGTCTTGCCTGGAGGGGACCAGGGCAAAGGGTCGAGGCAGGAATGGGGAGAAGAGCAAGTAAAAATCCAACAGGGGCCTCTTTCAAGTTAGCTTGTCAGGCACTTCATCCGGGAGGATTGTGAAATAACTTTTGCAATGACACAGTTCTGGGTCTGCAAGAAGGTGGTAGACAACATCAGCTACATATTCAAATGCAGCACTTTGCTTTGGGGCATGGGTGTGCTGCAGACAAGCGAAGGAAGGAGCCAGGAGCTTCTTCAGAGCTGGCAGCAAGGCTGAGAGAGGAGGAGGGCTGTGGGAGTGGTTGGTTCTTCCTGGCCCGTGCTCGGGCGGGAGGATAAGAGACTCGGACCAGAAAGTTGGGAAGTAAGAAGGAGCTAACCCTGAAGCAAAATAATTGTCTTCTAGATCAATAACCTGGGCAGCGATGTGGGGTGAGCACAGGTGTGGGAGTCAGTTAAGGACAAGGCTGGACTCTGCTCTACCACCATTTGGCCTCGGATATTTGACCATGCTATTTGACCTTGGATTAGTCACTTCACCTCTTTGATCCTCAGTTTACTTACCTGTCAAATGGGGAAGGTAAGGCCTACCTCACACTTTGTCCTCAGAACTAGAATTAATGTGCAAAGGCTGCTAGGAGGTTTGCAGAGGAACTGACCATTAACCCTTATTGTTACTAAGGGCAAAGAATACTTTGTTTTATGAATGTTCCAGGTAAAAAATATTCCTCTCCCTTATGAGAGAGCTCAGTTCTTTACAGCTTAATGTCCTAGTCTCACTGGTCCCTCGCCCTCCACAGCGTATCATGAATGCTGTCACCGTGATGCTTGAACAAAGAGCTAGAGACGTGGGTTTTGGAGTCAGAAAAATTGGGTATTGAATTATTGCTCTGCTACTCTTTACTAACCTTGAGCTAATTGCTCGTCCTTTCAAAGCCAGTTTCCTCAACTACAGAACAGAATAATAACAGAGTACTTGCAGGGTTGTTTGGAGGACCAGATAAGAGAATGGATAAAAAGCTTCCAATATATAGTAGGAGCACAGTGTCTCTCATGAAAATCAACTATTGTGTTCCTCCTGAGCTCACACAGAACATGGCTCCCTTGAAGCAGGTAATTATGGATTTTAAAAAATCCAGGGAAATAGTTCAATAAATGTTACTGGGTCAGTTGACTATTGATATTAAAACAGCAACAACAACAAAACCTTTTCTTGACACTTAATCTCTTCTGTACCCCCAAATCATTAACAGATGGATTACAGATCTAAATGTGAAAACTAAATAATAACAATCGTACCAACCTCAGAAAAACAGCTTTTAGAAGAAAACATAGGAGAGCATCATTATGAAATGAGAGGAGATGTAGATTTCTTAACATGGCTCACCGTAAAGGAACAAAAAAGATTAATAGGTATCCATCAAGATTAAAACATATCCATCAAAGACACCATTCCAAGAGTGAAAAGACGACCCTTAATTAGAGAATGTATTTGTGATACCTCTAGCCAATCAAAGCCTGTATTTATGTATAATGCATAAATAACTCCTGCACTGATTGGCTGGATGCTGGGGCTGGTCCAAAGGCATTTTATGCTGCCTGAGCCTTGCCACTCCTTTCTGGGTCTCTTTAAACCACAGTAGATGCAATTATCACAGTTTATATTTATCCTGAGAAAGTCCTCACTGAATTATTTAATACTGTCATTTGTCCCAGAAAAAAAAAACTACAAGTCAGTGAGAAAAAGTCAGGTAACCAAAAGGGAAAATGATGTGAACAGGCAGTGCATGAAGAGGATATTCAAAAGGCCAATGAACACAGAAACTCCACTTCATTAGTCATCAGGACAATGCCGATTAAAACTGCAATGTGATACTATTACAGGAGGATGGCTAAAATCAAATAAAAATGAAAATAGAAGAGATGGGAAACACTGAGTATTGACAAGGACGCTACTGGCAGGAAAGAAAATTGATTCAGCAAATTTCCAGGGAAACTGGAAGTATCTGCTAAAGAACCTTGGAAGCTGAACTATGAATACTCTGTGTCCCAGCAATTGCAATCCTAATCCTAATCCCCAGCAAAAATGCAGAGAGGGGGGGTCACCCAAAGACACGTAACCCCAAACTGGAGGCTATGCAAGTGACCATGAGCAGCACAACAGACTTCTACAGACAAAACAGAAAAATCTTGGCAATACAGGAGCTTGAACTACACAAAACCACATGGGAAGGATCTCACAGAAAAATGGAAAGAGGAAAGAAGCCAGACACACAGAGTCTGCACTCTATAAAAAGAGGCAAACCGGGGCTGTGGTGGAGTAGCAATGAGAGGAGCTCCCCGGAACTGAAGGTTCCTCGTGCCCAGAACAGGACACATGGGTTTCTGCCGTGCTGACGACGCCCCACTTCTTTAAAACCTGGGTGCTGCTGGTTACATGTGTGAATTTGTTTCGTGCAAATTTATGTTGCTGTGTACTTACGATGTTTTCACTTTCTAGATAGCTGTAATTCTGCCATGAGTCACTTACTTCAAAAATCACCCTTTAAGACAAGCAGAACGATACTTCTAAGGTAGCAACAGTTTACATTTTCATATCACTTTTAAACCCTACATTTTAATATCACTTTTAAACACCCCAAAGCTGTCCTGTGTGGTTCTCTAATTTTGATCATCACAACTTTCCTGTGTCGTGGGGTGGGTGGAATGGGTAAGATGAATCTCATTCGAGCCCTATGAAAAATGAGGCTCAGGGAACAGCGTGACTTACTGAAGGGCACCAGCGACTTGTCACGTCACTAGGACTGTAACTCACCCATGTGTGAGATGGCTGCCGGGTAGGTGGCAGACGGTGGTGGGAGGGCTGGGAGGTGGCTCTGAAGGAGAACATGAAGGAGCTATCCATAGAAAATATAAGAACCCAGTTCTATTTCTGATTCAGTACTCTGTGCCTCCAGATTCTATTCCAAACAGGAAGCCACCTTTCAGCCCCAGGAAAGGAAAAAAAAAACCCTAAAAACAACAAAAAGGGTCTGGAGATACGTTTATTCTCTTGCTGCGTTAGCGGAGTGAGTCAATTGGCCTAACAACAAGTGCAGAACGACAACGGGGGATGGGAACAGAGACAGGCCTGGTGGTGTGTTGCGCAAACCTGCACATCACTCGGGGCGAAGCTCAGCTGCTGGCATCTCTCTGCCCCTCACCCAGGTGATACACCCATGGGTAGCTGCCGGGTTCAGCCTCACTGACTGCCTTCTTTTTACCCCCCTAAATAGAAAAAAAAATGCCAAAGATATTCTTAGATGAAAGCTTCATTGCCCCATGATTGGGAGGGTACAGGTAAGCTTCTGTGACTGTCAGCCAGCTGCCCCCTGACAGCCTGGGGCTACTTGTGGGCTTGTACCTCTTCTTAAATAGGACAATGTAATACACTTAAAATAGGTTTTTGTCATCTCCCTTCCCATCCCCCCCCCAAAAAAATCAGTATGTCAAGGACTATCAAAATAAGCAATCTATTCTAGGGGAAACTGTGGGTTTAGGGTGGCAATTTCCAGAGTACTGGAGCTGAATGATGCTCAGACAAAGCCTGGGCCGTGGGAAAAAGCCCAGAGAGGTTTATGTGCTCACTTGAGGTCATATAAGCAGTTCCTGGAAGCGCAGGACCAGAATACTGCACTTGGGGAAGGCTACACATGTACAGTCACCATCTTTGCCCCGGCCTCTCTGAAGGGGGCAAAGGCAGCATTTCCCCGGGTGGCTGTGCATCGGGGTAAAGGAACTATTCACACTCTCCAAGGATTACCGGACACTGGCTCTGAGCTGATACTGGCTCCAGGAGCCACAAAATGTGACTGTGCCCCACCGGTCAGAACAGGTGCTCAGGGAGGTCAGCCGATCAGGGGAGGTTTAGCTCAGGTCCTTCCCACAGTGGCTGTTTCCTCTAGTTATTTCCCTGGTTCCAGAATGCACACTTGGAATTATTCTATAATTGGAATACTTAGCAACAGACAGGATCATCTTCCTTCTCACTTCCAGTATCCACACTGCACATATACCCACCAAATAATAAATAACACTATGGAGCATTCTCTCCCATTAACCAGCTTCCAGGAAAAGAAAGCAACACAGCATGCACTTAGGTTGCCACTTGTGGCAAGGGGCATACACCTAAAGACAAATCCACTCAACAACAATCATGGCTGACAATGATTCTACAGGCCAATTTTATATTACAAAATGCTTCCTTCACATGGTCTCTGAAGAGTGAAGTCCCCTCTGCACTAAAGTGTGTTATAATGGAAAGAGAAACAAATGAAAAACCCCCTATGTATAGGAGGTGGGACCAGATCCTTTGACATTCCTTCCTTAGACTGTAGGGGGCAGTCTTTCTTCCCTCCCCTTGAATCTGGGCAGATGCTACCACTGCTTGGACCAACACAATAAGGCAGACATGATTCACTCAGGTTAGGGATTCTGGTCTCAAGAGACTAGCAGCTCCCACTTCCTGTCTTTTGGAAAACTCCCTCTTGGAGTTCCGAATCCTCTTATAAGGAATCTAACCCCATGCTGGAGTAGCCACTTGGGAAGACCCCAGATAGGGGGAACTGCCTAGCTGAGCCCAGCCTCTGCCACCCGTGCAAAGGCACCAGACATGTTTCTTAGAACATCCCGCGCAGCCCAGCCGCCCGCTAAATATCAATGAGCGCCCTCAATCCACTCCACGTTGAACAGAACTGCCCAGCCAATCCTGCCGTGAATTCCTCACCCATGGATCATGAGCATAAGATAATGATTGCTGCCTGAAACCTCCAAGTTTGGGTCCATTTGTTACTCAGCATTAGATGTTCAAACAACTATGAGCCGCAAAGACAACTAAGGGTAGCTCTCCCACATTCCATTACAACCAAGCCACGTGACTAGGCTAGGCAGAATTCTAGAAATGGCTCCTCCCTCCCCAAGACTCCAGGACCTGTGAATATGAGACCACTTCCAGCATTGTGTCCCCTTCCACAGCACTGTTGTCCTAAAGATGGGGAGATGACCTCAGTGGGCCTCCTTTAACCAGACGTGTCCCGAGAAAAGCCGAGTTTTCTCTGGCTTTGCAGGAAAAGAACTCTGAGAGGTCATGCATGAATGAAGGACTCCCTGCATCTTTGTGCCTTTGAAGACGGACAGCTACATGCGCAGGGACTGTAGAGTGGCATCCAGGGGTCCGTCCCCAACAAGGGAAAGGTGACCTCAGGTCTACAACCACAAAGAAGGAAATTCTGACAACAACCTGAATGAGCATGGAGTGGATTCTTGCCCAGAACCTCAACATCTTGATCCCACTTCTGAGGCTGAAGCGGGAGGCCCAGACTCCCACCCCAAGCCAAGACTTCCGACCCATGGGAACTGTGAGAAAATAAGGGCATGTTTCTTTAAGCCTCTAAATTTGTGGTGATTTGTTACACAGCAGTACAAAACTAATATAGTTACTCTGGCCAAACCACTTCCCCACTCTCTTTCATTATACACTTTAATGAAATGACAGGAACAGATTAGATAATATTTTAGGTTCCCTGACAGAAATGGCATTTTATGGTTTTGTAATTTAACCCTCCTAAGGCTCAGATTCCTGAAGTAAAGCAGAGATGCAGGACCTGCTGGTTGCCAATCTGATCTCATCTGCTCAGTTTCAACCTTTCTGTGAGACACCTTGTGTCTTGCCCACCACCCCTTGCATAATGCCTGGAACTTAGCAGCTGCTCACTAAATATTTGTTGAGTGAAGCAATGAATGGATGAATGAATACAAATTCCATACAAATATCCTTTGACAAGAACAACGGACTGTGCCTATGTAGGACAGCAGCAGAGAGCCAATCGTCAATTTCTGTGACCTCAGTCTTCTCTCCTGTTAAATGGGGGCACTAATCCTTGCTGTAGCTCCCTTGCTGGTAATTACAAGGGTCAGGTAAGCTCACTGGCGTGAAAGCCCTTTGCAAACTTTAAAATAAGCTGTGCATGAGGTATTTGTCTTGGCAATGGTTCACTGTCTCAGGTCAGGACTGCCCCTAAGCCAAATGGGGTAAATCGATTCCCTAATTACACCAGAAAGTACATAACTTCCTGCATTCACTATGGTTGCCACTGGGGAGCAGCCACCCCACCCCTCAGCAGGGGTGGTGCCTGTGGGGCACAAAGCCACGAGCACCTGATGAAGACCAGCTGAAGGATGGGGACCCCCAGTGACAGAAAGGGAACTCACAACCTAGTTTTCACACCAATCATCTGGGTCACCACCTCTTCATCTGGTGTTCCAAGACAGTGAACTGGGGAACATGATCTCTAGAAAAAACTTCAAAAAGAAGGGTTCTGTGGCCAAATTAGTTTTGAAAATATGCATGTTTGACTCCTGCTTCCATTGCTTTTTTAATCCAACACTTCCTAAATGTGTTCAGTCACAGACGTCACCTCCTTTCCAACCTCTCCCTCACACTGTCCTACAGGGTTCACTTGGGGGAACTCACGTGCACTCGGTTTCTTCCACGTGCACGGAAAGTGAGGTGAGACCATGTTTGTGGCAATGAGGGGACTCTTCTAACCCAGGATCAGTGTGGTCCCCAGACCAGCAACAGCATGTCATCTAGGGCCAGGACCCATCCCAGATCCACTGAATCAGAAGCCCTGGGGTGGGGTGGAGGGGTCAGCAATCTGTGTTCAAAAAGCTTTCCAGGGGATGGTGGGGTCCACTCCAGTGTGAGAACCATGCTAGAACCCACAGACCTGTGGTAAGGCTCACGTCAGCACAGGGGGGAGCACCTGGATCCAGAGGAAGAGGTATCCTGGCCACCAGAGGACATTTACTAAATGCTTTCCTTCTACTTTTTTTCCAGTGGCTATTCAACACCTAAAGAATAATATACAACCTGGCTACTGTAGCTCAGTGGATTGAGCGCGGGCTGCGAACCAAAGTGTCGCAGGTTCGATTCCCAGCCAGGGTACACACCTGGGTTGCAGGCCATAACGCCCAGCAACCACACATTGATGTTTCTCTTTCTCTATCTCCCTCCCTTCCCTCTCTAAAAATAAATAAAATCTTAAAAAAAAATAGTGAAATCCTGTAAAAAAAAAGAATAATATACAAATTCCACAACTAGCTGCTCAGTCCCTCCATAGTTCATCTCCACACACTGGATTAATCTTAATTCAATACCATGTAAAGGCAACTACATTAAGAGCTAATACACTGACCACATATGCTCAGAGCCCTACATTTCCTAAGTGATCCTCACAGTAACTCTGTGGAGAACGTTCTGTTATCATCTTCATTTTACAGGTAAGGACCTGTAGGACCTAAAGACAATGAGAATGCACACAGCTCACCAGGATTTATCAGCTGATGGTCTTGACTCCAAAGCTCAGGTACTCAATGTTGATTTATATGCTCTCTCTGATTTCTGATTCCACGTTTCTGGATGAAATAATCTCACATTCAAATTTTCGTAAGTACCTGTTGTTTTCTTACGTGGAAAACCATTCTCCCCCACCCCAAATTCAAAGCCTTATTGTCCCTCAACTCCTATCTCAAATGCATCCTGACTTCAGTTCACCAGATGCTGTGTCTGGGGGTGCCAGGCACTTACCCTGTCACTTTGGGAGGGGAGGGTACCCTGGTGAGCAAGAGAGAAAGAAGTCCCTGCCGTCACAGCACTTTTTGTCAAGCAGGGAAAGTCTGGGATTAAATAGACTATGGCAATCGTGCCAAGTGTTAGAAAACCGCCCCGCAGGATGCAGTGAAGATACACTGTAGGACAGAGCAAACTGGTCCAGCAAGCCAGGACCAGCATCCTTAAGAAATGGGGCTTCAGCCCTGGCTGGCGTAGCTCAGTAGATTGAGCGTGGGCTGCAAACCAAAGTGTCGCAGGTTCAATTCCCAGCCAGGGTACATGCCTGGGTTGCAGGCTATAACCCCCAGCAACCGCACATTGATGTTTCTCTCTCTCTCTATCTCCCTCCCTTTCCTCTCTAAAAATAAATAAATAAAATATTAAAAAAAAAAAGAAATGGGGGTTCGATATGAAATTTCTAGGATGAAAAGAGGAATCCATGCAAAGAAGGAAAGGAATTCTCCAGTCTTCCCAGCAGGAATGTATTTCTCTCTTTTTACCACTGTTGCCATTCAAATTCTGTATTTATAAAATGGAAAGGGTAATAGAATCTGTTTTATAGGGATGTTGAAAGGATTCAATGAGTACATATATGTAAGCACTGAAAACTATGTATGGTATATAATAGATGGTCAATCTGTGTTAACTATTATTACAACTTTTTTTTTCTTACCATAGGACCTTGAGCAAGTTGCTCCAGCCACAGTGGCCAATTACTAGTAACAAGAGCTTCTGTCTCAGGAAAAGCTCGTAACTGACCTCCATGTACGTGACCTGACACACACCTGACGCCCTCCCTTCCATGAGGTGATGGTGGGGAGTGAGGACCACAGCACATCTGATACTCATGCTGGTTGGTCACGGTCCCGCGCAGCCCGCATGTGTCTGCTCCCTCCAGGTGACCAGCACCCTTACCGAGAGTCAGCTTTGTGTGTTCCCAAACCTGTTTGCCAGTCGTGTTTGCTGCTATTTTATCATGGAATTAAGAGCAAATAAATTGATGAAATAATGAGCTTTTTCTGTGGAAACTAACTTTCATTCTATGAAAAAAAATTCTACAAAGACCAGTTACTGAAAAAATTCCCATCCATTTAAATAAAGGGGGAGTGTCCAAGAAAGTTGGGAAGGGTTTATAAAGTTCTACAAACATTTAGATTATCTCTCAAGAGTCTTCAGATTACTGCTCCACTTTGAATAAGCTAAAATTGGAAATATTATACAATTATTGGTCAGGAGTATGCAAGGAAGCCAGTAAAATGTCAAATAGAATATACCCACATCCCACAAAAAAATGTTGACCCTATTTGGAAAGGCTGGCCCAGTAATATGTATGTATATATTTTAAGTTAAAGTAAAATGTATTTATGTATGAAGCATATATACATTTTAGGATTCCCTAATTTAACATACCTTTTTCAATTAACTAACAGATTATTGGTCTCTAATGTATCTGGCAAGGAGCCTTGTGCTTTGAGTTCTCACTGTATGCTGGAAGTAGCTTATATGTTCTTTTATTGATTTTCTGTTATTAATACCAAGTAGGAACTGAAGCTCAGACACCTTAATACTGTGCCAAGGTTACAATGTTAGTAACGGCAGCCACGCATCTTGGCCTGTTGGACTTCAGGATGTGAAGTCTAAGTATCTTAAGGTCCACTGCCTCCCTGCTATGTTATTAGATTTTGTTGGGCGCATGCTTGATCTTCTCTAATGAAACATACATTTCTTGGAAGCAGAAATTGCCTACATCAAACACCTGTGATCGACTATTGCTGTGCTCTTGATTGTATTAACATCGTACGTGTTCAATTCTTTATAGCTTATGAGGAGTTTTCACATACATCATCTAATTGACTGGGTCACGAAACTCCACAGGGCGGCTACTCCTATTATCCCGATCATACAGGTGAGGAAACAGAAGGCTCAGACAGGCTTAGAGATTCCTGGAGGTCATGCATCTAATAAGTGGCAGAGCAGGATCCGTCAGTCTAATAAACTAAGCCCGACTCCAGTTCAATAAAACAGAAGAAGTCCCATCTGCCCGCCCCCCTGCATGTGTCTACGGAGATGAAATCCAGAAGCAAGTACGTGTAGAGTTCAGAGAGAAGAATCAAAATCGGCATGGATATGGAGGGTCATCATAAGAGAGATAATGATTATCTTGGTAGGCAGGAACTTTCCGCAGACACCAATTAAGCACTGCACGGAGCAGGAAATATGTTAAAAGCTGACATGGGTTCAGAAGGTACGGCCCCAGGATTGGAGCTTGACGTGGATGCCGCCAAGGGATTTCATCTCAACAATGCATAATTACATTGTGGTTGGCTAAGGCCCGGCCGGACTGGACTGCTGGGTCAAAGCTGTGTGAACACGGGAAGCAAAAATAAACCGAAGACCAAGAGTCATTGGAAAATGCCAATAATTAGACTGCCTGCCCTCAAGTTAAGATTCCATGAATCTGCTTGGCCTCAGAATTCTTGAACCTCTACCAAAACCAGGTAATGGGATCTAGGGAAGAAACATCAAATCAGACTGACATTAAGCACCTGCTTAGTGCTAGGAATTTTTCTTCATTTCATTGAGTTTAATAGACTCCGAGAAGTATCTATTTTTTAATAGATTCCAAGATCTATTTTTTTCAATACTTTCAGGATTTGAATGCAGGTCAGTTGAAACCCATCTGCCCTTGCAGTTCCCTTTCTTCCACAGTCTGGACCATCATCACAGTCTGAGGACCTGACTTGCAGCCTCGGTCTGTTCGCAAATTCCCTGAGTGACCTTGGGCATGTCACTTAACTCCCTTTGGCCTTCCTTTCTTCATTTGTGAATGAGGAAGACGATAGAAATATATACTACACAGGTGGAAAATCTGTAGATCATGTACCTGGCCATGGGACATAATTTAAAAAGATGATGTCAACATGCCTTGCGGACCCCCCTTCAAGTGGAAAACAGTGGATGTGTGTATGCATTGAACAAGGCAACCTGAACAGCTCCCGTGCGCTAGGGCATGATGCTGATGAGCGGTGGAGAACGTGGTTACAGACGCATGCCTGGAGCTGATGATCTCACAGAGTAGCAGGTGTCTATAAATAGACACACGAGAGAATAATGGTAAACTGAGATTTGGGCTTCATTTGGGAGGTCAGAACGCCAGGAAAGCATGTAACACGGCCTTTTGGTGCGGGGATCACAGCCTTTAGTGCTGAGGCCTGAAGGACACATAGGAGCTACCAGGGTGAAGGAAGATGAAGGAACGAGGAAGGCTCATTCCAGCGGAGGGAATAGCCATGTGAAGCCTGCAGAGTGGGAGGAGCCAAGAACACCGGCGAACTGAAAGGAGGTATACAGAGGATGTGTTATAAAACTGCACAGCTGAAACCTAACTGCACAACTTCACCTTATCAACCAATGTCACCCCAGTACATTTAATTAAAAAGAAAAAGAAAAAAGGAGATAGGTCACAGTGCAGCTGAGGGAGCCAAGGAAAGGTGTGGGAAGGCCAGCATGAGTGGCAGGCAGGCCCAGATCATGGCAGCCTTGAAGGCCATCTTAAGTTTCTGCTCCTCCTCCTAAGGGTGGCGATCAGTCACCAAAAGGTTTTAAGCAGCTGGTGATGAGATAGAATTTGATTCTTAGATAGTAATTCTGATTGCTCCCTGCAACATAGATTGGAAAGTGATTAGATTCAGAAGAGAGATTTAGGTAAAAGGCCATTATATTTGGGGGGAAGAAAGATCTTAGTTTGAACTCTAGGCTACTACTCATTAAAACGGACTAATTAGTATCACCTGAAAGCGATACTGCCCAAAGATCCAATTACTGACCTTCTCCCAATATTTGGGAGTTGAACTATTACTCATTCTCTGTACCATCCCTCCCAGAGCCGGGAAGGACCTCAGAGACACTGAGCCCAGTGATTTCCAGATGGTTTTAGGAAAACAAACAACAACAACAACAACAACAACAACAACAACAACGTGTCACCTTCGTTTTCCCAAATGAGCTCTAATTCAGAATTCCATAAAGGCAAATGGACGAAAGGTGGCACTCAGGGTGGGGGGTAATCAACTGTTCAGTTCCTAATCTGCACTGCA
The DNA here is from genome assembly GCF_004126475.2 of Phyllostomus discolor. Classification (NCBI taxonomy): domain Eukaryota; kingdom Metazoa; phylum Chordata; class Mammalia; order Chiroptera; family Phyllostomidae; genus Phyllostomus; species Phyllostomus discolor. Next base: position 202,312,772 of record NC_040905.2, read on the forward strand.
CCCCTGCAAGGCATGGCTGTTGTGCCCAGGGTTCTCTAGAGCACCTGCCCCAGGCCAGAGCCAGGGCTAGAACTCAGGGCTCCTGGTTCAAACCAGTGTCCTCTTCAGCATGCTGTGATGCTAGGAACTGAGATTTTGAGGACAAAGGCCCTATTGCTTGTGTCTCTCTCTCTTTTTTTAATAGTAGACTTTTTAATTGAGAGTCAGAGAAAGAGGGAGGGTTGGAGAGAGAGAGGGAGAGAAATATAGATGTGAGAGAGAAACATCGTTCCGTCTTGCACACACCCCTGACCTGGGACCACAATGCACCACCCAGGCATGTGCCCTGACCAGGATTCGAATCCGCAACCTTTCAGTTTACAGGACAAGACTCTAACCAACTGAGCGACGCTGGCCAGGGCCTTTTAAAAGCATCTGGCACAGGGCTGGGGGACCAGGTGGTCAGTAAATATTTGTGGAATTGCACAGAAGTCAGCTAATTCAGCATGGCTCTTTCATTCTCACACTTTCTCCCTTTCTTCCTACCTTATTTTTCCCTCTTTCTCTCCCTCTTTTCTTTCCTTCTTCACTTCATCCTTCCCTCCTTTGCAATAAGAGGCAATTTCTCCCATAACACAGTGTATTCTAGGCAGGTCATCCATCACCTTGGACCATCATGCCTCAGACAAGTAGAACAGCACAGAGGTTCCAGGAGAGGAATCCTGCCCCTTATTTGCTGTGTAATCTTCAGCAAGCCACGTAACATCTCTGTTCCTTAATGCCCCCATTCATGAAATGGGATGTGTTAGTGCCACCTGATTAAGTGAGGTGAAAGTACGTCAAGCAGCGCCCGGTGCGTGGCACATACCTTAGACTATTAAATATTGCTTTGGGCCAAAGCTCAGCTTCATTCTCTTCCTTACGAATTTGGTTTCAAGTGCACCCTACTTGCATACCCCCCTTTCCTAGAGTACTCAGAGTTTACAAAGTGCTTCCAGGCACAGATCCCCTGAGGCAGGAAGAAACGGTGATGCCCATTTGCAGATGGGCAGAAAGTCCCAAGTGTGGATAATAGTGGTGGCCAAAGTGAAAGTCTACCTCCCAATCTTTCCCCCTTTCCAACTGCACAGGGCAAGAATGTCCTGGTAACAGAACAACCCTCGGAAACCTTCCTTGTGGGTTCCAGCCTTCCCTTGACCTGTCCAATCACAGTGCCTTGACACTAAGGCCAGCTCCGACATAAGCTAAAGGAAATCCACCACAGTATCCCTGGGTCCCCCCAATAACATTATACATTACTAGCACCCAATACATTTTTGGTGAGATGTTGGACCGCCCCATGGGCAAGCGTGGTCTGGAAGTATCTTGCATTCCAACAAGCACTAAACCTTGGGGTAGACGAGTCTTACTTGTTTTGGTGCTTCCAGAGCTCAACGCAGAGTAAGCTCGCAGGAAACGCTTGCTGTGCTGACCTGCCCTGAACCTGACCCCTTCCCTCTAACTACAGGAAACGTGCCTGATGTCATCTGCCTGGATTTCGGCCTGCGCTTCAGGACTGACTCAGGGCTCCATGGCTGGGGCCACTTCCTGAACCTCAGCACACTGTAGTAGAGACGGTAAACTCTAATCCTGGTCCTCCAGCCCATGACCTTCATGGGCTAACCCTGCCTTTGGCATCAACATACACTCGACCCAGGGAACCCAACCAAAGCACAGCTGTTTCTCCCAGCCACCGGATACTGCCAAAAGCCTGCACAGCGCTCTTGACCGCCAAGCCCACCGATAGAGACAGCAAGACAACTGCACTCCTGCCACTTACCTGCCCTGTGACCTTGGGCACGGCAATCACATATCTGACTCATTAGTTCTCTCATTTATGAAACAAATTCAATAGCATCAACTTCACAGAGATATTGTAAGGAGTAGATGAAAAGATATATGCCATCATCATCAGTACTCAAAGTCATTGAGCATCACACTGGGCTAAACAATTTATATGCAAAATATCGATGCCTGGTAAAAATAACAGTAAGAAAAGTGGCTAACATATATTGAGTGTTTTCCACCAGCCAGACACTGTTCTAAGTATTTCATGTGGGTTATACGACTTAATCTCCAAAACAGACTTACGAGGTTGGTACTATTATTAGTCCCATTTTACAGATGAGAACACTGAGGCTCAAAGATGGTAGTAAGTCCCCCAAGGCTCTAGTATACGCAGGTGACACTGCTGGTTACACTAGTTACTCAAGAAACAATCATTATTATTTTGTGTTTGTTATTATTATCATTAATCTTACTTGCCCTATATATGGGATAGTTACCTCTAGGTCTCATTATACTCAATTTATCCTGTGGTAAATCATCTCCGAAGAAGACTCCTTTTGCCCCCAGTGACCTGCACCTCCCACTATTCACACCTTTGAATCTGGACTGGGCTTTTAGCCAATAGAATGTAGTTCAGGCGATGCTCTCTGACTTCCAAAGCTGAGTTGTGAGAAGGCTCACAGCTTCCTTTTGGTCTCCGAGAACTGTTTTGCAGGAGTGAAGGCAGAGCACCCTCTGCCTTCCAGCCCAATGTACAGATCCCAGCACGCCTTGAAACAGAGGCCTCATTAGCTGTATTTGGCTTTTCACTATAGGTTATAGCTACACACCCCTTTTTAGTAGTAACAAAATAATTTATTTTATTTTATTTTATTATTTTTAATTTTTTCAGTCACCATTTATACACCCTGTGGGTGGAGGTGGAAGAGGTTATAGGGTGATAAATGGTGAATGAAAAAATAAAATAATAATATTTATTGAACTTGGGCACATTATTTAACTATCTATGCTTCAGTTCCCTTATCTGTAAAACAAGAATAGTAAAACAGTAAGAATTCCTAGGTTCAAGGTTGCAGTAAGGAGGAAATTAGTTAATTCATACACAATGCACAGAACAGTACCTCACATTTAGAATACATATACTCAGTGACAACTCTCTCTCTCTTTCCATCTCTCTCCAACCACCCCAACCCTCTTAGTATCTCTTCCACTATCTTTTAACGGAGGCAGGCATTTACTAGGCTTTTTAAATTTTAAAACCTTAATTCTCACACTTAACCTGAAGGCAAGTGTTATTATGTCACACTGCAGATGAGGCGAGGGGCTTACATAAAGCCCATTGGCTGATCAATGATGGAGCCAGGATGTGGACCCCGTCCGCGTGTGGCTGTAGCTCTTTCCCTCTCCCATCCAGCCTCCACCACGCTGCCGTCTGCCTGCCACTCAAGTGAAAATCCCTGTGCCACATGTGGTAGTGACAGCATCTGCTTGGTGGACCTGTCCCCCACAGAGTCTGGCACACAGACAAAGCACGGCCTAGCAGTCAGTTCATGTACAGATTCCAGCTGGCTCCACTCAGATGGCCCAACATCCCCTGAGTTAGCACCTCTGTCTGACAGTGCTCCCAGGCAAGGAGGTGTCCTGCCTGCTGGTGTGAGAAATGCTCCTTAAAGCCTTCGATTCAGATGTCAGGAAGCAGCCCCCAACCAGCAAGGAGGTGCAGCCTCAGACGGACCAGCACAGGCCAAGTTTCTGTGCCCCGTCTTCCCCAGTACCCAGCATTCCATACCCCTTACATGAGCGTAATAGAGTGACTGGCCCAGGTGCAATTGCAGACATCCTCTCCAGGTGAGTGGAAGAGGGATGGTATGAGTTGGGCAAGTTTTCTCACCTCAGGAGGAGAGAAGGCAATGCTGCGAGTCCCTTCTTTGACAGTCCTGATGGAGGCAGGACACCTCAAGCCGTCTACACCAGACAGCTTGCACAGGAAGTGGGCCTCCGTGCTCAGAAAAGTGAAGGGACTTGCTCGGGCATCACAGAGCTCGCTAATGGTAGGGCATGGTCTCAAATTCAGACCCCTGATTTTTTCTAGTGTTCCTTCCATCACCCAAAGCTGTCCCTCCTTCCTCCCTCCTCATGCCTGGAGCTCCTCTCCTGGAGCTCCTGAGCCTTCCCTATGCCTGGCATGCCCTGGGTGCTCTGTGCTCTGTGCCTGGGCCCTCTTCTCACTTTTCATTCATGTCTTCCCAGTGTCTTGGGGTCTTTGGACCCTTCACTTTACACTCTAAGGTGACAGCCAGCAACACCGTAGGCATGTCCGTTTCAAACCTGGTAATGATTACCCTTGTCCACCAGATGTGCATTCAGTGTGGTCAGTCCTGGGGATGCACAGTTTCCTTACCGAAGGATCTTAGCAAAAGCCTGATGGTGTTTATGCTGCATTATATCTCCCCACGATTCATACATTCAATTCCTCACCCCAGTGCCTCAGAATGCGACTCTGTTTAGAGACAGGGTCTTCAAAGATGTCAATGAAGTTAAACAAGGCCACCGAAGTAAGCCCTAATCCAACAGGATGGGTGTCCTTAGAAGAAGAGGCGATTAGGACACAGACACACACAGAGGGGTGGGCATGTGAACATGGGGAGAAGACACCCACCAGAGAGAGGCCTCAGGAGAAGCCAGCCCTGCCAACACCTCCATCTTGGACTCCCAGCCTCCGGAGCCGTGAGAAAATCAGTATGCTGTTTAAGCCACTCAGTATGTGGTACTTCGCTATGTCAACCCTAGCAAGCCCTGTATATATGGAGCTTTCCTGATTGCCAGCAGAACTCCTCACTCCTCCTGGAAAACACATCTTTCGCAGCACCGTGTCTGGTGGGCATTTTGGAGAGTCTCCAAGTGCCCATGGCAGGTCACAGGACAGGCACCAGAGGGATCTAAGTGGGATCTATTTCAGACACTCACTCATGGTACCTGCTGGGGCATCTGTTGCAGATGACAAGGAGACCATTTGGAGACAGAACCTCTTTCTTAGCCCCTGGTTCTGCAGCATGGCAGCAAGTGAGCAACTGCCAGAGAAATTCATTCTGATTCGCAAAATAATTATCACATGTCCTGTGCAAAGCAATGGGCTCAAAGTTGAAAGGAGCAAAGAAAACAGGGATGAGCACAGGCAAGTGTAGAAGAAAGAGGTTTTATAATAGGAAAGGACAGGAAAATATGCTGACCAAGGCAGGGCTTTTAGGTTCATGGGATTTTAAAATAAGGAGCCTTCTGTATTGGCTGGTACAATCTGGGAAGACTTCATGAAAGAGGCAGCATTTGCTCTGAGTTTAGAAAAATGTGAGTAAAACGGGTATGTAGATGCAGGTATTTAGGATGAACAGAGACTGCTTAGACAAGCACTCAGTGATTTTTAAATTGAACCCATAGAGCATGGGGATTAAGAACACAGTATTTAAATTCACAAAGTTGGGGTATCTGGTCTCTTCCTCTTAGGTTAGGGTTTCCACACCTCAGGGCCACTGACTTCTAACCCTGCTGTGGGGCCACCCTGTGAAATAGCACCTCCCCCCCTGACAAGACCATAAGAAATGTCCTCAGACAGTTCTAAATGGAAAAAAATCACCATCCGCTGAGAACCACTGACTTTCACACTGTAGTCTTAGACCAATCACTTCACTTCCCTGAGCTTCAGTTTTATGGTCTCTGTGCAGAGGGTAACACTCTTATATACTGATATGTGGCGGACATAGAGTCTGCTCAGCAAATGTGACTTAGCCTCAATCATTTTAAGAGCAGATCTCTTTCCAAATGACATTGAATGTGGAACCTCCAAACATGAGGTGAACGAGGGCACAGCTGCGTCGGCTGAAGCAGGGTGGGGAGTAACCGAGCCTGTATTCTGCTCTCCTGCGGCGCCTGCATGGAAACCCGCAAGCCACAGCCACAGCAAACCCCAGACGCGGCTAGCTCCTGAATGCTATAGGAGATGGACCCTGAAAGACCTGGGTGTGAATTCTGGCTCCTTCCCTGTGGGCCCTGAGAGAGAAGATGAGCGCTAAATGCTGTCTGGCTTGTTTACCCTGTGTGCCATTCATCCGCACACCTGGTACATCAAAGGCAGGGCTGGGACTAGAGTGAGGCAAGTGAGGCATCTGGGCATTTAAGGAGGCGCTCACTCTCAGGGGAGGACCCTGCACTCACAAGACCCAGAGAGGGCGTGCCCCCTTAAATATTTCATGGCAGGTGCCTTACTTGCTTCCCTCTACTCCTGCCTGATCAAAGGACCTCAGTAAACAGTTGACTGATTAATTAGGTAAGCCAGTTTCTTCACCCTTAAGATGCGGATCCTAACATCTGCTTTTCCAAGTAGTTTTAAATTGAAAGAGAAAATGCATTTTAAGCAACCAGAATAATTTCCTATAGCAGTCGGTTCCCTTCCTCAGTCAGATGGATCAGACAGGACACAGAGGCTAGAAGTTCAGGGTATAGTCAGGAGACAGTGAGAAACCCGTTGTTTCAGTGCAGCCAGAGCCAGCAGGGGAGAAGCCAGAGACGGTCCAGAAAACTGTTGGTCCGGATCACGCAAAACCTCTCTCGACACCCCCAAACGCATCAGCTGCATTGCATTTCCCCCTGCAGCAAGCAAATACAAGCTAGCACCAGGTCCAAGCCTGCGGAGGCAGTAGAGGGAGCCAGTGCTTACCTCTCTCTGGGCAGCTGGTGGTTGGGATTGTGGCGGCAGCGGACGCTGAGGCCGAAGAGCTTGCGGGCGGTGCGTTGGATCTTCTGCCTCTGGGCCTCCATGGAGCTCTGCAGGAGCTTGTAGCGGTTCTGCAGGTCCCAGTCGTTGCCCCAGTGCTGATGGATGCTCCCAATGGTCAGGAAGTGGTTGCTGGGGAGACGCTTCATAAACGATTTAAACTCATCTAGTGGGAGACAAAGGCCAGGAGAGAAGGGCTGAGCATGACAGCCCCAGCTGAGGTGGCCCACCAACCAACAAAGCAGGCTTGCAAATAAAGCTAACTTGCCAGAGGCCCATAAACATGGCACTGGCCTGCTCCGCTCCCAGGAGGGAGTGCAGGGGCCACTGTGCTTCCCATGAAGGGTCTTTGACTTGGCTGCTATAGGAGTGAACCTGCATCCTGTGCAAGACAGGGCTTCCCAAACTTCTGTCCCCTGAATGCCAACTGGACAATGATATTCACTATCACTTGGGTGGGTATTTACTCAGCATCAACTAAACACAATTTTTATCCAGTTCTACGGTGCACAGAAAACCATGACCACATGCTTTCAGTACAATGGGAGCTGTGAAAATAAGTGGGACAAAAACAATGTTAATATATTCTGGGCGGATACTATTACCTATTACCTGACCAAACTGCTGTACCTGCTCTCACTTTGAAATGCAGAAGAAGCAAGGGATAGATAGGTCTTAAGGACATGTTTGCACCAATGGGAACATTTCTCTTTGATGTATTCTTAAGTCTGACCAAGAACTGAAACGGATCAACACCCCTCCTGTGTGACCCAGTCTCACGGGAAGTTGTATGTTCATGACGTCTTATGTCACATCCCATTTTGGAAAACTCCACCTTAAGAGATGGGGACAAACTCTGGAGTCTCCTGGGGGAAGGCTTCTGCTTCTGTGGTGCTCGGTTTCCGAGTGTCAGCATGTGCTACGACTTGACACGGACTTAGAAATTATCTGGGTCAGCTCTCTCGTTCTGCTTATGGGGAAACCGAAGTGCCAAGTGAGAGATGACTTTCTGAAGGTAGAACAAAGCCGTGAGCGCCAAGAGGCAGGACTGAAACCGGAGCTGCTGTTTTCCGATCTAATTCTCACTGCTCTACCTCGGCCACGTCCCCCTTCAACTAGCGGGGAACGTAAAAGAATTAAGAGGTTAATCATTTCATAGGTGAAACGGCAAAATGATTAGATTATGTGCATAATAAAATGCACATGTACTTGTATCTTGAGCCCAATATTTTCACTTTATGTTCTAAAACCTACAGGGAGATTTCAGGTATATTAGGCATTCATCTTATTTAAAAAAAAATGCTTACAAAGTTCTCAATAAGCCCCAGCTTCAGTCTTAAACACCTAACACATAAAAACACATATCAGTGATTTTGTAGCAAACCTCTGAGGTGGGCGCTTTTAGCACCCCCTTTTCTAGAAACTAGGGCACAGAGAAGTAGATGAACTTGCCAAGGTCACGCAGCCAGTGATGCTAGAACTCTGGACAGGCTCTGACTCGGATGCTCTTACTTAGCATGTTCCATTTACTCTCAACACAAAAAAGAAGATCAGTGTGTTGGGAGGAAAAAAAATAAAAGGCGCTGAAAACACACGTACAGGAAAACCGCCTCTGACGCCTTGAGAATTCAGGCACCTCATTACGGACAGGCAGACATGCATATGCCTGCGGGCTGCGTCTCACCCACCCGACAGCTGGGCCGCCATTAATCTCTTGACGCTTCAGTTTCCCCATCTGTCAGGCAGGTACAATAGCTTCTAATTCAAATGTTGAAACAGTGACACAGGACTGTCTCTGCCTGCGTAGTTCCCAAAATGCAGAAAGTGCTCAGTGGACGGGAGCAGAAGGTTGAGAGGATGACACAGGGCTGCATGACGGGACGGGGGCATTCAGTGAGCAGGCCGCAGGCAGGGCGCCGGCCCCGACTCTGTGGCTCGGGCCAGGCCAGCGCTGCTCCTGTGGAACGAACACATGCATGCAGACGGCTCCGCTGGCTCACTTTGGAGGTCACAGTGCTTTCCATGAACCCGAATTCGGGTCAGATAAGAAAGCATAATTTAAAAGTTAAAGTGACTTATTGAGTTGGCCAAAAATGTCCATTTGGTTTTGTTTCCCGTAAGATGGCTCTAGTCGCACTTAGTTGTCTCTAACTTCATTTTAAACAACTTTGTTAGATTGTATTGTGACAGCTGTATTATGAGCACGCATTTAAAAAATACTTATCAAAATTGGTGAATTTTTGTGTAGTCACTTTAATATCGAGGATGGAAGAAAATACACAACAGTTCTGGCATATTATGCTTTATTCTTTTAAGAAAGGTAAAAACGCAACTGAAACACAAAAAAAGATTTGTGCAGTGTATGGAGAAGGTGCCGTGACCGATCAAACGTGTCAAAAGTGGTTTGCAAAGTTTCACGCTGGAGATTTCTCTCTGGACGATGCCCCACGGTTGGTTAGACCAGCTGAGGTTGATAGCAATCAAATCAAGACATTAATTGAGAACAATCAATGTTCTACCATGTGGGAGATAGCCGACATACTCAAACTATCTAAATCAATAAAGTTATTGGTGAAAATGAAAAAAATGTGTCTTTTGTTTTATGGAAAAAACTAACCAGGCTTTTTGGCCAAACCAATACTTTCTTGACTAAAAGTGGAAGGGTCCTCTCCCAATAAGGACAAGCAGACCCTTATTTGTGCATGTGAACTTGGTCCTATTTGACCACCAAACTGTGGAGCCCCCAAAGAATCTATGGCTTCTACCTTTAGCTGGTCATAAATCCCTCCAAATTACCTGGTGCTGAAATAAGACGGAGGAAAGTATACATGCACAAACCACAAAGACGTGTATGGATGGATGATTTGTCTTAATGGGTAAAACATGTCAAATGGGTAAGAACACGGTATCTAAAGTAAACGTGTGCTCCTCTGGGGACAAAGCATGGCACCAATAATTTCCATGGACTATTGAGCTTACTCTGCAAAATCTCAGCACATCAGCATCCCACCCACCCACCCCCTCAAAGCAGTTATTTTCCTTGGGAATGAGGACCACATGCTCAAGACCCTTATTGCTCGTGTGCATGGCTTGCATTCTTTTCTGCTTTTTAGCAATGGGGAGAATCTCTTTGCAAAAGCATTTCATCAAACGCTTCTTTTGTTTGAGGCCAAATAATCATCACAATACATTTCCATTCTGAACCTCTCGCTTTTATGCATTCCTAGGATTTTAAATGGACTAATGGGTGCGGATTCTTAAGGCATCCACGGCTCCATTGGAGCTGCATGACCTTTTAAGAGCAGAAATCACTGATGCATCGTGTGCGCTCAGAGCTGGTTGGGGACTTGGAGTTCATGGAAACCAGTGGTTTTCAAATACAGCTCCACAGAGCTCAGCTTTTATCTCTGGTACACAGTAGCTCCAAGGTATGATTTTGTTTGATCAAAGGGGTTTTTGGCTACATATTTGAATAAATTCAAAAATTAAACACATAAACATGTCCTCTCATTTATCAGATGAGGGAACTGAGGACTGGGGGGTAAAGTGGAATTAATAAGGTACAAAAGCTGCTGGGAGCACGGGGTCTGGAATCAGGGATTCCATTACTGACTCCATCATTTACCATGTAACCCTGGGGAAGACACTGGGTCTTGGCGCCCTCCCTCCTCTACAACACAGCAACATTGTTCCTTACTCTAATGCAGTTCTTGTAATAGATTTAAGGAATATAGAGTTGTTTTTAAAACAGTAATGCTCTCTCTATATGTCCATTTATTTAACAGATTTCCGAGCACATACTTTATGCCATTATTTGGCATCTCTTCACAGAAGTCTCAAGGATTCCCAAGCTTTTCGTGTCCAAGCTGAACACACAGTTTTCTTTCCAAACCGTGCAGGGTGTTCTAGCTCCGTGAGTGGTACCCACATCCATCAAAGTGTCTGACAAACATGCCTAAAAGGAGTTCTTGGATCTCATCTCACTCTTCCTTTCTCAAGCCCTGCTAGTTCTCCCTTGCAACGAGCTCAGCACCACGGCACGCTTCCCCCTTTGGGCTCCCTTTGCCATTGCCCTAACCTACATCATGGGGCATCTCTCTCCTTGGCGCCTGGGGATGGCCTCCCACTGGTTGGCTTGCACTCACCCTCCGATCTCTGCACCACAGTCAGACACACAGACTCCGCTCTTCCTGAGGGTGTCCTCCCTGACCCTCCTGACCACATCAACCTCCAGGTCCACGTGATGAGCTCACAGTAGCTTCCCGTTCTACAGATATGGTTAAAGTGTCAATTATCTGCATGGTTACGTGAGTAATGCATGGTTTTCCCATTAACCAGAAGCTGCTGGAAGGCTGAGATCCACATGGCCTTAGGTGACAGACTTTCTTCCTCTGAGCCATGAAAAGCAGGAAATAGCTAAGTGACCTGAGCAGTGACTTCTAGCTTTGACAGTCCGTGACTTCTTTGGGTATCTATATAAATATTGACATGTATATGTATATATACATATATATATTTACCTATATGTGTGTGTGTGTGTGTTGATTTAGAGAGACCGACAGACTTGGGAAATAATACAAGCATGTTTAACTCTCCCTTCCCCAGAGGCTTCCCATGTGCAGTGTGGCATTACTCTCTCTGTCTTCTGGTTTCAACAAAGACAACACATCCCAGGACCATGCTCCTGATTACACTGTTCATTATCTCACTCACTGGAGATTTATTGAGTGCCCTACCCCATGACAGCTACTAGACCTTGCTCTGGACCCTCCAAAGTGAAAAGGGGGGGCGGGGGAAGGGTGTGAGTCACTGTTCCCGCACAGCAGCCTAATCCTAGTCAGACAGTTTCCTTTTCCAGACCTGGCTCAGGGCCATGCACGCAGCAGGAACACGCCAGGCCCCCTACCTGAATTCTCCAGGTCCTTGTAAGCTTCGGCCCAAGACTTGGCCATGTTGGCCAGCGTGTACTCCATGATCTGGATGTCGGTGATGGGGCAGTTGCACTGGGGGAACTCCTCCGCACACTGGCATCGGCACTGGCTGTTCTGGCACACGTACTCGCCCTCGCCGTTGCACATGATGTAGCTCAGGGCCGACTGGACAAACTTCTCTTGCAGGTACTGAGGGAAGATGATCTGCAGACCTGTTGGAGGAGAGCAAGAAGAAGAAGAAACAGAGGGGTTTAAGAAGGTGTTTCATTAACAGCTTCAAAAGGTGATGGGTAGGAATGGGAAGCTGCTAGCTTCCTCCCTGTGTACTGTAACCAAAACATCTCGGAGCCGGCCTGCATCCAGACAGGTCATAATTGGTGAGGCCTCCAGGTGCACTGCTTCTACTTCAACTTCTCAGGTCCCGACCTTGGCCAGCTCTGAAATGTACACTCTGTGCTGTTACACTAAGACTGAGGTCTGGTATATATCTTTTCTATTTTGGGAGAAAATCCTTATTGGACAGCACAAGATTATTGTTTATTTTTTCTTATTTCCTTCATTTCTTTCCTGTTCCTTTCTTCAAATATTTATGAACCCTATTTATGAAGCTCAAGTCCTGAGCTAGGCACTAGGTCTACAGAGATAAAAAAAGGAGATAAAAAAAGACACGCTCGCAGCCCTTGGGGAGTTCGCAATGTAATCAGCAGGGACAGACATAGACACACATCATCATAACACAGCTTTATAGACCCGAAGCAGAGACGGCCCTGGGAGGCGACGGGCAGCCGAAGACTGCAAATAACACGGCTTGGAGAGCAGAGAAACCTTTGCAGAGGAGACGGTGTTTGGGCTGGTTGAAAAGTAAATAAGAAATCACCCTGTAAACGGAACAGGAAGAATATTCTGAAGAGAGGAACAGCAAGAACAAAGACCTAATGTATCTGTGAATGCAATGAACTTGGATGGGTGGGGGTGCCTTCTGTAGGGAAACAGGTATCAGGAAGGAGCAGATGCCAGAGTGCAAAGAGCTTAGTTCTAAGGAATTTGAACTTCATTCTGTGGATAATGGGGATACTTTGGTAAATTTCAAGGGTAAGAATGAAATGTCAAGAGCGATATAATTTCATGAGACCACTGTATCATAAAAAAATAAAATATTAGTGGAAAATGGTATCAGAGAGAATTTTCTTTCTTTCTTTCTTTTTTTTTGCTTTAAACATGAAGAAGCCAGGCCCCACTGAGGGAAGATGACTAGCCAGTTGTTGATTATGAGTACTCATTACCACATCTTACCATCTTTTCTCTGTACTTGAGCTTAACAAAGCCTTAATCCTCAGAGCCAATGATGGAGAAGGGTTTATCTGGGCATGAGCTCTCCTCCTGTGCCCTTGAAATGTCAGCATAACCTCCGGTGCCCAGACAGTAAGACAACTCTGAGTTAAATTAGTTCATTAATGTACTTTCACCTGGGACATTTCTCTCTACTTCATTTGGAGCTGCTAACAGTTTTAGCCACCAATGCGTACGAGCGTAATGGCTTTACTACCCACCATGCAAAAGAGGACTGTTGTTTGGATTAATTTTTTTTTTTTATCATTCATGCTTCAGGGACATTCCCTACCCTACTCATTGGGGATTTGCGGAATAAACTCAGCATTTCTCTCACTCTCTACTTCACATTTGTGTTTCTAGATTTTTATCTTTCCTTCTCTCGCCTTCAAATTATTTTTAAAAAACAAAGCTCTGTCATTTCAACTTGTGTTCAGACGGCATCTCAAAAAGACTACTGGAGAGAGGCATTGTGGCAATAAAGCTTGGGCCTCCAGCATGCCATATGGTTGGAAACCACAATAAGGTAGCTCCAGCATGCCATATGATTGGAACCTGCTAGAGTCAGGTTCCTCCCTCACTATGTGAGTCATCTCAAATAAGTTATTCTACCTTTCTAAGGCCCCATTTTCTTTTCTATACCATGAAAATACTTTTAGCGCCTACATCAGAAGGTTGTTGGGAGGACTAAGTGCAAGAATTTCTGCAAAATGTCTAGAACAGTTCCTGGCACATAGCAAGTAAATGTTAATTATCCCTTTTGTTGATAATGATGTGATAATGGTACTCCTCTGATGAAAGTTTTTGAAAGTTTCAACAGAATCTATAGAATGCATGAACAATAGCTGTGGGTATTTAATCAGAAGAAAATGACACTCGGAAGGCAGTCTTTAGATATTTGGAGAGACTTAACAAGAAGCAGGGTTTAGCATTTTAGGCCTGTTGAACCAGCAGTGGTGGGAGGGGCTATTCGGGAAGGTGTATCCTACGTGAACGTGCGTGGAAGGCGTTCTACCAGATAGAGCTGCACAGCTTGGGCAGGGGGCCTCTGCGAGCCTGGGTGAGGCCCACACCGATGAGCACAGGTCCACGTGAGTTTGAGTGACTGCTCGGAAGGGCTTGCTGTACAGGGATATAATACAAATACTGAAAAGTGGGCAAAACAAGTCAAATCAAGCAGAAAAGTTTCTTCTAAACGAAGTCTCCAATTCTTTCCGAGTATGCATTATTGAGTCATTTTATCTGTATCAGAATTTTCACTTCCAAAGCAAAATTTATTTTTAGCTGATCCCTATCCCCTATAGGCATCCGAGTCTATGGATTGGGGTTGAGTTTCTGTTGCTTAAAGGAATTCTATAGACTATACCCGCAGTCCTATTTTTCTAGCTTGCTCATCATTTTCTTTCTCCCTTTGTAGGGGATAAAATATTCTATTCTTGGTCCCAGCCCAAAAGGAATTGGGGGAGAGCATTTTTAGAAAATTGCGTCAAACCATGTCTCTGTTTGGCAAGGATACAAAAGGCACTATTACCTACCCCACTTAATGCAACGGAAAACAGATGAAGTTTGGGGTTGGGGGGCTTGTGGGAGAAGCCGAAACGCAAAACTGACTGCTCTTTAAAAATGGAAACTCAGAACACGTGAGCTGTCTCTGAGGCTGAATCTCCTGGGCAAATTTGAAAGAGAATAATGAAGACATAGCAATTAAAAAGCACTTTTCTGCAAAATGTCATTACTGTTTTAAAGTTACATAACCATTTCTACAGCAGCGGAGGTTCACAGAGCAGTCACCGCCAGAGCCGTCTCCTGACGACCTGCGTCCAACAAAGGGGCCCATTGCTGACCTCCTAGCTGGGCGCCTGAATCCGGCAGGCTTCAATGGGAGTCGTAAATAATTTGGAGGGGGATTTGGCCTCTGGAACCACTGCTTGAAAGATATACAGCTGCTGGCTAGGTTGGAATATTCTGTCCCCACGGTTCCCAAAGACACACACACACACACACACAGAAAGAGAAAGGAAAACTGAGAAAATGAGGGAGAAAGAGAGAGAAAAAGGCCACCCTTCTTGCCAAGCCTATAAATTTTGCTTCACAAAACCCAGGAAGGCAATAGTTGAGAGTTGCATTTGAACACCAATTCACCCACGCTAAACATATGGAATATTTCCCCCTCAATCTCATTATACTTTGGGGGAAAAAAAAATCTTGTTATACTTTAAAATGGAACGTTTCGGTGTTCCGCAGAGCGAGTGGGCAACAGAGATGCAGGAACACCCACGTCACCTTCTCTTTTCCTGCGTTTGTCCCACCCTCCCCAGTCCTTCCTCCCACCTCACATTCAACACATACACCTCACCATGTTCTCTGTATTTTCCCCAGTCTGAAATGTGATTTCTCCTTCCCTCCGGCACACAGTGAACTAGCTCTGTTTTCTGGCCTCCCTCCCTCCTCTCATCTCCTAGCATTCTCTTCTTTATTCAGAACACACCAGGCACCCTGTCCTTTTCCAGTCCCTGCGTGTGCCAGTCATATCCCCCCAACAGTCTCTGCACTTGTCCTTCCCCGAGCCTAGAATATTCTTTTCCCAGACTCTGCCTTCTGCGCTGTCCTGCATTCCAGCCTTCCTGGACCACCCATGTTAACATGCCTCTCTGTCTTCTTCACAGGATTCGTTACTCACTGAAATGATCTTATTAATTTGCTTTCATGTTTATTTTTCCATCTCCCCCATCAGAGGGTGAGCATTAGGGAGCAGGGCCTCGCTTTTCCATTATGGGCCTGAGAGTAAACTAAGCCCAGTGTAGGGTACATGAACTCATTTGTCGAATGAAAAACAAACAAACAAACAAAAAACTATTATGTTTTTTTAAAGATTTTATTTATTTATTTTTAGAGAGGGAAGGGAGGGGAGAAAGAGAGAGAGAGAGAGAGAGGTCAATGTGCGGTTGCTGGGGGCCGTGGCCTGCAACCCAGGCATGTGCCCTGACTGGGAATCGAACCTGCGACACTTTGGTTTGCAGCCTGCACTCAATCCACTGAGCTTTGCCAGCCAGGGCTATTATATGTATTAACCCAACAGAAAAACATGTTGTCCCATTAGATTTAGAAGATGTTAGAACTGAAAAGTTAGGTGGTCTTCCCGAAGCCCCACAGCTAAAGTAACAGACTCAGAACCCAAAGCTAGGAATTCCAGCTGAGTCCTGGAACACCGGAGGGTCCTCCCACCTCTCCAGCGGGCCAGTGTGAAAACTGAGACAAAATCCTGGCTTAGTGTTCCTGCAGTTGCTCTGGTGCAGAGTGGCCTTCTGGGAGTGTTGTAGACTCTCCAAACTCAGGTTTCTTGCCTGTGAAGTTAAAACCCCAATAACCACCTTCCAGGGCTGTTATGAGGAGTAACTGAGGCTGAGAAAAGGCATAAACACCACTTAAACAAGAGCCTGGTTGTCATGGGCTGAATGTGTGCATCCCCCCAAAATTCATTATGTTAAAACCCTACCCCCCAGCATCAGGAGGTGGGGCCATTGTTAGTTGATTAGTTCCTGAGGGTGGGGCCTCCCCATAGGATTAGTGCCTTTACAAGAAGAGGAAGAGACAAGCTCTCTCCCTCCCTCTCTTCTTCTCTTCTTCCTTCTTTACATCTTTCCTTTTTATCATCTCTCCTTCCTTCTTTCCACACATATTGCTTAAACCCTATTGTGTGCCAGGCGCCCCTGCCATGGATACCCGGGTGAATGAGGCAGGCAACTCCCTGCCTTTGCAGGCCTCACAGTGTAGGAAGGAGACAGACGTATAACTCACCAAGCCGCTTGGATGCAGTGAGAACAGTGCTCTACTAGAAGCACAAGGTTGCTGGGGGAACCAGAGGAAGAACAGCCAACCTAGAATAGCGTGGGGGTGGTCAAAGAGGCTCTCCTACATGGGAGAGGCCTTTAGGCTGAGACCCAATGGGTTAACAGGAATGAGGGGATGAAAAATCCACGGAAAAAAAATGGACTAGAAAATGAAAATACCATAGGCAAAGGTCTCAGGCAGTGAAATTTCCAACTAAGAACTGACTTAATAATCTCCTTCTTTTCTGATTAAGGTTCGTCATTTTTTTTGTTTGTTTATTTACTTGCTTCCAAATTCTCTAGAGAAGAGAATAAAGAGTTCTGGCGCCTCAGAGAAGATCACAACTCTGAAGGGAAAAACGGCATAGAGCAGAGATCCGTCAGCTCATTAGATGAACAGCAACAAAGGTCAAGGATCCTTGTTCCTTACAGGCAGGGAATATACCTGCGGCTGGGGGAGTGGGCAGGGAAGGCTCACTGTACTGTTGAGTTTCAACCATTGCGGGGGCGGGAGGGGGGGGCCGCGAGTTAAAGTAACAAGAACTTTCAAGATCTCTGAAGGATCCCTGGAGATCCCCAATAACATTGTCAATACTATTACTGTCTAAAGCAAGCACCTGGTTTCCGTGACTGTTCTCAGTGAGGCCAGGGAACATGAAACAGCTGGAAAAGAAGACCTGATCAACAAAAGCTAAAGGTGCCCCTGAGATCCAGAGATTCTAGTCCAACCTTCCTCTCTAACCACGATCCTGCTCTTTTGCTGGAAAGAACTCTTAGCCTCTTCCTTTTTCCTTCAGCAAGGTATGTGAGGAATTGTTGAAGCAGATGAACCCTACCTTCTAAGGACACACAGGGGCTACTTGGAGATTCAAAACTAAGGCACACAATTTTAAAATAATAGACAAAAAACTTCATTGATAATTCAAACATAAAAAGTAGCACCATATCTGGTACATAGTAGCAGATGATGTTTGATAAATATATGTCAAATATTTGTCAGTGATCTATTATGGAGATGAAAGAAAGTAAGCCTGAAGACAGAAATTATGGAAGATTGGTGGTGTGTGTGGGATGTGGGCAGAGCCTTGAAACCTGAGCACGGCCTTGAATAGAGACCAAGGGCAGCCACTGTGTTCCAGGCAGAGGGCTTACTGTGAATAAAGATTAGTGTGTGAATACCTTGGGTCAATTGAAGTCTTGTTCAAAGCAAAGATCATGTATTTTCCTGTTTTTTTCTTCAGCTCTGTTTTATTTTAGTTCATACCCTAATTGCTTAGCATAGTACTATTTTTTAATGGACTCACTCTTCTCTGACCTATTTCATTAGATATTAAATGCATGATCTCACACAGTGCTAACAGGAAGGGGGGAAATCCAGGTTAGGTTCTATTTCGGTTGAATATCATTTTTTCTGTCCTGCTCTTACATCAGAATGTGGCTACCTGTAGGTACCTCTGAGCCAGATAGGAGTCCCAGCTGTTGTCTTGTACCTGCTAAGTTCTGCTTGTCAAGTTCTGTCTATTTCTGAAAAGCACCAGGAAGGGAAAACAACAAGGACTGCACCTTTTGCTAAAAGTCCTCCTGATCGCCTTCCTTGTGAAAGCCCGGGGACTTCAGACTGGCAGATAGAGGACTTTATGGCTCCAACAGCCATTCTGAACTCCAGCGTAATGAAGGCATGCAGGTCAATTACCCATCTGTTTGTGTTTCTATTGCTGTGAATTACGGTATCCATCGCTGACAGCTCATTGGAGTGGAATGAAAATAAGACAATAATTCACCGGGTGAAACTGTGCAGAAAGGGCAAAAAGGCTATGAACTCATTCAGAAGTTCAGCCCTGTCTCCGAGCTGGGTCATTTGCTCTCTGGGAAATAAAGAAAGGCAGCTACCTGGGGGAAGAGTGGGTGGGTTCTGGCTCCCTCTTCTGGAGAGAGTAACCTTTTCTGTTCCAAGGTAGCATCTTCTAGTCTGTGGGATCTTAAGGAGTAGACTTGGAGCCCTTGGATGAGAGATCCACTTTCACTATCAGAAGGTCTGAGGTTCGATGACACGGGATGCTTCACTAGGTAGAGAGCTCCTTCCTCAGCAGAATTCGAAGGCTGGCACAGTAAGAATGCTTTAAAGAACTCAAGGTCCAAATGGCACATGGTAGCTTGGTTTGTCATTAACTCATATTCAGTGGCCCTACCTGCAGTGTCCTCCCTTTGAAAACATGGCATGGATCTGCCCTGACCTTAGGTGAGTTCACATAACATGTTTTGGCCAACTAAATGGGGGTGGAAGTGATGTATGCAACTTCCAAAATGAAGCAAGAAGGACCAACAAGTGGGTTCATCAGTTTGTCTTTCCCCATCCCCAGGAGAACAGCACTGTTTCATGTTGAGGCCAGCAGACAAGCGGAATCACCATGGACTGTGACCATGTCGTAGCATCAGTAAAAGGAGAATTTCCCTTTGCTAACCACTGAGATTCAGGGACTCTTTCTCAGCACAGGATAACCTGGTCTACACCGGCGGACACAGGAGTGGGAAACCTATGACCTAGGTGCCAACTTATCCCACCACCTGTTTTTATAAATTAATTGTACTGGATGGAGCACAGCCACAGAGATCTAACTATGGCCTCTAGCTGCTTTCACGCTACAATGAAAGGGATGAGTACTTGCAACAGCAACTGAGGGAGGCCCACCGAATCCTAAGGCCATCTGGCTCTTTTCTGAAAAAAGTTTGCCAGCCCCTGAACTGATGGCTCATTAAGATTCTTCCACTTTGATTTTCTAAGCGTCTACTCTGTACCACCATCCATTCATTGATTAAGCAAAGATCAATTAGTGATCATGTGGCAGGCACTCTTCTGGGCTCAGGAGAAAAGAGCGGAGACTAGAAACAAAATCCTTGCGCTCCCGGAACTCACCTTTCAGCGAGGGAGACCCACCATGAGACAACACGTAACAATGGAGCAGGGTTTATACTGACAAAGGGATGAGGGGGGCAGGGAACTTCTAAATGACAATTTTAACTTCAAAAAAAGAGAAAGTGGCCTAAACTATGAAATCACCAAGGATAAAGAGGTAAACATACTTTTACAATTAAATGTCATAAAATTTACACATGAAGGATACCGTCAAGCTTCAAGAAGGGGTTGGCTCCACTTAAGCAAAAGCTCCTTTTGCTTGAAAGCAAATGCTTTCTCATGCACATATCTCAGATTTACCAGATTTTATCATACTAGAATGCATGATAAAATCCAAGCCTGACACCCACAAGACTCGGTGTGGCCTGATCCCAGGTCAGTAGACGTCTCTGAGTTCTTCCCTAACCTGGCTCCCTCGCTTTGCTACACCCTGCCACACCACTGGCTCTGTCCCCGTGGGCCAAGTTCCCTCCTCTTCCAGTTTTGGCCCAGCTGTTATTAACTGCACGACCTTGGGAAGTTAAGTCCAAGAGGTTTAACTGCTCTGATTCTCAGTTTGCTCATTAAAGCTTCTGTTGTAGTGCCGGTGTCAAAATTAAATGAACAATTTTATATTTTGATTGTGGTGTATCCTGATTTTATGATTGAATATGTTTGTCAAATCACAGAACCCGTTCACCTCAAAAGGGTAAATTGTTTTGGATGTAAATTATACCTCATGAATTGGAAAACAAAATCAATTATATAACACATGTTAGAGTCCTAGTACATGACCATTGTTCAACTAATATCATTTCCTCATCTGCTTTCTGTGCTTTCCCTGGGGGCCTTTGGCAATCTCAAGCATTCCCCTATCGGCATCCCAAAGCACCCTGCACATATCTCAGATTTTACCAGAACACTGATCACATTGTGCTACGTGTGTCTATGTTCATGTTTCTCCTGGTGTGTGAGCTCCTGGAATGGAAAAGGCAATGCCTCGTTCATCTCCATTTCTCGGCCACCTCAGGCACCAGTAAATGTGCCTGAAGGAAGAGGAACGTACACAGATCACACTGCAGGGAGCACTGGTGCCCTGCTCTGTGCCCAGCATGCCCCACCTCTCTCTAGAGCCATCCCCCCGTTCATGAGCAGGACCCGCTCTCTTTCCCAACATCACAGCTGGAAACCTGACACTATGTTCACTTTAGCCCAGCAGCGACAGAGACAGGTGCTCAGATGACACAAAAGGACCTGACCGCTAATTTCAGCACACATTTGTTTTGCATCCATAGCTATACATCATGATTCTTGGGGAATACAGCTATTTTTAAAAATATTTCTCTGCATTCTTTCCAAGATACCAAGCACAGTGCTAGATCCTGGTAGGTGCGCAAAAATAAAACTGCTCAATTCAGCAATTATTTGGAAAGTCCTTTCCCTCACCATTTGATTAAGTCGAGTGTTGTCCCAGATGCTACAGATATGGAAAATGAATAAGACATGATTTCTGACCTCATGAGTCAAGGGGATAGGAATGAATCCAACGGCACATATCATCAGGCATCAGCCAAGTTGTATGCCACAGAACCATGAATCTGCAAATGTACCCAGAACCAAATACAGTCAGGAAACTCTGTGTATTTAATCCACCTGTTGAGACTCATAGTCCACATTGGCACAGTTAAGGCACTGAGAAGGCCTGCAGTAAGTGAGTGAGTGTGGTTCACACCATTTAATCCAGTGCTTCAGGAGCATCAAGCTTTTTTTTTTAAAAGGGAGAACTTTCTTTTTTTTATCAATTTTTAAATTAATTAATTATTTATTTAGTTATTAGATTTTATTTATTTATTTTTAGAGAGGGAAGGGAGAGAGAAAGAGAGAGAGAGAGAAACATCAATGTGTGTTTGCTGGGGGCCATGGCCTGCAACCCAGGCGTGTGCCCTGACTGGGAATCGAACCTGTGACACTTTGGTTCGCAGCCCGCGCTCAATCCACTGAGCTACGCCAGCCAGGGCCGCATCAAGCTTTTTTGAGTTACTGTGGGGAAATAAATAACCTCAGAATCTGGGTGGCTTATGACCACAAAAGTTTGTTTGCTGCTCATGTTTCATGTTGGCTGGGCTTTGACTCTTCCCCAGAAGTCTTCTCCTCTTAGGAGCTAGGCTGAAGGAGCAGCCTTCCTCAGGTATATGCCATTCAGAAAACAAGGGAGAAAAGAGCAGAAGCCAAGGCAATGTCACCTGAAGTGTCTGCTAAGATGAGGCACGCATCTTGTCCTTTCACATTCCATTGGCCAAAGCAGATCCTATGGCCAAGTCCAATGTCAACTAGACGAGAAGTGTGCATCTCCCGCAGGACAGCACCACCAGTCACACAACAACGCCCTGGCAG
This sequence comes from Phyllostomus discolor, assembly GCF_004126475.2. Taxonomy (NCBI): domain Eukaryota; kingdom Metazoa; phylum Chordata; class Mammalia; order Chiroptera; family Phyllostomidae; genus Phyllostomus; species Phyllostomus discolor. The sequence continues at coordinate 202,334,723 of NC_040905.2, forward strand.
TCCCCCGAGAGGAAGCCAATAATGCAAGCGTGTAATCTACCACAGAATAAGGTTGTTGCTGTGCCAAATGTGTTTTTTTAAAAAATTGAATTATCAGCCCTGGCTGGCGTAGCTCAGTGGATTGAATGACAGTTGCGAACCAAAGTGTCGCAGGTTCGATTCCCAGTGAAGGTACATGCCTGGGTTGCAGGCCATGACCCCCAGCAACCGCACATTGATGTTTCTCTCCCTTTCTCTATCTCCCTCCCTTCCCTCTCTAAAAATAAATAAATAAAATCTTTTAAAAAAATTGAATTATCATATTCTTCAGCAATTTCACTCTTAAGGTATATACCCAAAAGATTTGTAGACAGGTATTCAGACAAAACTGTGCACACAGATGATCATAAGAGCAATATTCATAATATTCACAAAGGTGGAAGCCACCTCAGTGTCCACCAACCCACGACTGGTAACCAAAATGTGGCACGGCCATAAAGTGAAATTTAAGTCAGCCATGGAAAAACTGAAGTACTGACTTATGTTGCAACATGGATGAACCTTGAAAACATTTTGTTAAAGAAGCCAGACACAATAAAAATACATATTGTATTATTTCATTTATAGGAAATACCCAGAATAAGCAAATCCATAGAGAGAGAAAGAAGATCAGTACTTGCCAGGGGCTGAATAGAGGGAGGAATGGGGAATGATTCCTTAATGGACATAGAATTTCCGTTTGGGGTGGCAATAAAGGTCTGGAATTAAATAGTGATGATAGTTGCACAACAGTGTGAATACACTTAATGCCACTGAACTGTGCATTTTACAGTAGCTAAATAAGCTTTATGTTATGTATATTTTACCACAATAAAAACTAAAAGATTCAAAACAAATTGATTTGACAGTCCAAATAAATTTAAATCAGTATCTATTTGTTGAGTACCTACTAAGAACGAAACACAGAACTAAGAATAAGTAGATACTGAACAAATAAAAAAGGATATGGTTTCTTCTCTCAGGTCTCTTAATTACAATTTAGTAGCAAATATATACAATTGTGCACATAAGACAAGTGGAATGCATTGAGAATATAACAAAGGCACAATCGACACTGCCGTTCACAGTGCCAAAGGAGAGCTTCCTTCTGACTGAGATGATTTGGGGAAGTGGGGAGTAAGGATTGACTTAACAGTCTTAAAAAATACACTGGCACCATATCCATCAGAGTCCATGAATTAACTTCCACAAGCGATTTATTTCAGTGTTCGCCATCTTGGTGCCTGGCTTCTGCACAATCAATGAGCTCAGTGAGGAACTGAATGGGACACAGTTATTAAAGGAGATTATATCACCACGCTGACCATTGACCACACAGGATCTCCCTGCCAAGTACTCAGCCAAGACTTTATTAAAGGTATGGCCCCAAATGACCACACACTAAGAGGTAAGTCCTCTGAGATCCGTTCTATCGACATCAGCCTACACCCCATCAGAATTTCTACCTCCGTGTGTAAGTCTAAGTCTTGAGTCAGCAATTGATTCCAGATTTCTCCAGGTTAGAGGCAGTGCTTTCTATAGCCCTGCATACCCAGAATATCACAAGGCCTCCCTAATGGTCTGTTATAAAGGCGTTTGATCTGTTCCAGTTCTGGGTCCTTTGGAGAAGATGAGAATAACTATGGAAATGGACTACCTAGCCACATACACAAGTTGGCACGTAATTTTAGGAAAATTTCAGACTTTCTGAAGCAACTAGCAGAGCCTATAACCCTTTCTCTAATAAAAACCATGGTTATGATTCATATGCTCCAGGTTGATAAACAATATAGTGTACAGTCTAAGAGCACCAGCGCTGAGTGGACCTGGGTTCAAATTCTTGCTCTGCTGCCTACAAGATAGTTAAGTTCTGGGAGCCTCAATTGTGAAATCTGGAAAATGGATCTGTGTTGAGATGTACATGAGGCACCAACATTAAAAAATGAGGTCTATACTTGGCATGTGAGAATTATCCAGTAAATTGTAGCTATGATTATTATTTTTTTATCAGCAACCCTTGGTTTTTAGGTCAGAGGCTTTCTACAGATTTTCCTATTAAATGAAAAATAATGGCTCCAAGACAGAGGTGTTTTTATTCCCGTTTTGCAGATCACAAGCCCCAAAGAAGCTCAAAGACTTAAGTAACCAGTCCAAACTCTTATCAATGTGCTCTCCTGAACCTCCCCATTCTGTTTGTTTTCTGGTTGAGTCTTTAATTGACATTTCAATCCATTCTTCAAGAGGAACTCTACTTTTCCTTCTGATGACACAGAGAACAGAGTACTCCTTGGCTCATAAAGGAAAACCAATATTTGGCTGCCTGCAGCTGGGTGGAAGCCAGCAACCCCATTGGCACGGAGGTGCTGCTCTTTTATCCAACAGATGGAATCATGGGAAGGCAGAAATGAGGATTCCCATCAGTGCTTCCCAGGCCTCTGCTAATGAGGCAGGAAGGACCTTTGTCATAAACCACTGACTACAACCCTGGGCTGATTCTAAGGAGGATGCATCCCAAGGTGCACTGGCCACAGTCACTCAGTGGTCCACTCTGGGATCACAAGGCCACATGCAGTGACAGGGGTGTAGGAGAGGCAGGGGCTTATGAAAAGGAGATTTGATCATGGCCTGTCCCCTCTTCCTCTACTACTACAGCCAGGCAGGGCCGTATTACCATTCTACCTGCATCTAGAATGTGTTCTACTGATTCAGAGCTCCTCCAGAGAAGAGAAGTAGACTTAGGAGCCCAGGTGACTAAGAACTGAAAGCTGGAGGACCTTGGGAAAGAGATTTTCCCTTTCTGAGCCTAACTTTCATCATCTATATAATGGGGAAGATAAACCCTATCTCTTTATTAGTTGGGAGGGACAAATTGGCTAGTGGATATCAGCACATGTCTAAGAAGAAGCAGCAGCTCAAAAAGTGTTCTTTCTGAGCAGTTCTGCACTCTCTGTTCCTTTCTTTCTATCTCTCATTGTAAGATGATGTTGAAGATAATCGTCGTCACTCCATCTGTGGTGTCTAGCTACTGACGAAAGAGATTGTTGGTGCCACTTCTCTCCCTGGGCCTCCTCCTCTTACTCCTCTTACTCCTCCCCCTCTCTCCCCTCTCTCTCTTCCTCTCCTCATCCTTTTTCCTGCCTTCCATCCTTTTCTTCCTTCCTCTTCCTCCTCCTCTCCTCCTCCTCCTAGTCTTCCTCCTTCTAGTGACACTTTAGCAGCAATCATGCAAAAAAAAATTCAATTCAGCAATCATGCACAAAAATTCAATTCTAGAGAAGATGGTGTATTGAGTTCCTATGTCCATGGCACTGTGCTGAATATGATGAAATGGAAAGCTGGTAAGGTACAACCCTCTCTTAAAGAGAAGAAATAAAACCAAAACACAAATGAATGTGTTACAAGATGAGTAAAAAAAAATATCGTACCATAAAAGAAGTCTTAAAAGGGGTTTTTCAGAAGAGGTGGTATTTGGGGGATTAAGGGACATGGCCCCTGCCTGGAAGATATAACAGCCAATTCCATAGAAGAGGCACATGTACTTGAAAGATTGTTGTCCCTGCAAGGTAGCATAGTGGCTAGCACACAGTAGGTCCTCAGGAAATGGTTGTTAGGCTGAACTGGATCCAGTGTAATATGGAATGAGAAATGTAAAAGTTCCAAGAAAGCAGAGCTCACTATGTTCTCAGCAATTCATTCATATAATTATTCATTCATTCATTCATTCATTCATAAATTTAACAAACAATACTCTGAGCACTGTTTATGTACCAGGATCTACATGTTTTTCTAGAGATAGGGTCCCTACCATCAAGGAAGTCACACTTCATTGGGAGAGTCATACTGGTAAGAGAATGATTGTGTGTGTGTGTGTGTGTGTGTGAGTGAGAAAGAGAGAGAGAGAGACGAGTTCTAGAGAAGAAGGTGGGTGGGGTGCCTAATAACATGAGTAGAGAAGGTAAGAGAAGCTTTCATGGAAAAAATGGAAGTCCAGAAATTTAAGAGATGATGTGAAAAGGTATAAAGTAATACAAAATAATAATTTAAAAAGATGCCTATAGTGTAATGTAAGAAATTCCATAGATCTAGAGTGAAGATTTGAGTGTGTGTTGGACTGCAGAATAAGACAAAGACAAGAAGTTAGGCAAGGGTTTGATTATGGTGCCTGGTGCCAAGTTAAGAAGTCTAAACTTTATACCAAAATCTCTACAGAGGAAGTGAAGGGTTTTAAGCAGGAATGTGACAGTATTGGATTTGATTTTAAGAAGACCACACTTGTGTTTGTGAGGGGGATGGAGAGTAGGAGGCATGAGAATCAAAGAGGCTGGCTTGGCACAGATTGTGTGGTTCATGGAAGGGAGGAATGACCAAGGAGGGGGTGCAGAAGGAAGGATCCCTGATGTGAGCTGGACATTAGTGTTGGGCACTGGAAGATGAACTGAACTTGATAAAAGAGGACCGAGGTCACTTAAGGTATGAAGGGATTCTGGATGCATGAGTGATAGGAGATAGAATCTAGTCTCAAAGGAGCTGAGGTTTCAAGCACAGACAGAGAGGGGAAAAAGAGAAGGATTACAATGAAGGAGGAGAAAAGAAGGAAGAAGAAGGAGGAGGAAGAGGAGAAATAATTTGAGATCAATGAGTGAAATAGGTGAAATAGACCATTTGGACATGAATAATTAGAAGGAGGCTCTTAAAACACACCAGCCTCAGGTGGCCCTGTCTGGAGGTGCAGGAAGTACATGATGCCTCCTCATCTTACCAGCCTTTCATCCCATGTCCCCTCACTGCCTAACCTCCCGTCTTTTAAAGATCTTTACCTCTTCCTGTTCAACTTGCTCTTTGAGAAGCTGAGAATTGGCTAGTGACCTCACTCCTTTTATTTTCATTAAGAACAATATCACATGCCACTGAATCTAAGATGTCATTCACTGTGAGACATATAATTGTTTTATGTGCACTACGATAAAAACAGCCTTCCAATTAAACAATGACATGTCATTAGTTATAAGAAACATTCTAATTTCAGAGATGCCACTTAAATCTATGAAAAGTAATCAGAAGAAAAGTTCAAGAAAATGCCCCCATTACCACATCTATGACCTGTAGCCACCTCTGAACCCCTATGTCCTTCCATCCTCCCTTCACTATAGATAAACTGGCAGGCTCTCTTGTTTAGGGCAAATAATTACATTAATACACAAGCCCCTATTTACTCTTGTCTGCTCAACTTGGAGCTTAAAGTCACCCCTCTTTCTTGCAGAATCAACGTTTCCCTCTCTGAATAATAATTTCCATCAGCATAGAAGTTTTGTTGCTTCCATATTTAAAAAGAAGAAAAAGTCCCCTACTCAACGTCCCTTTCTGCTACTGTGTCTTTCACTGCAATACTGCTCTGTGGTTGGCTGTATCACCTGCCTTCACTCGTCCTCTGTTTTAATTTCCTCTAGACCACATTCGACTCAGGCTTTCATTTCCATAATTTCATCAAAACATTTTTGTTAAGATCACCAAAAACCCCATGTTGCTAAATCCACTGCTTAGTTCTCAGACTTTATCTTAATTCTCCTATCAGTAGCATTTCTCACAGTTGACCAAGATCTCTGTTTGGAAAAACATTTTTTACTTGGCTTCCAAGATACTACACCCTCTTGGATCTCTTCCCACCTCTTTGGCCACTTCTTAGCTTTCGTTTCTTGTTCCTTATTATCATCCCATTATCCCAACCCTTCAATATTAAACTCTCCATGGCTCAATAACTGGATCCCTTCTCTTTTCTAACTACACTTTCTCTAAGGTAATCTATCCAATCTCACATCATTAAATATCATCTCTATGCTAATTTATATCTTGGCTTCTCTCCTCTGACTTTCCAAATGCACGTTCAACATATACACTTGTATAAATAGTAGACTTCTCAAACCTACGTAAAAACCCTACTCCTCAGGTCCCATCAAAACGTATCCCTCCCACGGTCTTCACTATATCAACAAGGCAATCTTATCATTGAATCAACTCAGGCAAAATTTGGGGATCACCCTCTTTTCTCTTACATTCACAAGTTTCTCAGTGTACTTCTGAATAATGATGTTAGCACTATTTAAAATATATCCATAATTCAATCACTTCTCACAACCCCCACTGCCACTGTCATGGTCCAAGCCACCATTTCCCCTCACCTTGGTAAACACCAAAGCTGCCTAACGAGGTTCCTTGTACGTGTTCTTTCCCTCAATAGTCTTCTAGTCAACAGACATTGTGATTCACTTAAAATATAAGCCAGGTCAGGTTACTCCACCATCTACGTTTGCAGTGGCTTCTCATTTAACCCTGAGCAATATCTAAGGTATTTCCCATGGTCTACAAATTCCTGCATTACCTGTTCCCTCACTGTCTCTGACTGTGAAGAAAATATATTTATTTGTTTACTTGTTTATTGCCTGCTCCCCCCACATACTAAATATAAGCTCCAAAATCATTGAGACTTAGCTCATTCATTGCTATATAGCCAGCTCTTAAATCAATATCTGATATAGAGTTTATGTTCAACAAATATTGCTAAATAAATATGTGAATGTATGAGTGAAAAAATTTTCTGGATCATCCCTAGGTTTCAGCAAAATATTCTTTCTGCATCCCTTTCCACCCTTTCCACATCAGCGAGCGACTGCGGCAGAGCTCCGCTCTCTGTACACTTCACCAGATGGATACTTGATTAAATTACATGACAATGTCAGTCAAATGCTCAATGGGCTTCTTGGAGAGAAAAGTATAAAAATAAGAAGTTATCATTATGCTGCTAGCATTATTACTACTAGAAGCTGTTGCTTCTTTGACTACTAATAGCCTCTGATCATTTCTATGATCCTTTTCCTCCTCATTTTTAGTCTCCTCTAATCCTCTTCCTTCTCTTTCCTATTTATTTCTCTTTACCTTTGCCCTGTTTTGTGGAACTTGGATGAAATACCACAAGGTAAATGTCATTATAGTGCCATTCATTATCATCTCTATCTGCCGAAATGAACCTCTGCAGACCCTCCCCTCCCAGCCTTGCTCATAGGAACTGGGGAAGGAACCGAGAGCAACATTATTCAGAAGGAGAAGCTCTGAAGTCGCCCCCACTCCCCCGCAACGCTTCCTCACCTACAAAACGGGGATGTTATTTATGCCATTTTTGTAGCGATGCTGTGAGGATTAAAACTGTAATAAATACAACTATATAATACACACAAGTCGAAGTTAAAATAAATAGAAATATAATAACAATAAATTAGCACAGTCCCGGTCTCATAAGGAAGAGCTGAATAAACAGTATCTATCACCTAGCCTCAGTGCACACAGACTGCCCTCCCGCTGGGCTGGACCACCTGCTGCTTTTTGATGTCCCTGCTGCATTCATGTTTTTTTTTTATTTCCAGGGGATGTCAAGATGGAGGACACTATTAAAGACATTTTTTGCTAGCTGCATATTACAGACACAGAAACACATGCATACACAACATGTGTGTGCGGCTCTATGTGTTTCCACGAAGTAAACACACCCCTGTGCTGCCACCCACATCGAGCAGCAGAACATCGCCAATGCTTCCAGAAACATCTCTGGTCCTCCCCGTCCTCATGGGCTCTAAAACGATGTAATGGTTTTTACTAGTTCTGAGCTGTAGGGGAATGGAGTCATTCGGTGTGCACTCATCTGTGTCCGGCTCTTTCACTCGATGTTCTCTCCATGAGATTCTTCCATATTGTTTCATGAAAAGGTATTTCTTCTGTCCTCATTGTTGTGTTGTGGCCCATTATGTGCATGTACGACTATTTATCTATTTTCTTGTTGATGGGCATGTGGGCCTACCTCCATTTGGAAATTTTGAATAAAGTTGCTATGAACATCCACGTTTTTTTGGTGAACGTAGGTAACATTTCTGCTGGGTGTGTTCCTAGGAGAGCTGTAATTGCTAGGTCGGACGATGAGGGCATACTGAGTTTTCAGCAAATACTGCAAAAGAGTTTTCCAAAACAGTTGTGCTCACTTATTCCCTCTGCCCCTTGCAGTGGGTGTTAAGTTCCCATGGCTGCACATTGCCACTCCTTGATATTGTGAGTGTTTTTCATTTGAGCCAGACGGATTGAGGTGTTATGATATTGAATTGTGGTTCTAATTTACATTTTCTGAGGACTAGAAAAGTTAATTACCTTTCCAAATGTTTATTTGCCATGTTGATATTCTTCTTTGTGAAGTGCCTGTTCATATCTTTTACCCAGTCTCTTGACTTACTGGATTGCCTGTCTTTTTCTTATTGGTTTTAGGAGTTATTTATATGTTTTGCAAAGAGTCCTCTGTCGGATACATATATCACAGAGATTTCCTTCTACTCGGTAGCTTGCATTTTCATCCTATGAATGGCAGCTTCTGATGAGCAGAAATTTTTAATTTCAATGTAGTTCAATGTATCAATGTTTCTCTTATACTTAGTGCTTTTTGTATTCTGCTGAATAAATACCAGAATACTGCAAAGTCAGGAGGTACTCTTCTGTCTTGTATTTAAGAAGCTTTCTTCTTTTACCTTCCAGCACCAGAAGATTATTCTCCCTGAGATATCATTTTTCCCCCGTGATTCCTCTACCGAGGCAGACAGAATGAATTACCCCCTCCTCTGGACCTCCATAATAGTATGCATTACTTTCATTATCTCTATTATGTATTACCTTGGATCATATGTATCTTCCTGTCCATCCTCTCTATCTCATTCCCACACTCTATTCACTCAATTATCTAAATTCTTCATGATCTTTTTACTAAATCCTGGTCATGATGCCTCCTAAGTATAATAACTCTAAAATTGGCCTATTCTTCTCACCCGCACTGCTCCCTCCATGTCTAAATTTGTGACATCTCATCGTAAGTACTGGCCACTCTAACTGGTCACCAGTCTGTAACCTGTCCTTCTCTAATGAATGGACCACACACAAAAGCTAGCATGGTCTTCCAAAAGATCAATCTCTTCAGGCTTCTTTCTTTTTGAAAACCCTTCCACAGCGCCCATTATTGTCAAATTAATGTTCAACTCATTAACGTGCTGCGGAGGCCTTCCAGGATGTGAAGGATTGCTTTCTTCTCACCACTGATGTCTCAGCTCTAACCTCTTAAAGACTTTTCCAGTTCTTCAGACGCCCCCTCATAAAGACACTTCTGTCTGCCTCCATACCCATGACCCTGCCCTCGTCTTCATCCCTCGGCTCTCATCCTATGCATCATTTTTAGCAAGAAATCTTCCCTGATTCCCTAGTAAATTAACTCCCCATGCTAACTGGTATTACAAAACCCTCATTTTTTCTCCATTACAATGCGCTATGCCTATTATTGTTTAAGTCCGTCTTCTCTGTTAGACTGTGTGTTCCCTTGGGGTAGAAACCGAGCCTTGTCTACTCCTGAATCCTTGTACCAAGCTTGACGCTAATATGGTCCCTTAAAAAACATGCACAGGGTAGGCGAAAGTAGGTTTACAGTTGTTCATATGGGAAATACTACAATAATTAATAAATAATAACACAAGAATGAGCTCTGTGTTTCATGTACTCACAACTGTAAACTGTTCTTGCCCCCCCCCCATATATAGTGAGTTGAAACAAACTGATTTGTGTTCTTATGCCCACGGTGTAACACTGGGTTTGGCGCATAGCCAGTCCCAAGACAAATCTCCGTAAAACACAAGAAACACTAGTGTGAAGAAGGTCTTAAGGACCACTAACTTCAATCACCCCACCCAATGAAATGATGATTGAATAATCTTTATAACCTTCTGACCAAATGTCATCTATTTATAACTCACAGAGTCACTATATACTTCAGTTGGCCATTCTAGGTTTGGCATGAATGTGCATGAGAAAGTCTATTGTATGCTGAGTTTCAACTGAGATCTATTTTATCTCACTTAAAAGCTGGGGTCCTTGTCGTTTCCTCTAAGTAGATCAGGTTTAGCCCGTTTAATCCATATTAATGAATCGGACTATCTTTTCTGCAAGACAATCCTTTTGGTGTCTGCAGTCAAGTCCTCTTGCTCCAAGCCAACCTTCCTCAGCTATTTATCATAAGACACTTTCCTTCAGGCACACTGTGGTTTCCTAACGTCCCCCTTGAGGTATGATGCACAGACCTGAATCCAACCCTCCAGGTGTGCTCTGACTGATCTAGAATAAGACAAACCTCTCGCCTCCTTTTCTTTCTGAATAATATATGTCTATAATGTAACCCATGGCAGGCCCAAGTTTTGGGGGACTGAGACTTATACTTCAGTTCCTTCAGGAAAACAGTAATTCAAGATCAGACATGAAAGTGCATATTTAGAATGAGAAAGTCTGAGGACGTAAAAGGTGAGGGAACCCTGGACCTCAAGCTTCATTAGTTTCCTGGTAAATCAGCCTCTCTAAATGTCCCTATGATCTTAATAACTTCCTAGTAACACCCTGTGAATCTATTCTAAATATATTCCAATTATAACTCGCAGATCTCTCCTCCTCTACCAGCACAGCAGGGTGATCAGTGCAGACTGAGCCGAACTTCCCGGATTCAAAGCCTGCTGGCACCTTGAGGTCACTGTGGGCATCATAGGAACAGGCTAGGATCATTGGCACACCCAAGGCAGTGCTGACTTTCCTACGAGGCATTACCGAGCTCATCCGTCTACTCTTTTCTCTGCTAAAGAGGTAGGGTTATTCCTCCTGTATCTGAGGGTATGTTTTGTTTTAACACTAAACCACTTTCTTGGCCTGAATTTCCCCGAGGACGTTCATTCATCGTTCCCCAGTGACACTTCCAAGCTCTCCCCGAACCGTTTTCCAACCGTCTTCTATAACAGGAGCATGAATCAAGCCATTGCCAAGGAAGCAGAATATAAAAGTCATATTAGGCTCTGCTTAGCTCTACCTGCCAATCTCAACCCAACTTTCCTCCCACTGACATTCACGATCAACTTTTATCATATACCTTTCTAAAAGGTCACATTTTTAGTCTGCTCAAAGTTAAAGCATGCGATTCCTTCTAACTATAAAGTTAACACATGATCAGAAAAGTTAGAAAAGACACCGCAAGCCCAAAGTAAATCACGTACAACCTAACCACCCAGAGGTAACCTCTTTTAACCTCTCAGCGTATTTCCTTGCAGTAGTATGTTCTTTTATTATTTTATACCGCCATGCCATACATTCAGTCAGAAACTATCCATTTTTAAATTAACATTATATCAAGTCATTGTCACATATATTTGGAAATTCTTTATAAACAATGTTTTAGTACCTGCTTAATGTTATATTGTATGGATACTACATTAATTCACTTAGCTTCCTCATATAGAAAACAGATTTTTTTCTAAATATTTATTTATTTATTTTTAGAGAGGGAGGGAGAGAGAGAAACATCAATATGCGGTTGCTGGGGGCCATGGCCTGCAACCCAGGCATGTGCCCTGGCTGGGAATCAAACCTGCGATGCTTTGGTTCGCAGCCTGCACTCAATCCACTGAGCTATACCAGCCAGGGCAGAAAACTGAGATTTTTATACCGATTTTTAGTTATTATAAATTATGCTTTTTAAAACAGCACTATCTGTATTTGAAGCCTTGTTAATTTTCCCCTACAATCTCCTCTCTACTTTATGATGAATTAATAAGGGTAAAATTACTATTTTAAAGGGTCTATTATGCCAAGGTCATGAGCACACATGGAGCACCTAGCATGGACCTGACATATAGCAGACGTTAAACAAACACAAATATTCATATAGAGCAACAAAGCAATCCTTGTAGTTGTTACATTCGCACTAGCACTGTGCAAGAGCACGTCTCTCTACACTCCAGACAGCACTGAGTGTTCTCATTTGTCAACTCGGCCAAAAGCACACGCACACGCACAAACACGTGTGTGTGCGTATGGATATGCAGAAAACCACAAATTATGAACAAATAAGGGAAAAGAAGATTACAGAGAACTAAAACTTTCATAAATTGCCCTATCATTCTTGGAATTCAAGTGACATCTGCCAAAATACACTGAAAATCAAACACTATAATGTAGGAAATTCAGACAATATAATACAAAACTATAATATATACTAGACCTGGAGCATCTATAAATAATACCTTTTAGATATTTTTATCAAAATAATCGGGTAAAGCTCACGTTTCCATTCTTGATATCTGAAAACTAATGAATAACTATGAATTTAATGTCCTGTCTATATTAAAAATTTGTAATTGTATCATGATTGTCTCAGTTTTCATTGGTTTCCCTGAGTTCCATCTTCTTTCTCCCTGCACTTCATGCCTGCCCTTAGACCACCTCCCCCTCCCCCCTCTTCCCCTCCCCCACCGTCGCCACCAGCACCTACCTTGAAGATGAAGTTTGCTCTCGGTGCTTTGCAGAAGGACGGAACTCACAGAGTCCAGATTGTCATAGCTGTTACAGCCCAGAGGCCCAGTGCGTGTCTCTGTGACCTGGAGGGGGCATGAAGGGTGATGGATGTGAAAGAGACACCCTTGTATGGGACAGACCCTGCAACACTGGCCCCCGGCAGAGCAAAGCCGGCAGGGAAAGCCGTCTGCCCTGGGCCAAGGACCAGGCCTGGCTGCCTCCAAGCAGAGGACGAGCCAGCACACTGACCGAGCAGACAGTCTGGAGCCAGAGCGCCCAGCTTCTCCTCATGGTACCACTTCACAAAGCTGTTTCACGTATTCTACGAACTACTCAGTGAACAGCAGAGGACATTTCAAAAATCATGGGCTTTAGAATCAGGAGAGAATCGGTGTTAAATCCTGGCTGGTCCATTTATTTGCTCTGTGACCTAAGGAAGTCGCTTCACTTCTCTAACTTGAAGCTAGTAAATCCTTTCCGAAGAGGATGTGAGACTGGACATGATGGGTGTGGGTGCCTAACACATGGCATACACTCAAAAACGAGCATCTTACTGCCAAAAGTCTCTTAAAGTGTATTACGGCCATAGGCACTGTTATTAGGCAAGAACAATACAATTATCTTCTTTTAAAAAAAAATTTCGTCCTGGCTGGCGTAGCTCAATGGATTGAGTGCGGGCTGCGAACCAAAGCATCACAGGTTCTATTCCCAGTCAGGGCACATGCCTGGGTTGCAGGCCATGGCCCCCAGCAACCACACATTGATATTTCTTTCTCTCTCTTTCTCCCTCCCTTCCCTCTCTAAAAATAAATAGATAAAATCTTTAAAGAAAAATTTTCAGCAAGGAGCACAATCAACACCACCACAGAACAAAACATCCAGATCCTATAGTTTCCAAAACATCGTCTTAGAATAAGTGAAGTGGTGGATAATGGCCGGATAGTTATTCAAAAAGATAACTTTAAAACAGAACTAGTTTAGTATGAGACCAGGTTTCTTTACCCCGCTCGCCTTCACTTCCCACTGTTTAACACAGGCACTGTAGAGTTGTTGTGAGAGCTGCGCCCAACTGTAAAGACACAGCGGCGAGTGCTGTAGGAAGCGAGGGCTTGGGCAAGAGCCACAGGGATCTCCAAACGCCAGCTCTGCCTTTCTCCAGCGGGGAAGCCTGCGGTCGGCACCTTCCTTTTCTAAGCCTCAACGTCCCCATCTATAAAGTGTTAGTGATACTCACCCACCTCAGTGGGGAAAGGGATGGTATGTTTGAAGCGTTTAGCACTTAGGAAATGGTAAATAAATGGAGGGCCGTTCGCTTTGGAGTTCTTAACAAATAATTTATTCTTTTTTGAACAGAATAATAACACAATTGTTCATGAGTGACGACCCAGGAAAAGGAAACCCCGGGCAAAACTTCCCCACCCGGGTCAGCTGTCCTATTACACCCAGCTGGCAGTGAGACCCCGCTCCACTAGTCAGCTGGGGCTGCAGGGAGAGTCAAGAAATGTCAAGAAAAACCTAAGTCCCGGACTGAGTGAGGAAAGCTGTGGTCCTGTAAGAATGGCTCTGGAGTAGCCTCTGGGCGGTTTCTCTGCGAAAGGCCTGGGAAGGAGGCAGGCTGCCCTTCCAGGAGGCACAAAAGAGGATTATCTCGTGACAGGCTCCAATATCTCAATCCCGAGCCCCATCCAGTGGGGAGAGAACCCGTTTGGTGATAATAAAAACCAGGCCTTCGCTTCGCTCTGACTCTGATGGCTTCATAAAGATCCGTCTCCCTGTGCTGAGTTCCCTAACAACATAATCCCCCCAATACAGGCGATTCTTCTCGGAGAAGTGGCTCTTTGTTTGTTGATCTGATTTATTTCTCCTCTTCCTAGTTCCTGCCTTAGTAACTCGCTCCCTCCCGCATTTTTCTCTTGCTTTGGTCAATTTCTGACTCATCTTCCTGAGTCTCCCCCCTTCACTGCTCTCCCCTCTAATACATATATACTTTTTCCCTAGAGATATCTTTGAAAGTCTTCATATAAGGCTAGGTCTGCATTTTATTCAGGGAAAAAAATGTCTGGAGATTGAGAAGTAAAAAGCAGATATATAATCTGGTTGTAAAAATATTGAGATGCAAAAAATTTGCACTGGAACCCTCAGAAGAACTAATCAATTATACCAAAAATGCCCTCCTTTATATTCGTTTTAATAGTTGATCCCTGAATTTATTGCATTTAAAATGAAATGCATTGTTTTAACATTCTCGTGCTGTAAGTTACCTAATTAAAAGTCTAAAGCTGCTCTACCTAGTGTGGCTATTAAAATTAAAATTAATTACAATGAAAAAACTCACAAATTTAGTTGCTTAGTAGCCACATTTCAAGGGCTCTGTGACCCCAAATGATTAGTGGCTATTGTCTTGGCCAGCACAGACATAGGGCATTTCTGTCCCCTTGGAAAGGTCTACTGGCTAGCGCTGGTGTAGATGAGCCTGGTGTAGATAAGCAGGAGCGACTGGTTTTGTAAATAAAGTTTTATTGGAACACAGCCACACTCATTTGTTTACATATCGTCTATGGCTGATTTTTGTACAACAGCAGCAGAATGAATTTGTTGCAACAGAGATCATATGACATGCAAAGCTTTAAATATTTATTATCTGACCCTTTACAGAAGATATTCATAGACCCCTGCTCTAGAGATGAGAGTTCCAGTCCCTGCGAAGGTTTTCTCTCTCTCTCTCTCTCTCTCTCTCTTTCTGTGAAATTCTGAGCAAGGGTATTTAACCCTTGGATTACAGTTTTCCATCTGTGACATGGGAGAAGGGGATAAAAAACCACAGGTGCTTAAAAAATTACTGTAATTCAGTAATCTGACTCCTGCTAGCTCTGTGACTTTGGGAAAAATCACGTTCCCATTGTTGCTCCAGTTTTTCCACTTAGAAAGAGAGCCTAAAAGTCATCCATGCAGGAGAACTTCAGGAGTGTGGGAGAGGATTGTTGCTAATTACACTGTGGCCATAGCCGGGGCTGCCCCAGTAAATCAGTGACGATCACACTAATGACAGTGCTCATGTAATTACAGGGCACTTGACAACATCAGTCAGAACGGTTGGCAGGGTATACTGTTAGATATATGGGTATGAAGCCAGGGATTGTATCTTCCCATCAACTCTCAGAATACCTGGGTTGCAGCGCTACTGTCTTAGGAACCTGCCACCCCAACCCACCCTCAAGCTGTACCTTGATTGCTCCAGTTGATATCTGGATCTCATGGAGCCTCCTCATGGTGCCATCACGGTCAACAAAGTAGGATGACGCAAGCTGGTGCAGAGCTTCAACGCTTTGAGTGGCATTCCCTGACTTCCTGTCGAGGCGACTTTTGTCCATGTACATGGTCAAGGCCTCCTCCCCTGCATGGAAAGGAAAGAAGCTCAGGCAGCCTGTCCAGCTTTGGGGCGAGAGGAACAGCTCCAGAGGGTGGAGGCTAAAACACCCTCCAGCCTCCCACTACTTTGCCCAAATTTCCTTCCACCACTGAAAATCAAAAGCACAGGGAAAGAGAAATAGTCCATAGGTGACTGTAAGAGCCAAGCTCCTCTGAGACAAGGACCATGGAAGAACTCCTAGTCATCAAGTGCAGTCCCTACTAATCTACTTCACAGTTCTCACCAGCATCACCTCATGAGTCACCTCTCTTTCTGAGGTACAGTCTCTTCTCTAAATGGATGATTTTACCGTAGACCAGGGGTGTCAAACTCATTTCCACTGGGGGCCACACCAGCCTCACGGTTACCTTCAAAGGGCCGGATGTAATTTTAGGATTGGATAAATGTAACTACTCCTTAAGCAGTTAAGCAAGAGCTCAGTGCTCCTGCCAGGTAGGAACAAGGTGCTGGGCCAGATGAAACAAGGTGGAGGGTCCAATTCGACCCATGGGCCTTGTGTTTGCCCCCTGTGCCATAGACAGTCCCTTCCCCTTCCTTTGTCCTCATACTCTGTTTACTCCTCATCATCCAGCTCCTCCTTTCCCGCTTCTCTCTTCTCTCCTCTTCCCTCCTTCCTCCTTTCCTTTCTCTCTTTCTCCTTCTGCTACCCCTTCCTAGACAGACAGACGGATGGATGAATAGATGGATGGATGGCTAAAGAGATAGATAGATAGATAGATAGATAGATAGATAGATAAAGATACAGTTTACAGAAAGATATCCAGAAAGGAAAAATCATGTGCTTATTGTAGAGAAAATTCTAAACTGTCAGCTCTGTCAGACACTGTCCATATTAGCTACTTCTTTACCCCTGCACAAAGCCCAGTGCTTAGCATATAGTAGCTAGTCAGTAAACAATTAATTCAGCTTTTTCTATTCTCAAATACCTACATATACCAGGCACTGTGTTTCTGAGAGTATGATGGAAGAAAGGTTCCATCTAAGGGAGAGGGGAGATGACAACAAAGTTGGGTATAGGATGAATATGTAAACTTACACATTTCACTGCATGAAGTTTTCCTTAGAAACCCATGCATATGCATTGATTAATAACAGTACTACCTTATGGTGCCTCTTATTTTGCATAACAAGATATTTCACCAGAACTTCAGACAGGAAGATCCAGGTCACCAACTAAATAGATCCAACCATTGTGCATCTGGTTTCACCCTCTGCTAACGGTGAGGCTGGGAACGTTTCTTAAACTCTCTGTTCCTCAGTTCATTCATTAACAAGCTTGGGAGAAGAACAGCACTTACGCCATAGCATTACTAAGAAGAAAAAAATCATTAATACAGGTAAAGTCCCTGTGCCAGTGTCTAGTGCATTGTAGCAACCAAAAACCATTTGGAATAGTAAAAAGGCGGCCCTGGGCTTGAGTTAGCAGCTGTGTGAGCAGGTTACTCGCCCTCTCCACGCTTCAGTTCCTTCAGGTGTAAAATCGGGGGTGCTAATTGTACTTACCTCGTACAGTTGTCACAGGGTTACATTAGTTGACCTGACTCCTGCCTGGCACACAGCACAGTGGAAGGGCTGACTACCACTATTGGATCACCATAAACTATCAGTTGTATGAGATTTATCCTTACATCTAATCAACCCAATACAATAGGATAGTCAAAAAAAAATACTATCAATACTTCTTTTTAATGTTCATCTGAGGACTTTTTTTTTCACTGCATTTAGAGAGAGAGGAAGGGAGGAAGGAAAGAAGAGAGAGAACATCAATGCAAGAGAGAAGCATTGATTGGTTGCCTCCTGTAACCACCCAGGCGGGTATCACACGTGTCCAAACCAGGAGTCACACGCACCTGCAACCAGACAGGGAATCGAACCCACAACCTTTTGGCTATGGGATGACGCTCCAACCACCTGAGCCATGAAGGCCAGGCCAAACACTATCAATACTTTTTGAGGACGAAGCCTGAAATCTAAGATAACTGAAGTTTCTTTAGAATGCTGATGGCTTTTTCAGTTGAAGGGAAAAGCAATTTACTTTCAGAAGGGCAGTGGCTGTCACGAGAGGTAGGCACAGTCCTGACCCAAAGGTTAGCTCCTCTGCCTCGGATCCCTTCGTGGCAGCTTCTAGAGCACAGCTCCATTGCCAGCGTCCCCACAGGCGCCTCCCGTCTGTCTCTGCGTTGCCGTCGCTCCCCCTGTCCCACCCACACCATCCCTCTGCCCCCGTGATGTAGTCTTACCAAAGTCACATGTCATCTGCCCTTACTGCCCCTCCTCTGTCCTTGACCTGGCCAACTTGTAGACACCCCTGGGAACCTGCTCAGGCATCATGACCTTCCTGGTGAGCTTCCCCCAACCCCCCACCCCCACCCCAGGAGAGACAAGTCACTTTCCCTCCCTCTCTCCGTCACGAGCTTGTCTGTCCATTCAGTTTCGCTCAGCAGGCACTGGCCGTTGTGTGTGTGCTGAGCACTTTGGCAGGCACTGGGTGACAAAAGAATAAGACATTGTCCCTGTGCTTGAGTCACTAAGTGACTAGGCGCCTGCTGTCCAACATGGGAGCCACCAGCCAAGTGTGACTCCTGAGCACTGAAGCATGGCCATTCTGACCTGAGATGCATGGTAGGTATAAGCTACGCAGCAAATATCCCCAAATGTTAAAAAAAAATGAAATATCCAGTTGTTTATCCTGTTGATTACTTGTTGAAGTGCTACTATTGTTAAGTGAAATATATTTTTAAATTGATTCTCCCCTTTTTATTTCCACTTTGAAAAATGTGGTTGTGAACAAATGTAAAATGGCATGTGTGGCTCACGCTGTGACACACATTTCGTTCCTATTGGCCAACGCAGGTCTAGGGAAAGAGGGACGGTGATCATTTCGATGTCTCGGGTGCGCAGCGAAGGTGCAGGGATGCGCAGAGTGGGATGCAGCTGGAAGGAGGCGGCCTGAATCCCTGTTGCTAATGTGGGATGCGGCGCCCTGTTGGTCTCGTCTTTCCAGCTGCCCCCCTGCCACTCTCTAGGTGTGCTTTATCCTGCACAAGTGCACCCTGTTCCTCTCGGTGTTTGAGGTCTGCTTTTCTGCCTTTCTCCTGCTAACTTCTGCTCATTCCTCAGAGGTCACCTAAGACGACACCTTCTCTGAGAAGTCCTCCCTGAATCCTCCACTGGTGTTAAACCGATTCAGAACTCTAACCCCCTGTTCCCACCATCTCTTATGTCTCTGATACAGCACCTATCACGTTTTCTGGTGATGGTTTGTTCAGCAGCTGACTCCTTCACCAGAAGAGAAGCAGCACTGTGACATCCAGAAGCATGAGAGGGTCTTTCGTCATTTCATTGTTATTACTTAGCACAATTTGAGTATGTACTATGTGCTGAACAAATTATCGCAGTGTTTTTGGATGAACGAGTGAATATGGAAAGGACCCAACCCTACGGTGTTTATTGATTGACATATCTACCTCAGTGACTAGACGGCAATCTCCCAATAAGAAGATTCATCATCATCAAAATTAATTTCAGGGTTCCTTATTCCTCTGAGCTGGGTTCAGAATAAGACACTCATGTTTGCAGTTTCCCTTGAAGCTTTCCTTGGTTATCCAAGAGGACGCGATCTTTCATCCTTTGGACTCCATAGCAACGTAAATAGATTTGACTTAACAATGACTTCATGTACAATGAGACGTTCAGTTCGGGAGTGGTGGGTGGTGGCCTGGGGGAACAAGGGCTCAATCCGCTTCTCCCGGGTCAGACTGAGAGCAGATGTTCGGTTATCACTTGAAGGATATATGGCTGGGCGAATGGATGGATGGGTGAAGAGATGATTGAATGGGAACACAGATAGATAGATGGGTGGCAAGGTAAATGATTAAATAAGTGAATAGTCTAGGAGTTAGAAGCAAGCGGCAGAGGAAATAAATATTCCAAGTGTCAGCTCAGGCTCTCCAAGGGGCCTGTGAAAGAGGAGGTGAAACAAGCCCGTTCCCTCTGGACTGAGAACTGCCAGCAGCAAACCTTAGATCAAGAGGGGTTAATGGGATTCTCGCTGCATTATTAAGACTTAATTTCTTGTTTATTAAGAGAATGTTCTGTTTAGAGTTGCTTTCCCATTTGGGCATTCCTGCAAATTGCCTCCTCACCCCACAAAGGCCTTTCCTCGGTCCCTGTCCTCCAGGGGACTTTGCCTCTCTCTCGGCAGCACAACTTTCGGGGGGAACAAAGTGGGGCTCAGACGCGTGGGCATGGGGGTTGAAGTGGGAGCTGATCATCTGACCGTTTGAGTCCACAGGGGATACTGCTGCCAGATGGGGGTTGGAGATGTCCGAACTGCAGGTTTCTCGGACACCCCTCATCCTTTTCCTTCTGAGCCCCGTGACTTTATTCTCAGCTTTCCTCTTAGGTGAGGGGAGACCGTCCCGAAATGCAGGGTGGGAAATAATGGGTAGACAAACATACACACAAGTACAAAAACATGAAACCTTATGTATAAAAAGACATTTGTGTAAAATATACACATTTACACACATGTGCAAGCTCTCATACACTCATATATGTGGGCATCGTACCTATATGCATGTGTCCAATGAGAAGCATGTGTGTGTTGAGTGTGTATGTGTGTGTACATATAGGTTCATGTATGTCCAAGTACATACATTTACATACCTCTGTCTATGCATGAATGTAAGCTTAATCATACATATCACACAGATACCTGGGCTCCAAGGGCTTTCTTTGGGTCAAAATGTGATCTTCCGAGGGAGTAAGGGAAACTGATATCCCTGTGTGCCAACCTAGACCCCGAAATTTTCTCTTCACCCCGTTCCGTAAGAAAATCACTCACACCAAGCATGTTAGGAGTTGAAGAGATTTCCCTGAAAAGCTGAGGATCCCACGGGTATGTCTCAGTTGTCAGCCCTCCCACTGCCTCCACTTGCTCTTTCTCACTCCATTTCCTTCCACTTCCCTCTCCCTCAGGAGCCATACGAGTACATTTGCTTGCCCCACATGTGACAGTTTACGGATCATCGCTGTTGTCTGAGTATGCCCTTAGGAACTCGCCTGACACCTCAAACAGCTTATCAAAGTGCTTCTCCTAAATAAATATGGTGTTCTTCTCAGGAAAAATTATAGGAATAAAATTTTCTGCACCTCCTTCTATTTAGACTGGAAAACACATATCCAGATAGGGAAAATTAATTTTTCAAGTCTCCCATTCATCCAGTGATGGTAGGGATGGGCTTTAATCCTGAGTCCCTGAGTTCCTTAGCCCCATTAAGTAATAGCAATAATAATATTAATAATAATAATAATAATAGCAATAATACAAAAATTTGTTAGGTGCAAAACACTGCACTGAACACTTAAATAGATTTTTTTTTGTTTATTTTTTAGACAGAGGGGAAGGGAGAGAGAAAGGGAGGAAGAGAAAAACAGATGTGTGAGAAACATCCATCAGTCGCCTCTCCTACACCCCCAACTGGGGACCCGGCCTGCAATGCAGACATGTGCCCTGACCTGGAACCAAACCAGTGACCTTTCCATTCACAGGCTGGTGCTCAATCCACTGAGCCACCCCAGTTAGGACTGCACCAAACACTCTGGATGCATCGTTTTATTTAATCCCCACAATATGAACTAAGTGCTATCATTATTCCTAGTTACACAAGGGAAAACCAAGGCTTAGAGGAAGAGGGACTTGGCAAGGTGACACGAGCCTGGGGAGGAGCAGGAGGCAGGGCTAGAACCTGGGCAATCCAACTCCAGAGCCTGCCCTCTCGTTCACTACAACTTGCCACCTCCCTTCTCTCCCATTGCAAGAAGAAGCCCTTCAAAAATATTCTTCCATGAAAGAATGAATGAATGAGTGAATGAATGAATGAATGAAATGATGACATGGGAAGGACCCCACTGGGTTTCTGGCACATTGTGCTCAATCAACAGTCGATCCTCCCCTGCCCCACCCTCGCTCTCCCACATTGAGCTAACGCCTGGGGTCTGCTGTCCAAAACCAGAGCTCAGTCCAAAGCTTTGCATATTTCAAAATGTTGTGCTGTGGAAACGGGAGGGGAACAAGGCTCTGTGAATAATTCACCACCTTGCCTGGGAGAAATTAAAAATATATTTCCCTGCAAAACAAAGGTCTTAGTTATGTGGGATTTCCAGAGACTCAGACAGAACTCAGCCTCTAATGGAAGAAATGAATTGGTTGCAATAATTTTTTTTTCAGGTAAAATGAGAAGTGAGAGAAGTTCACAGAAAAGCGTACAGGTTAATGCAACACTCAGTGTGGACGTGATTTCATTTTCACGTTACAGGACAATACAACTTATGCAGCATGAGTTAACATTCAAAGTCCGACTTCACCTAACCTCTGACCGGCAGCACACAACAAATGTCTGCTGGCTGGTTGTCCTGGGGAATGGGTGGGTCGGTGCATGAATCAGCTGGTTAAAGACATGACCAGAGCTGAGTCAAAAACTAACGCAGGCTTTGTGGCCTGAAAGACCTAAATTGGATTAAAAAAAAACACACGCAAAACTTAGCTTTGTCACTTACTCGCCATAATGCTTCTGAGTCTCAGCTTTCTTATCTATAACATACAGATAATTCGACTGAACATGCGGTTTTTGAGGACTGAAGGCCATGTGCAGTGCCGACTGTGGGCAAATACTAAATAAGTTGTGGCTATTCTTGTAACAAAGAGTAAATTGGCCACACAATCCACATTCCTCACATCACCAAATTTGTAATCCGATCTTCCTCAAAATACACATACACTGTGTGCTCAGCCAAGAAAGTTTCACACCTGCCTTCCACCTGGGCAACTACTGTCGAGCTAAACAGCTACTTCCTCCCTAAAGTGTGCATGAACCGGTCCAACTTCTGGTGCTCACCCCTCCTCTGAGGCAGAAGATCAGCTGGTATGATGAGTTATACCCCAGCCCACCCAGCCTGCTTCCGTGGATACACCACTCTTGTTTAGCTGCTTCAAGCCATATTTAAAGGCAGCTCTCTGAGTAGGTGGCACGATGCTCAGCCTTTAGTGAACCCCATCACTGTGGCAAACAACTGATAACAGGGGTTGTAGCTTAAAATACAGAACAACGCATGCCTGCAAGACCCATGAGCACTTAAATGCACCAGCCTCCACCATTCCTCCCCTCTTTTGCATTTCCTTACTTCCCTTTTATCCTCCCTTCTTCTCCTTACGCCCTTACGGCCTGACTGGACTTGGTGGGACAGACAGACAAGGCTGAACAGGGTGGAGCAGTGGGTCTGCCTTCCTGCTAACCTATTCCAAGCCCACAGAAGATACAAACGATACTCCCTTTGCAAAATGCTCACCTCAAGTTATGAGTCCCTAAAGCAGACTCACGTGAACAAAAAACATTCTCTAAACAACATCTGAATTGTAATTATTTCCCCAGATTAGACTACATCCCAAAAGGGAATAAGACAATAACCGAATTAAGCACTCCCAACAAACTGAGCTCATTCCGAGACGAAGCCCTGTTTCTATGCGACAGTGAACTGTCAAGTTAGACCGTCCCAGAAAACAGAACCCTCTGCTCTGATAGGATCACAAGGACCAAGACACTTTGGCTTATCCGGCAATATACGCTTTTGAGCGATGTGCCAGGGCAGGGATGTGCATTAACACATCCCCAGGCATCCCACCCTCCCCTCCATCCCAGACCCAAAGTCCCGACAAGGCTCTGGCCCAGTGGCTGCTGACCTACCTCCCAAGGTGGCAGAAATGAGGAGGTGGGTGCCGTACTTTTTGATGATGGTGTCGATGAACTGCTGGGTGGTGGGTCTCCTGCCAAGCAGGCGGATGCTCCTTTGAAACTCCGGCATGAGGGGCACTGGGTGGCGGACCAAGTCTCTCCTCTCGATGGCTGTGTTCCTCACCTTCCAACGGGCAAACTCCCTGGGCAGGAGAGATGAGTGAGACTCTTCGACTTACCACCTCCACCCCAAGCCGAAGGCTACCCAACCATCCCGTCTGAGTATCACATGTAGGTGAGAGGCTGGCTACACTTATGTTCAATATTTGGTAAGTGATACTTAGAGCTGGGGCTCTCAATCTCTTCAGCCAACAAATACTTATTGAACACACTTCTTATTACTGGGATACTTTGGTAAACCAGAGAGACACAGTAGTGTTCTCCGGTTGCTCACAGGTCATCAGGGATACCAAAAATCACTGTTGTTTAGGTGCTTACCCATCTCCCTCACTAGACCACAGGTGGCAAGCACAAGGCCCACGGGCCGAATCTGACCCTCCACCTTGTTGTATCCAGCCCAGCACCTTGTTTCTACCTGGCGGCTGTGCAGAGCTCTCGCTTAACTGTTAAGGGTAGTTACATTCATACGGTCCTAAAATTACATTCGGCCCTCTGAGGACAACTGCGAGGCCGATGTGGCCCCCGGTGAAAATGAGTCTGACACCTCTGCACTAGACTGGAACAATACCATGGAGATGGAATCTTCCCACATACATGGTGCATGTTACGTGGTAGGATTCATAAGGATGCTATCTGGACAAATACATAGATAAGGGAGGAAGGGAAAGAAGGGACAGACAGAGGGAGGCAGGCTATGTGACAATGGACAAGAGCTAAGGCACAAAGCAAATTGAGACCTGTTCTAAAACAACTGCAAAACCAAATAATAAGCCCAGAGCTCAGTTTAATTCAAACAATTAACACGAATTCACTGAGCAACTGCAATTGGGAAGAAATTAAGCTGTGTTCTGAAGACTGTGCGGGGGGATTTCCATTCTTCCTTTCACCAATGATAGAATGGGCCAAGATCAGAGAGCACTGAACTTGGGAGTCCAGCTCAGACAGAATCTCACTCTGGCTCTTGAAAACTATGTGGTGTGACCTTAGGTCGTGCATGCCACGTCTCTTGACCTGCCTTCCCTTCTCTATAAAACCCAACTGGTGTCATCTATTTCCTGTTGCTGGAGCACCGGTTCCATCAAACACAGAGTGTGACCCAAGGGCGTGGACAACAGTGTGAGAACTGACTGTGGGAGTGAGGGGGGGATGGGCAGAGAAGGGCTAAGGGAAAACATTCAGATGATTGTAACAGAATAACAATAAAAAATGATTAAGAAAGAAACCCAGAGTGTGAGAATGCCCTCGGAAACTGCCAGGCACTAATTCCGTGTGAAAGATAGTTTTATAACTTTATTTCCTCACAAATTCCCAGACATGTACATCATTAACGGTTCATGGATAATGAACAGGGAGCATGCACACTGAATACCAGCAGAAATTTAAAGGGCCTTGGCTCAGGCTACCTTTGCTTTCGTAATGACCTCCTTCCTACCAAAGACAAATCTCCCCAGGAACCACCGGCTCTCCAACCTGTCTGAGTTACGAGCTCCAGGTCCCTCGAGAGAAACAGACCAGCCAGGAGGAATGTGAGTTCAGCCTAGATAAATGACGGGAACCAGAGTTTAATGGAAAGGTCTCTCTCTCCCGCCACCAGATGAGAGAGACAAATGAAGGATGGGGCACGGAGCAAGAAGAGGCAGAGCAGGATGGGAATCCCACTGAGACATGCCCAGATAATTCAGCGGTGGAGTCTGACTCCTGACACAGAGGAAACTGGGTCTGAAGAAAGCTTTCACATCAGGACACATTTCCCAGTCTCAGAGCTTATGATCTGTCTGCTCAAGGAATCTCTGTCCATAATTCATAACCTAGTTCAAACTCTGAATAAAGCAGAGCTGAGTACCTCACACATAGGTGCTTCAGTCAATCAGCTGCACTCGGTGACACTTTGCAGGCACAAAGTATCATGTCTATGTAAGGGGGATGGGCATGTCATAGTCTCGTGTCCTTGTCTCATGTCCTTAAGAAGCTTACAGTTTGGCAGGGAAGAGAAATTTCCAATTTATTACAGATCAAGGACTACACGATACAGAAAAAGGAACAGAGACTTCTCAGGTCTCTGGGCACTGCTTCAGAGAGGATGCCAGAGCTGAACTATAGCTCTGAAGTTCACACGGGGCAGATAAATGGAAATATTATTAACACATGCACAACTGGGCACATGGAGAAAAGGGCCTGAGCAGAGTGAGGGAGGGAGATCCATAATGCATTACGGGAAGAGCTGTACAGGACAGGAGGTATGAGCAGAAGGGGGTGTGGAAGGAGAGAAGACAGGGCAAGAGAGTGACCAGATATGGGGAGAGGGTAGTGTGGCGGGTAGCTCGGACACGAACCCCAGGGATCCCAGGCCCCTGGTGTTCACACCCCCATGTAATCCTCTCCTGCTGAGTGTGGGCAGGAGTGGACCCAGCAACCTGCTCCTAAAGAATAGAATCGGAAGCTGATGAAATGTTATTTCATGATTAGGTTCTAAAATATGGCAACTTCTCTCTTTCTCTCTCTCTCTCTCTCTCTCTCTCTCTCTCTCTCTCTGTCTCTCTCTGCCCCGCCCCACACTGCCATTGTGTGAGATGCTCTGTGGAAAGGTCCACGTGGAGAGGAACCGGGGCAGCCTCTGGTCAACAGCATCCGAGGACCTGGGACTCACAAGGAACTGAGTTCTAACCGTAACCCTGGGTATGAGCTGAAAAGCAGGCTTTTCCCACTGCAGCCCTGAAATGACCACAACCTGGCGAGAGAAAGGCACCCAGCTAGGTCACACCCAGTTCCTGACCCACAGAAACTGAAAGATGGTAAATACTGTTGCATTAAACCACCGTTGTGCAGTAATTGGTTACTCAGCATTGGATGACCAACGAAAGGCAAAGAGAATCATCAGCTATTTCTGAGCAAAAGGAGTCTTTCCTCATCAGACTGTCCCAGAAATTTATTAAATTATATGCATATTAGTTATGGAATTATATATATATGTATACTTAGAAACATACATATATTTCATAGACATATGTAGTATAATAGATCAATATATACTTTTATATGTTATATATTATAATTATACCACTATATTACATATGTATTATTTTTACTTATAACTTATGACCTTGGGCTACAGTTTTTTTATGTGACTATGTCTCCACTCCTCAAAACGAACGCACCGAGAAGTTAAGTAACATCAAAAGTCATACAACCAGTTAGGGGTAGAGCTAAAAGTAGAAAACTGGTATGCTGATTCTTAAATCACTCTTTTCATGTAGATACTGAGAGGTAGAATATAAAAAACGTCGTGGACCCAGTACTGATACAAGGAAACGATGCCACTCCCACCACCAAATGATGAGCCCATGACACAATTCCTGTTTGTCTGTTTGTTTGTTTGTTCATTCGAACAGCCTCCCTAGTCTTCCTGATGCTCACCAGCTCCACCCCCAGGGCCTGCTGTCCCGGTTGCTTCCTCAAAAAGACTAGGGAAGCTGATGCTGGGTCCCCGGCTCCTCCCCAGCAGGGAGGGTGCAAGGCCTGAGAGAAGGGCTGCATGTGGCCGGCTGAGCACAGCGCTGGGCTCTTGGGAAGAGCTCAGTCACTGGGGCGTGTTATCACGAAGCACTGGCCCTGAGCCAGGCACCGAATGTTCAACAGAATGAACAGAGTTCCCAATCCTAAGGAATTCCATCGTACTGGGAGAAAGTGGACGTTTAGGAAAGCTGTTTGGCTTTGGTGTGCTATTTGCAGTGGTCATTTTAGTCACCAAGCGATCAGACAGGAGGGTCCTTGACAGAGTCTGGAAGGGGGCTGGGGTGGGAGTAGAGATGTCAAAGAATTCTCCTGTACAAGTAGAATCTTGAAGGGAATGTAGGATCGGGGCAAGAATGTTTCAGGAAGAAAAAGCTGCATGTGCAAAAATGGAGAAGAATGAGAAAAGATAAGGCAGTTGGAGAGTGAGGGATGCATATGATGGACAGCATTCATGTGTGTGTGCATGTGTGTGCATGTTCATGGATTATAAAATGATAAGAGGAAGCTCTGGCTGGTATGGCTCAGTGGACTGAGTGCCAGCCTGCGACCCAAAGGGTCGCAGGTTCAATTCCCAGTCAGCGCACATGCCTGGGTTGCAGGCCAGGACCCCAGTAGGTAGGGAGCCCACGACATGCAACCACACATTGATGTTTCTCTCCCTATCTTTCTCTCTCCCTTCCCCTCTCTCTAAAAATAAACAAATAAAATGTTTTTTAAAAATGATAAGAGAAAGAGGCAGACAGGTTTTCAGAAATCACAGGACAAAGGGCTTTGTGTGCCAAACTTTGTTATGACATTTCAGTCTATAAACTCTGTTCTTATTGGCCAAAAATCCAGACTAAAAACTTTCAAATAATGGGTTCATGGAACTCTGTGACTGTCATAGGGATATTAGAGCAAAGACTGTAATAGTCACAGAATTCTACAATTTTATACTCTCTACCAAAATATACCTATGCTTAAGGGCTTTATGGTATCCAGATCTATTCAGAAATAGGATTAAACAACATTAGAATTGAAACCATTGATTTGTGTTTTCGATATTGGGGCACCTACCATTCTTCCAGATCTGAGGATGCAGCAGGGAACGAATTGAAGTCCTGCTCGCAAGGAGTGTGCATGCCAGTGAGTGTGGACAGACACCAGAGACAAATGTGGGACATCGGAGGGAGGCACACGTTATGAAGACCAGCAAAGCAGAGGAAGGAGGCTGGGATATCCAGGGGAGGGTTTATACAGATGGCCAGAAAAAGCCTTCCTGATCTGATGGCATCTGAGGAGAGACTTGAAGGAGATGGACAAGAGACCATGGAGCCACTGGGCAGAAGAGTGATCTAGGAGGAAGGAACAGCAGGTGCCAAGGTCCTGACATAGAAATGAGTTCCCTAGGTTTGAGGGACATCAAGGAGGCAGGTCTAGGTGAGTAGAGGACATAAGATGAAAGAAAGGGTGAGAGAGAAAAATCCCTCAAAATACAGAATCAAAAGATCTCCACAGGCTATGTTAGATTTGGTAACAATTTTATGTTTTTAAATTCTAAATAATATAGAAAGTCAAAAGGAGGTTTTATTTTTTAAGTATATTTTATTGATTATGCTACTTTGGTTGTCCCATTTTTCTTCCCCTTTCTCCCTTTCTGCCCAGTACCCCCATTCCTTCCAGCATCGCCCCTTAATTCATGTTTGTGGGTCATACATAATAAGTTCTTTGGCTTCTCCATTTCCCATACTATTCTCAATCTCCCTCTGTCTATTTTCTACCTACCATTTATGCTTCTTATCCCCTGTACCCTTTCCCCCACTGTCCCACCTCCCCCTCCCTGCTGATAACCTTCCATGTGATCTCTAATTCTGCGATTCTGTTCCTGTTTTAGTTGTTTGCTTAGTTTATTTTTGTTTTTGATTTTTTAGGTTCGGTTTTTGATAGTTGTGCATTTGTTATTTTACTGTTCATAGTTTTGATCTTTTTCTTAGATAAGTCCCTTTGACATTTCATATAATAAGGGCTTGGTGATGATGAACTCCTTTAACTTTACTTTATCTGGGAAGCACTTTATCTGCCCTTCCATACTAAATGATAGCTTTGCTGGATAGAGTAATCTTGGATGTAGGTCCTTGCTTTTCATGACTTTGAATATTTCCTGCCAGCCCCTTCTTGCCTGCAGTGTTTCTTTTGAGAAATCGGCTGATAGCCTTATGGGAACTCCTTTGTAGGTAACTCTCTTCTTTTCTCTTGCTGCTTTGAAGATTCTCTCTTTATCTTTAATATTGAGCAATGACCCAATCTGACATATATTCTAAAAGAGGAGCAGACAATTTTTTTTCTGTTAAGGGCCATATAGTAAATATTTTGGCTTTGCTACCATAAACAACACATAAACAAGCGAGTGTGGCTGTGCTCCAGTGAAACTGTGTTTGCAAAAGCAGATGGCAGGCTGGATTCAGCCCATAGGGAGTATGACCCCTGTTCTAAAAGCATCCCTGACTCCTTTCACAGAAGCCCTCAAATTTAACTCACTTGGCTCATGGATAGGAAAACTGAATTTCAAAGACATTCAGTGATCTGCCCAAGATCACACAGCAAATGGCTGGCAGGGCTGAAATCAGAGCCTGGTTCATGACTTCAAATATAGTGGCTTTTCGAATGCAACATACCACCTTTAAAAAATAAAAAGTTAAAAAATAAGTCAAAAATAAGAGAGTAAGAAAGCCTTGCTTGTCCTGTTGCCTAACTGCTCTGCTGGCCCAGGAACAATTCCATGTAAGTTCTCAGGAAATGGAACACAACATAAAATACATCTTGCCTTCTGAGCCCACAGAGCAAGTCAATTCCCCTTGGAGGAGAAGGCAGAACACACAAAGGCACAGGATCCGTGGAATGCGCTTACGCCCAATTAAGCCTCCCAGCAGGACAGGCAAACCAATTAGACTGAGATTAAAAAAGGATCTTGGATGGGAGGCACAGGGTGGCTGCGGCAGGGCCCATCCCACTGAGGGAGCAGAAGACGGGAGGCTGGTGACCACAGTGGCAAAGGCTGCATGAAGACTGGGGCCAGGGGGCAGGATTTAAGATAAGGTTGGAAACAAAAATCAAGTCCAAAGCTTAGCATTGACTTTGTAGAGATGCTCACTCATCCTCTTTATTGACCCTCTGCTCTCCCACACACACCCACACACACCCATTCAATGACAGGTGGAGCATGAGGTGGCGCTGAGGCAGGAAAGATGGCAAGACAGGCAGGAGCGCTGGCTCTGTGCCCTCTGGAAGGTGTTTGCTCTCCTGGGAAATAAGATGATGTATTAGATGATCCTCAGCTCTGTATCTCTCAGCCTGGGCTCTGGAGGTAGAAGAAACCTTGTGCTAAGTGAGATAAGCCAGTCAGAGAAAGACAAGTACCATATGATTTCACTCATATGTGGTATCTAATGAACAAGCTGAACTAATAAGCAAAATACAGACAGACTCACAGGCGGAGAGCAAGATTACAGCTAAGGGGGGTGAACCGGGGGAGGGATTGAGCAAAAAGGAAAAAGGACTCAGGGACATGGACAAAAGGATGGAGATTGCAGGGGGTGGGGGGAGGAGAGGAGGGTATAAGGGGATTAAATGATAATGGAAGGAAACACAATGAAATAAAAAAGAAATCTTGAGTTAAAACCTGACTGCTACCGATTAGCTACAAGATAGTGGACAAGTTTGCTTACAGTCTATAAAATGTAGATGTAATCCAGGGGAAGCATAACTACCTTAGAGGGATGGGTTTAGGACTGTATGAATTCATGAAGTGCAGTCAGTACCTAGGACATAATGAGCCCTCGGTCACATGTTAGCATGAAGTTATGATCAATATTATCATTGCTGCTATGCTTATGCAAAAGGCTGCAAACAAGAAGTTGGGTGATGGTGTGTGGATGGTAGGATCAGAGAGGAAAGAAAACAATCATGATCTTTTCAATGTCATCGGTAGGTAGAGCTTTTGGGATGGGTGGGATGTGAATGTTGTGATGTATGTTAAAAGTAGTGAGTCCAAATTCAATAAATTCTTTCCAAATCTGCCTCGCTTATATGCCATGAAGACCAAAACCAAGTTATCTCCTCAGACTGAATTAAACAAAGTAATGGTTGGAAAGCTTTGTAAATTGCAACAGGGTACAAAAAATTGTAAGCTGCTGTCAGTATTATTTTTTATTATTATTTGCATAAGGCACATTTATAATGATGTTTCTTTTTTAAAAAAGATTTTATTTTATTTATTTTTAGAGATAGAAGGGAGGGAGAGAGAAAAACATCAATGTGGGGTTGCTGGGGGTCATGGCCTGCAACCCAGGCATGTACCCCGATATAATGATGCTTCTATTGTTTAAATTTTTCTTTTTTGTTTTCTCATGTAAAATAGGGGGGGTGACAATTTCTACTTCTTAGGGCCCTGAGGAGAGCAGTAAGTGCTGGATATACATGAGCTCCCTCCACTGCCTTGTAGATCATTGAGGCTCCTAATTACATGTGACAAAGTGAAGGGTTGCTTTCCTCTTCTTTAAAGAGTATGTTTTGCAGCTTGTTTTTTTTTTAATTAAATCTGATCTCATAAAAGAAATAAGTGCAGGTGGTTTGCAAAAACACATATACCATATAGACTTAATATAAAACTGGAAGAATAAAGAGAAATTCTAAATGTTGGGTTAAGACTGGCATGCAAAATTAATTCTATAAAGTCCTGAACACTTGATAGAAATGGACTACAAATGTCTCCGAGCTTCCTTGCAGCCAATGGAAAAAGGGACTTCCATCCAAAAGAGCCGTACAGTCAAGAAAGTAACAGAGCAGCTGTTTTTCACAGTTGTAGGAGAAACGCAGATTTCCTAGATGCTACAAGAGGACAAGAATCTTCCATGGTTTCAAATAAAGAAATGGATGGAATGGCTGCTGGTAAGGGATGTCTTCAACAATACCCCAGTGTTTGACTGGCTCACTATAGCCTAATGCATATGCCAAAGCACCATTCAGTAAAGCAATTCCATGAGAGTCAGACGTATTACAGTCGAAATGTGTAGCTCTCTAGTGGTCTGATTTAATCCAAGGGTACATTTTAGAACGGTTTATAGACACTATGCCCCAATAAATGTTCACTGAAAGCACGACTGATTGTGGTTACAGGGTGTCTGCATGTGTTTCCTCCGGGGTGGCTCATCCCATTGGCTGCATGAACTAATCTTTCGGGAATGGAATAAAAACAGGCCTCTGCGTATGCAGTGCTGGGGGGCGGGGCCCCTGGGACCACCAGTGATACTGTTAGAGGCAAATTACCCCCAGAGATGAACGAAGGGAATCGCAGAGGAGGCTAATGGGGAACGGGGAGAGAGAGAGAGAGAGAGAGGGAGGGAGAGAGAGGACATTTCTCTTGTCTGCTGTTCCCAGTCTCTCCCCACATGACCCCTATTCAGCTCAGGGAAAAGTGAACCCAAGGGCGTATGTGAAGTGGAAATGATGCATCTTAACAAGTAGGGTGTCTGCAACACGTCTCCCGCCTGACTCCATGCCCCGGAATGTAAGTGAGAGTCAAGTGGAGCTCTGGGGCACTGTGGTCCCAGAGGGATGAGCAGAAGAAAAGCAGAAAGAAACCCTCTGACCCATGCCTATAAATAGTTTTATTTTAATCACAAGACATTGGCTTAACATTAGAGAATAAAATAATCCTTGCTTATAATATATATATATATATGTAAGCTTTTCCATTTTCCAAAGCGTGTTCACTTAAATAATAGCACTTTTATGCTTACCCCAAACCCAGGGGCAGTTCTGAAAGCTCTTATGAGAATAAAAGTCCGAGAAATGGGGGCAACTAATCCAGGGGAAGCATCTTAAAGTGGAGCTACCTGCTTCTTATTGAGTAGAGACTTGAGAGGGAAAAATAGAAACCAAACAAGCACACTTGGAATTACTCAACTTTTGTATAATGGATCATCTGCAGAAAAGCAAATGGGATTCTTCATGGAGCACCATCACCGAGGACAGGAGCCACCGTGAGGCTCACGGCAGTTCATCTGGGGAAAGCAGCTTAGAATATGCTTGCTTGCTTTTCCCTGGAGCGGCCAGAGTTTCCTGAGATGGCCCCAGTCAGCTGACTGCCTCGCTGCCTTGCCATATGGAACCCCGCCATCAGATGGAAGGGCTTGGGAGTGATCATCCAAGGACATCACAGCCACTTCACAAGTAAGGAAACTGAGGCCCAGAGAGGAAAAGGGACTTGCCCAAGGCCATGGCACCATCAGTGGTAAGAGGGGCTAGAATCTGGGTTTCTGACCTCAGATCCCATGTTCTCTATCCCAATCCACTGTCCTGTCCTATTCTCTTGATTTTGTGGGGTCTGGAGTACACTGAGTCCTTTACAAAGCTCTGCCATCATATTCAGTATCTTCCTGTCAACCTGGAAGATGGGGAGTATTGCTATCTGCATCAGGTGTGGAGGAAACAGGCCCGGACCCATGAAGGCCACGTGGCAAACCCAGGGCAGAGCTGGGCCAGACACTCGGAATGCAGGATTCTCTGCCGGGCTCTTCCCTGCCTCTTACTGCTCCCTCCTCCTCCTCTGCCCACTCTAGCCACATGTCACCAGTTGAGGGACGACAGGTGTCAACTCTCCCAAACCACCTTTCCAGGAACTCTCCTGTGCTCTGCAGGAGAACGATAATACCTATGATATCAAAGGGAAGGAAATGCGCATTCCCTGAGCATCCGAAAAAGAGACACTCAGCAGGTCCTTCCCCAAAGACGTGGCACTGTGGAGGGACTCAAACTAAAGTTGGAAAGGCCTGGCTTTGAGTCCTAGCAGAAAGATGCTCATCAGCTGAGTGATCCTTTGCAGATTGCTCAGCCTCTCTGAGCCTCTTTATCAGTGCAACAGGAATCCGAGTTCTTACCTTGCAGGGTTGCAGGGAGGAGTAAGCATAATGAATGCAATTAATCTGGCAGTAGTAGCTACTCAATAAATGTTTGCTATTTATCCTTTGGCAAGGCATTCTAGAAGGGGAATTTGTAGCATAAAGCATAACTTTTAATGGATATTTTAAATGATCTTAATATGCCCATGGGCTCCAGGGATTACACAAACAGCATATAAATAAAATATTTAAAATTCTGTTTACTGGATTTGTCTCTCTGCTTATTTCCAAAGCATCTATTGTGAAAGCATGACTCATGACTAAATATAGATTAATAAAAGTTTGGAGCAGCAATTATTTTCCAATTATCATAAATCCCATTAAACACTGCAATTATGTGAATTTTGCTTTTTCAGATCACAAAATTTGAGAGCTCCAAGGTACCACAGAGAACGTCTTCCCACCGCCTTCAGACCTCAGATGGACCGTGGAGACTCTGAGAGGGCTGCTGATGTTCCCGGGGACACTTACCCATTTTAAACCCAGTTCACGCACACCCAGAACTCTGCCCACTTTCCCTTGCTTCGGTGCATCTTTTTAGGAGACAAATGAACACCTTCCCCGGGAAGCAATACTACATTTAAGCGCCAATGCTTTCTTGTTAAATACTTTAGAATTAACCAGTGTGCCGCTATCTCAGAGCCTCCCCAACATTCACACTCCTACTTAGATTCTCTTGTTTCCCTATGGAGAAAGCTCCCTTATTCCTGCTCTATACTAGCTCAGAAATATCTTTGCCTTCAACTCATTCAATACACATTGACTGACTTATTGGTCCTACGTCAAAAGGTGGGGATCTAAAGCCATCCTTTACCTAAATGTATCAAAATCCTTAAAAACGATTTAACTCAGGGGTTGCCAAACCATTGCTTACAGACCAAATTTGTTCCACTGTCTGCACTGTGATCACGTTTTTATTGGCACACAGTCACATGTGTTTGTTTCTGCATTGGCTGGGGCTGCTTTGACACTACCGTGGCAGGGAGGAAGAGCTACAACAAAGACCATAGGGCCTGCAAAGTCTAAAATACGTACTAGCTGGGCCATTACGGAGAAAGTTTACTGACCCTGATTTATCCCATTGACCTAGTCAGTCAAATAATGTATTTTAAGGGAATAATCAAGGATGTTGCCAGTTCAAAGATTATAGATTGAACTACTCAAAGAGTAGATCAGTAAATTCTAAGTGTTTTTTTTAACAAAAAGACTTCCTTGCCCTAAAAATATTTGAACACTACTGGGCCAACTCCAGTTAGAAAACGAGGGCATTTTCCTATAGAGTCTGCTTGGAGCACCTTTGAACCTAAGTAAAATCACTTGTTCAAGTATAAATTAGAAGGAACCGATCCAAAATGCCGGAATCACACCTGATTATGAAAATAAACATGTTTCAAGTGGAATTTATGATTTGATGATTAAACACAGTAATTGATTTAATATATGCAATGATGAAAAAATACCATCTGGGGCGCCTCAGGCATTTTCGGAGGTATTTGATTGCTCAACCACCACGGGAAGAAGAAAGATAGCACCAATTTTCCATTACAACCTGATGAGCTGTGATTCCACGAAAACATGGCTCCAAGGGCTAGAATGAGGATGCTGGGAGGTACCGACAGAAAGGCCTAGCACCATTTAATAAAGCAAGCTCTTCCTGACTGTCAGAGCCAATGAGACTAGAGCAGGACGCCCTGGGAAGTGGAGAGGCTCCTGAAGATACGGAAGGGGAATTTGAATAACTGATTGACAGAGATGCTTATGGGGGAAATTCCGAATCTGCCTGGTTGTTGGAAAGTGTGGCTGTTGTTGTATGTATTGACCAGGAAAACCAATGAGTTCTAGGAAAGAAAGATGTGTATGGAACATTAGGAGCTAGCTTCTGAGTGCCCGGGTGAACTAGAAATGTTTCAGTCAGGAACTCGTAATTGCAACCACGGACAGGTACATTGGTTTTAAATAGGCAGCGCCAGGATGCTGGATGACCGTTATGGGAGAGATTAGCTACTTATCTGTTTTTAGCTCTGGAGATGATACTCCAAAACCCATTGAGAGGTATCAGCCCCCTGGATGGTCCTACCACTTCTGCCAGATTATGAAT
This sequence comes from Phyllostomus discolor, assembly GCF_004126475.2. Lineage (NCBI taxonomy): Eukaryota > Metazoa > Chordata > Mammalia > Chiroptera > Phyllostomidae > Phyllostomus > Phyllostomus discolor. Next base: position 202,371,032 of record NC_040905.2, read on the forward strand.
TTTAATTCTATCCCTTCTCCTACAGCACATAATAAGGGCTCCTCTCCATCAAATGGTCTTCCAATTCCTCCCTTTGAGTGTCCCCACAGATGACTAGCAAATGTTATTATTCTTGAGCATAAAGGCATTTCAGTGGCCACATCCTATGAAAGCCTGGCAACTACTCTTCTGCAAACTCTTTCAGTATTTTCCATTTAATACCGACCCCTCTCTGCCATATGTTTATGCTTATCCACCTAAATCCATAGATTCAGTCACAGATTATATCTATTTCCCAACATTGGACATGCCTGATTCTTCAGGTCCATGCTCCTAAGCATAAATGCATATTGGCCACCTAACATGGGCCAGCTGCTTTGCATTAACATTCACAAGTGCCCTGGAAGGTGGCTATACTCATCCCCATCTTACATATGAAGAAACTCAAGCGTAAGGGCACAGCAGATTTAACTCTCTCTATTACACTAAGGGCACACCAGAGTTGACTTACGATGACTTTCCACCCGAGATTCTGTCTAGCAAGCTAATTGCCTATGAAGAACCTCCAGTCCATGAATATATATGAACTGTTCTTAAACTACTTTGTATTTCTTATTTACCTCTTGCATTTTTGGCAAAGTGCTGCCAATATTTTGTCCTCCTAAAAGGCTGATGTTGGGTCTATAGGAAGAGGCCCTGAACTTCGAGCAAAGGCATCATAAATCCACCGCCTACTTTACCGGGATAAGCGGCACTACCTTCGAGAAAAATTCTGTTTGTATTTCACTTTTCCCATCTGTAAAATGGACAGCTGGACTGGCTTAGCGGGCTTCAAATTCTTGTTTAGATAGGAAACATTTGATTCCTCCATTCACTATTTTAAATAACTATTTTTGTTTGTTTCTTTTGAAGCATCTACCATGATTCTGTCTCTACGTTAGATAGTAGGCGACAAAAGTGACCAGTATGGACAAAGAACTAGCATTTTTCTGGGGAAAACACAAATAAGAATATTCCAATAAATATTTTTGTAAAATCAGTCTAGTCGACATGAGTAGGACTTCTCTGGGTGAGGGGGTGATTGCAGAACCCCGTCCGTCCCCTTACTGCCCTGTGCTCGGGCCCAATCAGAGTAGGACTCTACCTGCACTGTGTGAAACAAAGCCCACAGACCACCTTCATCAGACTTGGGAGGAAACCCCTGTTAAAACACAGACACGAGAGCTCACTCAAACAGCAAATCAGGGTCTCTGTCTCTGCCTTTTGAACCAGATTGCGACCGATGCTTCTACAGAGTAAAATTGAGACCCTCGGGACTGATGGGACACTTGTGCCTCCCCTGATTTGGACAATCTCCTCCTGCATCCTCTCCTAGTAAATTCCTTCCCAACCTACTGAACCTCAGCCGGAAGTCACTGCTACAGGAAACTGTCACCAACTCCCCCGGCAAGCTCAAGGACCCCAAACCCCTGAACACAGTTAGCAATTACGTTCTTGTGTGATGATTTTATTGTCATCCCCTCCACCTGACAGTACCCTCCATGGGCAAGGACTGCGTCTATTTTGCTCAGCTCCGGTAAATTCCTGGAACTTATAAAGTCCCCAGTAAATAATTATTAAATAAATCAAGGCAGCACGAGTGAGTTTATGGATAGATGTGCCCTCTCCGGCATTAAGAAACTCATGTTTTTAGATGGCCCTACCCCCAACAATCAGATTGTTTCACTACCAATACTCAGCCCCTGGAATATGGCGAGTTACCCTGGGACTGTATTTCCAAACTCCCCAAGCCTCCAGCGAATTCCTGTTTCTATACATGACTGCACCATGTTCCATGTGTAGACAAAGGTGGCAATTTAAGCCTCAGGGGTGAGAAATTTTGGAATTAATCCTTGACAGCCCAGTGCTTTCATTTTCCCCTTTTCTAATCAGTAGCACATCTAATAAGTCCAAAAATATGCAGGGAAGGATTCTTATGGGATTAAAAAAAACCAAGGTTCTTAGCCAAGACACAGGGAGGTGCAAATGCCACCCACCTGGTTCCTTCGTTCCACAGTGACAACCCTACAATTGTCCTCAGTATTATAGCCAGAATTCTATTCTCAGAGTAGGGCTTAGCTGACAACACCTCCTCCACCTTGTTCGGAAGCCAACAACGAGTCCCCACTGTCCGCACAGTTCCTGTTCCATATTCCCCATGGCCAGAGCTGAACTTTAATAAATCTCGGGCTCCTTTCTCCATTACCTGACTCCAGTCAAACTGAACTGCTCCGTGGACTGATGCATAACAATCAGCACCTCCTACCTTCGCCTTTGCCTCCCATTTTTATGAATTTTCAGAGACTTGCCAATACCTGAAATAGAGCCCAAAGCGCTTCGTTCTGAGTGCATTGCCTTCTGTGACCTGTCCTGCCCAGGACCGTCCAGCTTCTTTGTGACACCCGATCTCTCCCCTGGCCCAGGCACGTACACAGCTTGTTTGTTTTTTACTGTTTTCTTGAGCTCCATCAAGTGTACAAACCCACTCTGACCTCCAGGCTTTCCTACCTGTGAGAAGAACTCCCCCGCTTCTGCCGGTTTATTCTTCCTCACCAATAGCACTTTGCACTTCCCCAGTTAAAGTGTGTCTGACCCTGCACCAAAATGGTCTGTTCACTGCTTTCTGTCACTGCCCCATGATGCATTCTGCATGAGAATAAAAAAAGGTAGCTTGCTCAGGGTACTCTCAGCACCTAGCCGAAGGCCTGGCGTAGAGGAGGTTCTGAAATATCTGAGGAAAGAGCAACCATGTCGCTGTCATGCTCAGTTGGCTCCATGACTTCTCGTGTATTCATTCATTCCACCAAATGCTGAGCCCCTACGGTGTTCAGGGCGGTCTTCTAAAGGAAGTAGATACAGCAGTGAAAAGCACAAACTGTGGCTCGAGTCAAGCTTTTATTGTAGGAGGAGAGCCAGTCAATAAACAAACGAATGACTATGTAATGAAATGCCAGACAATGCTAAGTCGCATGGAAAAAAATATATTAAAAAAGGAAGAGGATAGAGGGATGAAGAGGGTTCCTTTTTACATGGGGCAGCAGAAGCTTTCCCAGTGAGGAGAAACATGACTGTAGACCTGAATGAGATAAAGGAGACTTGGATATGTTCCAGGAAAAAAGAAAAGCAACTTTGAGATGTCCAATTCTGTGAGTAAACAGTCTATGAACAATGACAAGAAGGTCAGTTTGAAGAGGTAGGGAGAAGTAAGTGGCAGAATCTATATGCAGTGGGTGCTGGTGAACCATGATGAGGACCGTAGGTTTTACGTGCGGTGAAAAGCCACTGGAGGAGCCTGGGACAGGTGACAGAATTTGAGCTGGGTTTCAGATCACTCTGGTTGCTTTGTGGGGAAGAGCTGAAGGTGGGGATAGGACCCCGGTGAAAGCCAGGACGGCACCAGGTGGCCACTGCAGTGGTCCAGATGGAAGCAACGGTGGCCTGGATTAGGGTGGCGGTGGTCAAGATGGCAATAATACTGTGGACGTATGTTATAAGTGAAACGTATAGGATTTGCTGGTGTGAGATGTGGAAGTCAGAGAAGAATCTTGAATGCTTTGGGCCTGGGGCGCAAAAACTGCATCAATTAGGATGCCATTGAACAAAACTGGAAACATTGGTAGAGGAGCACATTCAGAAGGAAAAACCAAGAATTCAAACTGTGATAAGGCACAGTTAAGAAGGTTATTAAATAATTGGGTATATGAGTCTGGAGTTCGGGGGAGAGGTTTAAGCTGCGGGTATAAACGTGAATAATCAGGATAGAGCCTATAAGGCCACGAGAATAGATGAGAATCGATGAGATCATCAAAACGTGGTGTGTGTTGGTAAGAGGTCCAAGGACAGAGACACCGGTGCTCCAACGTATAGAAACTGAAAAGAGAAGAATCCAGCAAAGGCACCAAGGAGGTGATAAGGAGACTCAATGAAAGAGGGGTTGACTCTTAATTCATGTAAAACCAAAACTCCCTATCATGGCCTATATGAACTGAGCTCTGTATGCCTCTCCCGCTTCATCTTCTCCCCTTCTTCCCCCATTAAATGCACCCCAGCCACGGTGGCCTTGTTCAGTCTTCAAATAGGCTCAGTTGCCTTGGCGTCCAGGGCCATCGTGGCCTGCAGGGGGTGCTCTTCCCTCAGATCTCCGCGATGCTGGCCCCTCATCATTCAGAACGCTAGGTCACCAGCTCAGAGAGGCAGCCTCTGACCAACAAAACTAAACTAGACCCCATCCCATTATCCAGATTTTCATTTACTTAGAACAATTGTGTCACTATCTGCAATAATTGTAGCCATTTGTTTACATTTTAGTATCTTTCTCCATATACTCTCCAGGCCTCAGCCCCTTCTCCCACTACAACAAACTTCAGGAGACCAAAAACATTGCCTTATTCATGGGATGACTTGTTGCATGAGCCTATTAACTGTGCCCAGCACTTAGTAGGTGCTCAGCAAGGATTTGTTGAACACATGAATGAATTCACCTGTCCAAATCCAACACATCAAGACCAAACTAAAATCCTACTTTATAATATGGAAGCTTCCCTAACCCCTCCCCCTCAAAGCAACATATGAGACCAACAACGGCATCTGGCAGAAAGAGGACAGGCCTGGAAATGAAGACAGAATGGGGTTCAAGTCTCAACACTGCTTCTAACCAGCTGGGTGGCTCTGTTTTTCTGGGCTTGTTTCCTGCACAGTGGGGATTGTAAAGATCCTTCCCCCACAGGCTTCCTGTTGGACAAAATGTATGTAAAGACTTGGCCACATACAGGTGATCATTAAAGGTAGTATCTTCTAATCATTATCCCTCCCTCCTCTGCATCCCCAGGCAGGCACCTGAACCTCTCATGACCCTGGAATACAATGCTTGTATATGTGGGGTTTGACCCCATCAAGCATTTGTGAAATTATCAATACCAGTGCAGTGACTTGCAATTTCCGAATTCCTTGCAAATGCTTATAGAATGAATCGCCTTCCCCTTCCCCGGGGGCATAGAGCATTTTTAGCCCGAGTTTCTCCGCTTCCTTTTCACTAGTGTCTCATCCCCTTCAGTGCTTCACTGGGACTATGGGACTTTGCCCATAGAATCCCCTGCTGGTCACTCCTGCTTCGTGGTTTCTTTCTTCTTTTCCCCTTCCTTTTTCAAGCTAACATCTATACAATGTCTTCCAGCTTGCAAAGCACATTTCAAACGCCTCAGTTTAATCCTCAAGCTGCCCTATGTGTAGACATTTTTATTTCATCCATTTTTAAAATGTGGAAACTAAAGCTCTATAGGCAACGTAATCCAGGTGCATGTGGCCTTAAATTCTCTGCTCTCTCCCCTTTGCCACACCATTCATTAATTCACTGAATTTTTCATTCATCCATTTGTGCATATACCCACTCAGTAAATACTGATGAAGCACCAGATACTATTCTGAGCACTTGAGATATACGAGGGGGGAACCAAAAACACCTGGAATTTATTTATAAAAAGTTGTGTATTTATTCTTACATATTTAAACTTCAGTCACCTTCAAAGTACTCTCCATTTGATGCAACACACCTATTGAGACCTTTTTTCCCACTGCTCAAAACAGTGTTTGAACTCATAGATTTTGATGCCTTTTAGTGCTTCTTCCATTTTTTGTTTTACCTCTTCCACATCAGCAAAACGTTTCCTTTTGGGGACATTTTTCATTCAGAGAAACAAACAAAAAAAGTTAACAGAGCGAGAGTAGGTGAACAGGGAGGGTGGGGCACAAAGGCCATGCCGTTTTTGGTCAAAAACTGCTGAACACTCAGTGCGATGTGGACAGGTGTGCTCATAAATCACCCATCACAAAATGGACAAATGCATTGAAAGAATCTTCAAAACAAATTCACTGAAGCCAAACGCAGCCTCTCACAGCAACACCAGCTGGTACACTCATAGAGTTGGGTTCCTAGAACACTCACCCAGCAGGGGAAGCCTGTACTATACGGGGATCTACCCTCTAGAAGTTAATTCCATTTTGCGGGGGTTTCCTGCTCATATTAATGAACAGAACAGTCACAGATGAGAAACTTCTCTTCTAGTGAGAGATGACAGACAAAAGATAATGAATGTTTTAAGCAAGTAAAATACTAAGTGATAAGAAGTACAGAAAAAAAGGAAAGTAGAGCAGGGTAAGGGAGACTGGACGTGCTGGTGGAAGGGGTGCAATTTCACACAAGATGGCCAGGGGTCAGTGAGTCACTGAGAAAAGACATGAAAGAGGTGGTTAGTGAGCTGTGTATACTGGCACCTGGTAGAAGAGCTTCCCAATCAGAGGAAACACCAGGACTCCTGGTGACAAGACAGCAGTGGCCGGGGGGGGGGGGGGGGGGGCAGGAGTAGTAGGAGGGAATGTCACAGAGAAAACAGGGGTCTAACCTAGTGCAAGACCTTCCTGACCACAGTGAGGATGTTGGTTTTTATTATGAAATAAATGAGGAGCAGTTGCAGGGCAATGAGCTAAATAAGTGACATGATCGAACTCATGTTTTGCAAAGATCACTCCATGTAGAGACTAGAATGGAGAGGAGCAGAAGTGGTAAAACTATATAGGAGGCTTCTGCCATAATCCAGCACAGCAGCATGACCCAGGGGAGTAACAGGAGAGGGGAGGAGGCGTGGTCAGATTCTGGTCTGGTGTTTTTGAAGAGGAAAAATATAGAATTCCCTGATGAGGGGTGTGAAAGGACAAGGAAAATCAAGGAAGAATAAAAAGGTTTTTAGCTTGAGCAACTGGAAATGTAGGTCGTCCATTAAGTGAGACAGGAAAGCCACAGGCAGTGGGGATTTGGCAGGCAGTAGGGTAGGGCAATCAGAAGTACAGGTTTGGATACGATACATTAGAGATGTCCACCTGACAGTTGGGCAAGAAGTCCAGTGTGCAGCTGGGTATACAAATCTGGATTTGGGAGACATTCAAGCAGGAAAATTACTGCATCCCCTCCGCCCCATACACACACACTCATTTTCAAAAATGACCTGAGTGAAGACTCATTCAACCAACCTATATATGCCTACTCTTCACTAGGCACTGTGCTAGAGGCCAGCCTTAATATGGCTGGTCCGGCTGGTGGCCAGTATGACTTGCCCAGCAACTCTTTGCTGGGTTCTGGGAACATAAAGATCGAAAAGACCAGTCCTCCTTCTCAAGGAATTGAATCCAGTACAGAAAGCTACACCCTAAGCTCTGTAACATGAGGAACCACCAGGACTGCTCTGTTTACTGCATCATCTTGAGAACTTAGCCTCAGTGTGAATGTTTATGGAAATGGTGCACCATAAGCCGAGGAGAACTATGAATGGGAATTCATACTGAAAATTCATAGAGTTGGAACCAACATGCTCTGCTGGAGGCAGTGGCAACTGAGATTATGTGTGGTAGATTTGGACACGTAGCAAAGGGATAAAGGTATTTAGGGTCTCAGAGACCCTAGAGAAGAAGAGAACTCAAGTGCTTCTTCTTCTGGGGCAGGATTCCCTCATTCTCTGTTGGTAGGCATCTGTGAGCAGTGGCCTACACATGGTAGGGGAGGTGATGTCATGAGAGAAAATGGAAGAGCCTTGGCCCTATAGGCTGGATGATTCATAACGTCACCGATGAAGTATTCAGGCCATAAAGATCTACACTGAACCTAGTCAAGAGTCTAGCTCTAACCTCCGGTTTACAGGAAATACAGGGGGCAGAGGGACAAGTTAATACCACAAGGAAACAATTAGACAAACCCAGAATGGGGACACTATAGATATAGCTCTGAAGTTTACACAAAATCACTGTCACTTAAAAAAAAAAAAATAAAGACTGGTGTGGGCCATTTTATACTGAAAGAGAGTAGAGAGACAAAAAAAAATGCAACTGTGTGAACTTCAACCCTGTAAAAGAAATATAGCATTGAAAGAGTCTTGGAAGCCCTGGCTGGCGTAGCTCAGTGGATTGAGCACGGGCTGTGAACCAAAGTGTCTCAGGTTCAATTCCCAGTCAGGGTACATGCCTGGGTTGCAGGCCATGACCCCCAGCAACCGCACATTGATATTTCTCTCTCTCTCTCTCTTTCTCCCTCCCTTCCCTCTCTAAAAATAAATAAATAAAATCTTAAAAAAAAAAAAAAAGAAAGGAGTCTTGGAAAACACTGTGGATATTTAAATAAATATATACTGGTTATTAGATTGCATTTTGGAATTATTATTAATTTTCCCAGGGGTTTTACTGGTATAATTATTTTTACTATAAAATTTATGTATTTATTATTTATAGCAGGATGCATTATTTATATTAATAAATTTATTTATTTGTTACTTATGCATCCTTATTTCTAGAAGAAGTGTGCTGAAATATTGTAGGGGGAGTGTCATGATGTCTGCCTTTCCCTTCTTTCAGGGGGAAGAAAGAGGAGGGGAAGAAGAGAAAGGGAAAAACAGAGATTGAGAGAAAGGAGATAGAGCAAAACATTAATGGCTCTCATATACAGGTATATAGTTGTTGATTTTCCTTTCACATTCTAAAATTTTTCAAAATTTTTGACTATTCCTAAAATATTTCCTAAATATTTTAAAAACGTTTTTTAAAAATAAAAAGTTAAAAGGTTTTTTGTTGTTTTTTCTTAAGATAAGTATTTATCCTGGCCCTGGCTGGTGTAGCTCAGTGGATTGAGCTCGGGCTGGGAACCAAAGTGTCCCAGGTTCGATTCCCAGCCAGGGTACATGCCTGGGTTGCAGGCCATAACCCCCAGCAACCGCACATTGATGTTTCTCTCCCTCTCTCTCTCTCTCTCTCTCTCTCTCTCTCTCTCTCTCTCTCCCTCCCTTCCCTCTCTAAAAATAAATAACTAAATAAATCTTAAAAAAAAAAACTTAAATAAAAAAAAGGCCTTGAAATGTCTAAAAAAAAAAGTATTTATCCTCTGCAAAGTGACCTCCTGCTGGGGGGCTGGTTCAGGGTTCCCTGTGTTGAAGTGAGTGTGAGAATGACCGGTGCTGAATTCCGAAGAGCAGACGGAACCGACACCTCTCAGTCTGCTGTGCGAACACCCCGGGGACACCACCTGCAAGTCCTGACCGGCCAGCGCGGAGGAGAAGGAAAGCCGCACAGGCACAACAGGGCAGCCCACCACGGGGAATACAGGCCTTGTGTGTGTTGCACTTGCTGCTTCCAGACATTCTCTTTCCACACCATTTCCTCCTCTAGCAACAAACACGAAAGATAAGTTCCCTGGTGGTGGCACTGGCTGGCGCAGCCACACGGCAGAAGCAGATACTTCTCCCTGAAAGCTGTCCCTGCTCTAGCTCCCTCTCTTCTTCAGTCAGTAACCCAGGGTAGCCCAGAGTATTTCTGTTACATTTTCTCATGTTTACAAGTAAAAATAAAAGTAATTTGAGCTGGGGCTTGTGGTGCAGGTCCACTGTCCTTAGAGGCGGTTGGCAGGTCAGAGAACATGGACCGGGGAAAAAGGTGCATGTGAAAATTCCCAGTCCCCTCCAAAGAGCAGGTGCGGAAATCACACCTGTAGCAGCAGCAGCTTCGGGGGCTGTGGTTTCTGAGCCCCATCCTGCCAGCTGTCCGTACTCGTTGTGTGGGAAGCAGAAAATAAGTCAGGCACTCCAGAAATGTACAGTCTACACAGGGAAATAAAACTCAGGAAGCTCTGTCTGGCTCTGTCTTCAAATTGTTCTGTGAACTTGGGCCAATGGTTTCTCTTCTCTGGGCCTCAGTTTCCCCATCTATAACATTAAAGGGTTGAATCATGTTTCCCTGGAGTCCTTATCGATATATATACTATGATTCTCTGACACAATTAGAGACCAAATGAGTATGCACCTGAATGATTCGGAATCTGAATCCAAAATGAAGCCAGAGAAGTTCAGGTGGGCAAATGGAAGGGGAAGATTTCACTGGATTTGGGGGCTGGGGAGGATTTGAGTGAGTCAAGAAAAGGGATAAAGAAGTGTCAGGGTTGGGGAGACTCGGGAGCAAGGCACAGAGGCTGGCCTGAAGCAGCGTGGAGGGAGGGATGGGCAGCAGTGAAACAGGCATGCAAGGGCTGGCCCACTCTGCCCAGTTCACCCGTCAAGGCCAAGCACAGTGCTACCTGTTCCAGATCTCTAATAGCCACACTGCCTCTCCAGCCAGAACCAGTGCCTTACGATCACCTCCTCCGTATTCATTAGTTGATACTAATCATTGACTACCTACTCTGAGCCACATGTTTCAAAGACAGTCTCACTCAACTGTTTCAGCCCAAAGGCCAGAATGAAGTGGCAAAAATTATCAGGCTCAGAGAGGTCATGTTACTTGTCCAAGGTGCATGCTGTTAGACCATATCTCTTTGCAACGCTTCATTCTATCTGTCCCTGGCTTACATTGCCCCTGGATGAAGACCTTCCCAAAGACAAGCCACCTTTACTTCTGTATTCCCTGGGCCTGACAGAGAGTTGAAGCTGACTATCAAAATGCAAACTCAACTGAGATGATACCAAATGTCGAGCCCCGGATACAAACTGCAGAAGGCTGGGAGCTAAAAGCGGAGAGCGGGTGTGATTGGCAGCTTACCCTCTGAGTCCACCCCATTCTGCGTATCGTGAGTCATTCCCCAGATCGCCCAGCCAAGGAAACCTCTGCCCGCCCCTCTCCCCACACCCAGCAGCTGTGCTCTCTGAATGGCAGGTGTTTCCCAGGCAGAGAAATAGAGAGCACATCACAGGGAATGAGGGCGGAGGAATAAGCCAGCTTCCCTCTTCTGGCCACGAGGGAGCCAGCCCTGGAAAGCAGGGCACTAGGAGAGGGCACATGAGGGAGAAGCTAATTCTAGTAGGAAAAACAAAATGAAGAGTAAACAGAGTTAAATGATTCTACCCCAGCAACTAAGAGATGGATCTGGTGGAGATTACGGAGAACCTTTAAGAGCCCATTTCCTTCTGCCAATGGATATTGCTGGATGGGCCTGGATTCATTTCACTGGATGGGACCCCAGCTGGCTCTGCTTTGGGACAGACCATGTGCAGCGCTGGCAGAACACATCCCTTATCTGGGCAGCCTTGAGGAAGTCCCTCTAACTTGCTGTGCACCAGGGTCCTTCTCTGCAAAGCGGGAGGGGGAGTTGCAGCCCTGCCTACCTCACAGGTCAGCCCCAGGGCCCAGGTGTGAGAATGTGCATGGAATCAATCACATAGTCTTGCTACAAATCAGGAAACTGGGGCGCAGAGAGGTGAGTTATGTTAGAATCATAAAGCACCAAGGGGTGGGTGGCTGCAGGTCACAGAGAGTGAATTTGGCATTTACCTTGGAAGGTCTTCTAACTAAATTAGATAGATATAAATACAGACATAGATATAGATATAGACATGCACACACTACACATATGTACAATACTAAATATGCAGTATATATAAAAACATGCCTACGTGTACTTACTATATATAAAATATATACGTAGTATACACATGTGTATATATATACAAACACATATACTGTATGTACAGTATATATATAGTATTGCATACATTTATATGTGTGTATTGCATATATATCTTATATATACTATACATATAAAAATGTAAATACATGCTATGGATGTTACACAATTATAGTATTTAATGCCCGTCCTAATCTGTGGGTTAAATCCTATCTTCATTCATATACATGAAAATGGAGGTTTAGACATTAAAGTGATTGCCCAAGGTCATGCCTAAGTAAATCCAGAGCTGGGTTTTGAACTTGAGTGTGTCTGACTCCAGGCCTTATGTACCCGAGCTACAGGGTCTGGCACAAATAACACCCCTTTTTCACTACAAAATCTTTTATTACACAATCATACGCCTGTAACTCTATAACATAACAATATCACACTCAAGCATGCCATATGACATTGTAGGTGAAATGTTCAAATTAAAACTATAAATCATTACACACACATTATTACCCTGCCCACCACACTCAAGCAGGCCTTACTTCCGCCGGACCCTGTATTTCAGTACTGTGTCCTGATAATAGATGGTTGGAGCTCATCATGCATATCTAAAATCAAAATTCATTCTTTTATTTTGATAAAGAGGCTTAAACTTAGGCTTATAAAAGTCCAATTCCCAAAGAACAGGGCCCTCTCCAATCCATGAGGAAACGTTTGTTAACATCAGATCATCTCTACCTTTCTTATGACTTTGCCCTACCTTGAGTTACGTATATATTCTTCACTCCCACCAGACTGAGAACTTAACACTGGTATGGCTCTAACCCACTCTGTTTATCTCTGTCCCCTCTGTCCTTGTTTAGCACAGTGCCCGGCACAGAGTAGTTGCTCATGAAACATGTGCTAAGCCCAGCAGGACCACGTAGGCCCTCTATTCCGAGTGATGAATTTAAATGACTGCAATGGGCTAAGAAGAGAGGTGAGGTTTCATGAACAGTCTCACTATCACGGACCCTCCAAGGCTAATTCTAAAATGGACACACTGTTGGGTACATCCAGTGCGGCATGCTGGATGCTTGTGACCGGGAGATCTTCTACAACAGCATAAGGACCAAGTATCCAGTCAAACCTGCAGGGCAATTTCCACTAGTTCTTGCTGGATTCCCTAATCCTAAGGCAAGAGTCATGTTACCTTGATGGAGCATACTCTGCCAATGGCCCTCAGTCTATCCGGCACAGACAAGAGAAGGTATCTCAGATTTGGAGCCTATTAACAGGAAGGGTGTGATGTAACTCTGGCTTCCCTAGAAGTGAATCCTCCAGCAGTACAACGGAGCTGCACCCTCTCTCTGATCCGCCCCGTCTGACCTCTCCCTGACTTCTGCCCTGAGGTCTTCTCCTCCCTGGCCTCTCCCCCTCCCCTCCTCCAGTTTCTGTTGCTTTTCCCTTGTTCTTTATCTCCTGTCTCTTTCATTGTATCGGTTATTGTTTCCTTCCTCACTGCCGTCTTCTTTCCTTCTTTCATGCTTCCCCCTCATGACGGCCAGACAAACCATCTTCACTGGAGGACTCATTTTCCTGAAATGTCTGTAACAATCATCTTAATTAGGTACTTTCCTAAACACATCACATCCAAAACAAAGTCCATGAGTTTCCGTCGTAACATTTCCTAATGACAGTCCCACTGTGTGTAATTATGCAACCAATATGTGAATGCAATGCATTTGTTTTCAAAAAGGTTTCAATTATAGACAATAGCCATTGCCATGGTAAAAACTTTCTTGATTTTTAATTTTGCGTTCACATGTGTATAAATATACTCTTAAAATTTTTAATGTTTTGTGTGCGTGTGTGCATGCATGTGTAAAATATATGCGGGAAACACTACCATGTGGATTGTTCTTTAATTTGCTTTTTTTTGTCCCCACAAAACCCTCTCTAGGAATCTTTATGTCAGTAACAATAATTGTGCTTTAATCCTTTTAATTATTTCAGAGTGTTCTATACTATCAATAATCTGCAATGTATTTCTGCATTGACATCCTGGTAGATATCTAGGCCACTTCTAATATCTTCACTATTACTTTACAAAGCATCTGGCAATGAACACCCTGGTCTGTGCCTCCCAGTACATGGGTGCATGCTTTCTCTAGGAAAGTACTAAGAGAGGGCATTGCTGGATCAGAGGACTTGCCCATTGTGAGTGACATAAATATTGCCCGGCTGCTCTCCAAAGCAGCTGTATAAACATATATATTTTTCTCTTAATTTTCTCTCTAATATCTGTGGATGCACCATAGTTTGTTTATCCATTCACCCATTGAAGGATGTCTGAATTGTTTCCTGTCGTTACTTTTCATATCCTTTCCTTGTGTTCATCTTTCCTCTTCTCCTGATCCATTAACTTCTGAAACAGACGCGATGCAGTGAAACCTCCACAGAAGAGGCTGAGAGCACAGGTCCAGGCACCGGTTTGCAGAGGTCAGTGCTTTCCCTGGCTGGCATAGCTCAGTGGACTGCGCGCAGGCTGTGAGCCAAAGTGTTGCAGGTTCGATTCCCAGTCAGGACACATGCCTGGGTTGCAGGCCATGGCCCCCAGCAACCACACATTGATTTTTTTTTTCTCTCTCTATCTCCTTCCCTTCCCTCTCTAAAAATAAATAAATAAAATATTTTTTTAAAAAGCCAATGAAAGAAAAATGCTTTGCATATTTAAAAAAAGATGCAAGGTAAACGCATTTGCCTTATTTGTTCAGTTGACACAGGGCCAATGAAAGCTGGTTGTGTGGCTCTCTTCCTAACTCCACATTCGGCGACGTCAAGTAGCTTGATTGTGGGAGTATTTCCATCATGGAAACTGACAAACACCAATACTCAGAGCTTTTATAGGGGAGAAAGGTACACGCTGCTAGTGGTTGTTAAACACGCATGCAATACGAGCACACCTCTGATTCCAGAAGAAGAGCCAGACAAGACAGAACTAGAGGAACACCCAAAGCCTCTTCAAGGGTCCCCGGTGAGTGATCCATAATAACACAGATGAATGTCAAGTGTCCGATGGTCAGACTTAGGGGCCTTCCGTCTTGAGTTAGGGCAAAAAGGTTATAGCTTTTCAGAAAAACAGAAAGATCCTCCAGAATTTAAGCATACTAGGAATTTCTCATGGCAGGAAATACTACATCGATGACAAAGGAGAGTTCACCCCACCTCCCACTCCTCACTTACTCCCCAATTCCCTTGTCTAATGTATTTCAAAAGAGGTCCCTGACATCTGCCTAAAGAAAGTTCACAGAAGCAAAGACTAGAATGGTGGTTGTCAGGGGCTGGGGAGGGGGAAGGGGATTGGGGGAAGGGGTAAATGTTGGCCAGAGAAAGTTCAGTTATGCAGGGTGAATAAATTCCTTAGACCTAACACACAGCCCAGTGACTGTAGTTCGTAATACTGTGTTGTATACTTGAAATTTGCTAAGAGTAAACATCAATTGTTCTTACCAAAAGAAACAACCCTCCCCCCAAAACCAATGTAACCAGATGTATTAATGTCTTGACTATGGCCCTGGCTGGCATAGCTCAGTGGATTGAGCACAGGCTGCAAACCAAAGCATCGCAGGTTCAATTCCCAGTCAGGGCACATGCCTGGGTTGCAGGCCATGACCCCCAGCAACTGCACATTGATGTTTCTCTCTCTCTCTCTCTCTCTTTCCGCCTCCCTTCCCTCTCTAAAAAAAAAATCTTGACTATGTAATCATTTCATTATGTATACGTATATCAAAATATCACACTGTATACCTTAAGTATATATAATTTTTAGTTGTTAATTTTATCTCAGTAAGGCTGGGAGGGGTCAACTTTCCCATAGCAGGCTGCTCATGACCTCAACACTAAGCTTCATCTACAGGGTCTGACAGAAGTAAGGCCTGCTTGAGTGTGCTGGGTAGGGTAATAATATGGGTGTAATTATTCATAGTTTTAATTTGAACATTTCACCTACCATGTTATATGGTATGCTTGAGTGTGATATTGTTATGTTGCAGAATTACATGCTTATGCTTTTGTAATAAGAGATTTTGTCATTAAAACATGGGCATTATTTGTGCCAGACCCTGTACAATGACATAAGCTGCACCCGAGGTCTCTTGTCCCTTCTCGCTCTCCCTGGTGCTTGGGGCGGGGAGACACATCTTGTCCCTGTCCCTGCCCCTGTCCCCCTCTGGGGCCTTCTTCTGTATTTACAGTTTGGGGTTTATACTGGACAACATCTCGTGTCCCTTCCAGGGCCCTGACTCCCCTGAATCCCCACCCTGTCTTCCCATGGACCACCCCCCACCTGCCTCCCTCCACTCAGCCCTGCTGCCCCGAGAGCACACGCCGTACTGAGAGCCCATCTTCCCAAGCAGTGAACCGTTCCCCACAGTCAGAGGCAGCGCTGCCTCCCTGACTGATTGTTGGCTGATTCGGTTTGGCACTTTTTTCCTGGCCTCCCATAGAGCTTATTGGGAAACCATGCTCAGGTTCCATGGATGATGCTTGCCACACCACTCCAATGGGAAACTTCAAACAAAGGGATGGGTGAGGGACTCCTGAAGAGCTAAGGGAGGCCCTGTGTCAACTGAGCAAATAAGGCAAATGCGTTTACCTTGAATCTCTTTTTAAATATGCAAAGCATTTTTCTTTCATTGGCTTTTTTAAAGATTTTATTTATTTATTTTTAGGGAGGGAAGGGAGGAAGAGAGAGAGAAAAAAAAAACATCAATGTGCGGTTTCTGGGGGCCATGGCCTGCAACCCAGGCATGTGCCCTGACTGGGAATCGAACCTGCAACACTTTGGTTCACAGCCCGCGCTCAATCCACTGAGCTACGCCAGCCAGGGCTTCGTTGGCTTTTTTATACTCATAATACCCCAACTAAAAAATAAACAGATTTCCATCTTATTGATGAGAAAACGGAGGTTCAGATGCATCCCCTGATTTGATAGGGCTCAGAGCAAATCAATAACAGAGCCAAGCTGGCACCTCTGATCATAGGTTCTTCCCGGTGTCCTTTGCAGGGGAGAGAAAAAAGGGATATGAATTCAGGCTGTTTGGGGAAAGTTGAGTCTGAATTCATGAAAAGCCTGGGTAATTTAAATATCTGAAAGCAAACAAACACCATCTAGTAGAGACAGTCATTGAAACGTGTCCCATCGAAAGCCTTTGGCTGGTGAACTTACTAGCTCAGCCAGAGGACCGGTCCCTGGCTCTGTGAGGGGCCCTCTGAGGGGTTCCCTGCATCCTCCACTTCCTTGACCCACCAGGCTGCGTCTGTCTACCTGCCAGTCTCCTTGAAGAGACTTGCGCTTCTAAAAAGAAGGGGCCTTGTCTTATTTACAGTGTCTTCAGCACCTACCACAGTACCCAGCAAGTCTCAGGTGCTTAATTACATGTGTACCAGATGAAATCGGTGGGGGGACCCTGCAGAGGTGGCCAATACTTCATTCACATCAACGGTGTAGGAAAAGGTGGGAATTAGTTACCCAAGTGTTGATCACTGAAGCCTGCATTAATGAACTGGTGAGAATAAATTGTAATTAATATATCAATTCCACACGTAAGAAACAGGTGCCTACAAAAATGCTTCAAACGTTTGCATGAAATACTATCAATAGCACCTTGAAAACTGTGTTCGTGCCAATTTATTATTTGGCTGTTTTCCTTTCAAAAGGGGAGTAAGAGAAAGCTCACTACCTGCCCAAATCAGCACAAATTCTGAATTACTGGGGTCAAAATTAATGAGGTTTATAAGAATGTTTATATGCTTTGACCTAATAATCCTTCTCCTGGGAATCTATCCTAAGGAAATAATTCAAAAGAAGAAAAATGTTATGCGCACGAAAAGGATCGTAACAGCCCTGGTTATAATTTTGAAAAGAGGGCAATAAAATAAAATGTCCAACATAAGAAAAACGGTAGATAATCTCAGGAGAGACTTTTCTGAATCCAAGCCAGTGCTCAGAAAATTAATGTTGGGGCTATGGATATATGGTAACATACAAAGAAAAAGAACACAGTGGGTTTCCGATACTGCCAACATGAGTAAAATATCTAGTATCTTAAAATGCTGTTGAATTAAGTCCAATTGAAATGTAGTAGTAATTATTTAGTGGGCCTAACTGAACCAGGAATCTCGCTCCTCGATTTATTGCCTCATCATTTCCTCCGGGTTCATCCTTTATTTCATTCACCAAACAGCTGCTATGTACAAGGAGGCACTCGGCACACACAGAAGATGACATGGTTCCTGTCCTCGAGAACCACCTGGGGTGAAGAACTGCCAATAAATAACTGCCCTCATACCAGAGCAGGTGAGGTTTGGTTTCATTCCGAAAGACTTCATGGAGGAGGAAGCAGGCAGCCAGGTCTTGAAGACTTCGTAGGGTGTTAGCAGATGGAACTAACATGAGTCAAGCCACAGAGTACTGTCTAAGAAACGGGGGCACGCCCAGAGCCCCCAGCACAACGGTGCAGGAGAGGGAGGTGATGGAGATCGCTGTGGTTTGGGGAGAAATGGTGGAGATGCCCTGAGAGCCAAGCCAAGGAGCCCAGCTGGCCCTGCAGACGCTGGTTCTGTGAGTGTAGAAATGAGACGGGCTACGGATGGGTCAGGAATTACACAGGGTTCTCATTGCTCACTGCCTTTCGTGCCTGGCCTGGCAGAGACAGTTCTCCTCATATGGGATATTTTATTCTGTGTTTAAGAGCTCTTCATTTGTCATTTGGGACAGAAAGTTGGAGCTGGTTGCAATCTGCAATCAATCAGGCTGCCTTTGCGGAAGAACTACCAGGAAACTAGGGTTCTTCCTCTGTGGGTCTTTCAGCATTGATGTAAGCATTCGAAAATCACTTACGTGCAGTGTGTGTGAGGCGAAGAGGAGGGAGGGAAGGGAGAAGGGAGAGGTGAAAAGACTGAACGAGAGAGTGCAAGATTGAGGGGACAGAGAGAGATTAAGGCTGAATGGGATTTTCTACAGGCAAGTGGGATAAATCAGCACTGTCAAGGAATATGAAGACTGATGGATGGGAGATATTTTGAAAAATATTAAAAAGCACCCATCATTGTACTAGTTTATCATGTATTTTCATTCTTTTATTTCTTTCGTTTATGCTTATATAAATCTAGCATCTAGGCCTACAGACAGATAATTTTTTAAAGCAAAAAGCAAGTCATGTGTGTATGTGCAACATGCTTTATTTTGCACAAGACAATATATCATGATTTTCTCCAAATCACTACACACAGATTGTCTCTATCCTTTTTACTGGCTTCGTGGTGCTATAAGGACGGACCCTAATTTATCTGAGCAATCCTTACTGATAGATATTAAGGTTGTTCCATTTTTTGTCCTGCGTTGGCTAGTACAAACAGTGCTGCAGAAAACGTCAGTGTAGGCCAAGACCTCTGTGCACATTGTGAGCATTTCCTGACAGCGGTCCCTAAAGTGGAATGACAGAGCCATAGGGCAGAGACATACTGAATTCTCCAAAACACAGATTTGAACATCTCTCAATACGGTCTGAAAGTTGGTGGCTTCTCCACATCCTCTATGGGTCTGAACAGTTTGACAAGGCCTTTCACTCCATGTCCCCCACCCACCGTGTCCCCTGCCTGTGCTACACGTGCCACTGTTGAGGGGTGTGCTAAACCTGAGCACAGGGCTGAGAGGGAAAATGGCTGAGATCCACGGTGGGAAGGCACCGAGACCTGCCCTGCAGCTGGGTACAGCTGAGACCCTGGCCATGCCCTTTTAGAAGCTCCAACGATGCGGGGCTGAAGCTTTCTGGACCTTGGTTTTCCACTTGGGACACAAGTACGTTGGACTTGATGACTGAGGGTCTCTTTTGGCTCCAGTGATTCCAGGAAAGGAGGAACGAAGGAGAGAAAGGAAAGAGAGGGGGAAGGAGGAACCTAAAAGACTAGAGTAATGGGCCCTGGCTGGTGTAGCTCAGCAGATTGCGCTCAGGCTGCGAACCAAAGCATCATAGGTTCGATTCGCAGTCAGGGCACATGCCTGGGTTGCAAGCCACGGCCCCCAGCAACCGCACATTGATGTTTCTCTCTCTCTCTCTCTTTCTCCCTTCCTTCCCTCTCTAAAAATAAATAAATAAATACATACATAAATAGTAATGGGAAGGAACAAGAAAAATGGATAAAAAATGAAAAACAGAGAAACCAAAGAACAGAAGCAGGGAAGAATAAGCCCATCTCCACTGTCATTGTTAGAGAAAAGTCTTTTTAAAACTTTAATATGTGGCAATGCCAGAAGCTATAACCTTTGGAAGAAAGAGAAAGGAATTCCGAAAGGGTGGCGAGAAACAAGGGTGTTGTTCTTTTATTTTCAACCACCCCCCAAAATTTAATTTTTCCCATAAATAACGTTTTTCATGTTGAGTGGGACCAAGGGGAGAGTAATTAATAGCTGCTCCCCGGGGAGGGAGCGAGGTGCCAGATGACCCCTCATTGCTGTGTGTGTCCCTGTGTGCCGCAGACACAGAAGTGCTCTGCCCCTGCGGAGGGGAAGGGCTCTTTTCACGGTTACACCAATCACAACTGCCTAAGTCATCATCCTCACTGACCACTCCTTCTTAGATTCCTCTTACGTGTGTTTCAGGGACACGAATGGATGGCAGGACCTGACCAAGGATGCAAAGCTACGGGGCAACAGAAAGAGGAGTGGCCTAGAGGTTTAGAGAATGTGAGACCTGAATCTGCTCCTCCCTGATCCCATAACTGGAAGCAAAGTCACTTCCCCTCTCTGGGCTTCTCGTGACATTCTCTGAAACGAAGGGGTGAAGAGAAAACAGTCGTCAAAGTCCCTGGATGGAGCAGCAGCAGCAGCACCTGGAAACGTGCTAGAAATGCAGAATCCTTGGCCCTGCCCAGACCACCTGGCTCAGAAGCTCTGTGAGTGGGGTCCAGCAATCTGTTCCAGCAAGCCCTCCAGGTGGTTATGATATGGACTGCAGTCTGAGAATCACCGAACCACCAAAGTCCCTGTTCATATCACGGAGCCCAAACTTAGCCTTAAGGATAAGGGGGGTGGAGGAACATGAAACTAAACACTTTTTTAGTCTCTGGTCTCCTGGGCCAAGGGTGACACAGACCTGATGCTGGCATCTCTCCTGCTCCCTCCTAGGTCTCACCACCTTGCTGCTTAAACTGTAGTCCTTGGACCAACAGCAGCCTGCTGGAAATCTGGAGTCCTGCTAGGAATTCAGAACCCCAGGTCCCACGCTAGACCACTGACTTTTAATAAGATGCTGAGCTGATGTGAATGCACATTCACGTCCAAGAAGCCTCCCACCAGACCTTGTCTGTTTCTCTCCTTCCCTTCCCTTCTGTAATTCTTCAGCTCGCTCATTCTCCATCACTCTTCTTTTTCTTACACTCACCCTTGGAAATGCCTGTGCTTTCCACAGGCACAGCTTAAACCTAGGATGACCATCACGCTGAACAAATTGCACACTACCCAGTGACTTATATATCAGATTCCATATTCAGAATCATTGGCTAATAAAGCTGCACTTTTCTCTTCTCCCTGTGGGAGGCAGTGTGGTACAGGCCAGAGTCATGAACTCAGCCATCACTTGATCAGAGTTCCAGTCCCAGCTCTGCCCCACCTCTGTGTTTGACAAAAACATTTAACCTTCAGAGCCTCATTTCTACAAAGGAGATATCATGCCTTTTCCTTGGGTTGGTTGTGAAAATAAAATGAGATAATGGAAATGAATGTAAAAGACCCTATTCAAATGCAAGGGATTGTAATAACTATTATCAAAGCAATGCTTTGCCTCACTCCTTCCACAGCCGATCTCAATTTTGTGCCCTTCACCTCCTACTGCTGAATGTGGGCCCCGATTTCCACATTCCTGAGCCTGTCTCCAGGGTTTTTATTAGAAAAGCAGATACTGGATTGTTTCCTTCCCTCCCTCCTTCTCCATAAATGTGTTCATCGCCCTGTATATTCCAACATATCAGTAGCTAGTTACACAGAGAAAAGGTTGTCGCCAAGAAAGATGTGTCATTTCACAGGAAATTTGGGTTTAATATGTACAAGGGAGCAGCACATGGAAATCTCTTTGAAAATGATAAAGTCCTCTAATGAAAAATAACACTACAATCCTGGGCTCATTTCAGCAGATAAATATTTAATATAGATCAGCCAAGATTAATTGCCAACTGCAGCGCACCCTGCCTCCGGCTGGTGGAGGAAAAAAGAGCATCTTTACGTTAATTTACGACAGAGTTTTTGAAACAAGCAAACCTTAGCTTGTCCCAAGCTCTTGTTGCCTGCCATGGAGAAAGGCACCACACAGTTCCCAAGGCCTCTGCTCAGCCCTGATTCCTACTGCAGAGTGAAGTGGACAGGCCACTCCTTTGCATACTAATCAGTTCTTGTAGGCAGGCAGGAAAAAAGAAAAAACTTCTACAGAATCCCTGAAATCAGGGCATGAAACTCACCAGTGAGAAAGATGGTCTTCGCTCTCCTGGGGCTGGAGCAGAATGGACTTGCACATTCAAAATAGAACAGGGACCGCGGTGTGGATAAAGGAAATGAGGGAAGCACACACATGTGGCAGCCACTAAGGAATCTGACTTCGAGCAGTCACCTACATTCAACTCTCACCAGCAGGCAGGTTCAGCGAGAATGTCCTCATTATAGGGGTACGGTAGTGCTGAAGCTCAGAGCAGTTAGTTCACCGGTGTGCCCAGCCTCCACTCGGCTCACAAGCGGTAGAGGTACAATTTCAATTTAAAGATTTCTCACTCCAGAGGCACCCTCCAAAACCTTAATCTAATTACTCACGGGACTGCCAAAGTTTTGTACTTAGGGATTCATACCTTAGAGAGAACTTCAAATTAAGGCCTTTGGGCTCTCAGACTCTTTATACCTCCCCTTCCTTCCTCCCTTACGTCCTTCCTTCCTTTCTTCTTTCTTTCCTTCCTTTCTTCCTTCTCTCTCTCTCTCCTTCCCTACCTCCCTCTCTCATCTTTCCATTCTCTCTGTTTCCTCCTCCTCCTCCTTCAGAGAGCATCAGGCTTTCTGGTCCCCCATGGGTTTCTGACGCCGCGGTAGTGATATCTGTTACCATTCAAAAAGAAACACAACTTCTCAGAGGTCCCAGCAGGGTCCTTCTTCTGATTTTCAGTGGTGGTGTGCTATTAATGCATATTAATTCATTGATTATAGATGTGGGATCCTGCTTGTACTAGAAAGGGGAGCCAAATGGGTTCACACAGAACCATAAACATGCCCAGACAAAAAGTTGAGCAGCCTGGAAAAACAGTAATACTTATCATTCTCTCCCAATTAGCAACACTATCAAAATCATCACTGCCATCATCTTCATCATCATTAATATCAACATCAGCACTGGAACCAGCTAGAGATATTATTGTTCCCACCAACCAAACCGCCATCACTAATCTTTATCATCACCAACATCACTATTATCAGCAACTTTTTCAACATAAATATCCTCTCTGCATAGCTGAGGGCATCTAGGGTGGTCATCACCATAACCACTTTTAACAGAGAGCATTGAATGCAAACCTACTACATACTGGAACATAAAGAATAAGGTGGCACTGACTGGTGTAGCTCAGTGCATTAGGCATCGTCCCATAAACCAAAAGGTCACCAGTTCAATTCCCAGTCAGGCCACACAGCTGGGTTGTAGGCCAGGTCCCCAGCTGGGGGAATGCAAGAGGCACCTGATCGATGTTTCTCTCCCACACAGGTATTTCTCTCCCACTTTTTCCCTCATTTCCCCTTTCTCTAAAAATAAATATATAAAATCCCTTTTTAAAAAGAATGAAGTGCACAGCCTCTGCATATATGAAATTTTGATGTAGCTGGGAAGACAGATTATTAACAATACAAGGTCTGATTTTAAATGTCAAAAGAGGGCTTTTTGGTATTTTGAAAAGATCAGAGACAGTCCAACCTGCAATAAGAGGCCACACAAGAGGACAGGAAGCTAGCTGGGAAGGCCACCCTAGACTTGTGTCTGTCATTCATACATGCAGAATTTTGATGAAGTCATCTAACCACTCTTTTCTCGGTTTATTCCATGGAAAATGAGAAGTACTAGATAGATTTTAAAGCCTGTCCCAGCACCAAGGATTCTTCAGACACTTGAAGTGCACTAACGTGGTTGGCTGCATTTTTCCCTCCAAATAGCCAAACTGTCTGGCTGATTTTACCTTAGGGAAATCAGAGATAGAGAGAAATTTGAGGTAGGAAAGGGGGAAAAAAAACCACCTAACAAATCTCATCTGATTTATCTCTCCTTTCTGGAGATATAGTCTTGAGTTATTCCAAATTCTTAGTTTACAGGCTATGGAGCACTGTAGTTTTCAATAATTCACATGTGGTGCTTTAAGCTCTCCCTTTTGAGAGTGTTCATTCATATGAGGGACCTGGTTGCATAGATCTGTTCTTGAATAACATCCTGAATGTATCATTGCAAGATGAAATTTCCTCATTCTCCCTGCTCAGAGATGGTTCACATTTTTAACTTTTAGTCCACATACTCTTCTGGGAGTAGACAGCTCTAGGTTTGAGTCCTACCTCTCTTCGCTATTTTCTGTGTTACTTGGGACAATTTCATTAACTTCTCTATACCGTAAGCACCTCATCAATAGAAATGTTATAGCCACATCTCTATGGTAGAGTAGTTATGATAATCCTGTTGGTGACATATATCAGAACACTGAGCCTGCTACACTGGGCTTGTTCCCCAAAGGTCAGAAAAATAAGACAATACAAATAGTGTAGCTAGTCAAAGTCTCAAAGGCTCTCAGGGTTATGGAAGTAATGCTCAAGAGTATATGCACTTCCTACACTCTCTCAGTGGTCAAGTCCGAGCACTTACCCACATCTGAAGGGAACAGCTGTAACACAGTTCTGCCCATAGTCAATATGCACTATGATGGCAAAGATTTACCAGACTTACCAATGAAAAACAACCACCACAAAAAATATCTGGATTTTCATCATTCATTTTAAAAACTCACTATGAGCCAAGTAATGATAGGTCCTGCCTTTGGGTCAAGGTCTATATATCACATTGCAGAATCGGAACAGATGGATGGGTGATTGTTAAATGTGTGGTCTATTAACATGCAAGGACTTCTTCCCACTATTCATCTTTCTTCTCATCTCACCTAAAGGGATTCATTTAAGGAAAATAAACGACTTCAACCTCAAAGTAGTTTTCTATTAATAATTCACTGTGAATGATGTTGTCGTTATGTGACTTCTGGAGGCCAAATATATGAGGCAACAGTCACCACTCAGTACTCTTTTCTTCCTTTTTTTGTTGATAACTTTTGCATACCTCAGATATAAATTGATGACCTAATGCTGAATGCTTTGAAGAAAAAAGTGGATAACCAGAATATGAACCTTGACCTCATCAATCAATAGACTCCTTGTGGTAATGAAAGAAGGTAGAAAAGAATAGCATATTACAATACAGAAAGCAAAACAGTTTCTTTCAGCAGTCATTTAATTAAGCAGCAACCAATGAGCACCTACTATGCATTATATATGAAAAGTAAAAGTGGGAGTAATAGGATTTAGAGGAAAAAAGTGTTAAATCTTAAATAGGATCGAGCTATTTGTTGTGATCTTTGTTAAGTGGTGGGAAACAGCTTCTTACTCAACCTCATAGCCTTATGATAAAGCATAGTGCCTGGCACATAGTAGATGCTCAATAAAATATTTGAATAAAATAAAAAGAAATGAAGGCACTGAAGAGGGGTGTCATTTAAACTAATTCTTGAAGTCTGAACACAATTTCAAAAGGCAGAGGATGGAGAACAAGGAGAAAGAGCATGAGAAAAGAATGATAAAAGGCATAGAGGCAGAACAGTGAGAATGAAATCCAAGCAGTAATAAGTGATGAGGTATGACCTTGCCTTTGAGAAGAAATACAATAGCAAGAAAATTACTAGAAGATCAAGCTAGAGTATTTGGACTTTATATCTGTAAGTACTGGGAGCCACTGAAGATGACAGAGAAGAGTGAAAGTATAATTTGACTTTCATGTTAGGAAGTCAGTGAAGTCTAGCTGTTCCGTGCAAGGGGGAGATCTAATTAGGAAGGACACTATTGTACCTACGGGACTGGGAGATGCTGATGAGAGTGTATGAGGGCCAGGGAATGGAAATAAGAGAGCAGAAAGGAGAAATCAGAAACTGTAGTGTTTGATGCCCCAGCTGATGTGCGGAAAGTGAGAAGAGACACATTTAAGATCTTCATTAATCGGGCTGTGAAAACTCCTTAAAGATATAATCTCATATAGAGCCTCAACCACCACAGATAATGTCTGTAGAGTGCTAAGTGTTCCAACAGTTACTTATTCTAGGTTCCCATCAGCTCAAGAAACTGGAAGAACCTCTGTACTAGCCAATAACCTACTGAGATAAGTTGAAGACTATGGTGTCTTCATCCATGACTGATCACATGGCTTGGTGCAATTCTTTCATCTTAAATGTTCTGAATTAGATAATTTCTCACAAACTACATTAAATTACCTGGTCCAAGTCATTACTATCTCCTGTATGGGGAATTCTGTTAGCCTCTTTATTGGTTCAAGCTTTACACTTTATGGTTTCCCCTACTGGTAGATTTACCTACAGTGACCCTTACACACACAAATCAGGACCTTCTGGTACAGGCATCAGTGGAAAGCCATCAAGCAAAATCTCCTATAGATAACAATAAAAAAACAGATAAACTTTAAAATAAATACAGCAACAACTACTTAAAGATACCAGAAAGTGACCCAAAGCAGACAGAAGCCACAGGAAAGTCTATTCTTAAAAAACTGAAACTGGAAAAGGTAAGAATTACAAGTCTATGGCCTTCTGGCCTAAGGTGCTCCCCAGGCCCAAAGCAACAGTGTTAGAAATCTACAGAAGAGAACAGCAAAGAACAGAGGGCAGGAATAGAAGAACAGGAGAAAACTGTACGTGAGAGTCATGGCAGCAACAACTGCAAAATGTGTGAGAACCACTCTCTACATCAAAACCTCTGCCCTTGCCCTGGCTGGCATAGTTCAGTGGATTGAGCACGGGCTGCGAACCAAAGCATTGCAGATTCGATTCCCAGTCAGGGCACATGTCTGGGTTGCAGGCCACAGCCCCCAGCAACCGCACATTGATGTTTCTCTCTCTCTCTCTTTCTCCCTCCCTTCCCTCTCTAAAAATAAATAAATAAAATTTTAAAAAATAATAAAATAAAATACTGTTTAAAAAAAATAAAAAATAAATAAAAATTTCTGCCCATATCATTTACTAATGTGGAGAAGAGACCTTAGGGGCTGGTGCAAGAGATGGTAGAGAACAGAACAGAATCTATCTATCAGTCATAGAACTGCACAGGGAGAGATCTGAGCATTTGCTTCTTTTTGAAAATTAAGTGCATACCCTAAATGTGCACACTTTAGTGACAAAGTTTGAATCATTATCAGCTTGAAGTTTCAGAAGACAAAACCAAAGGTAGACAAAACTGCTGAAAATTAAATGGTGAGAGAGACTTAGGAACAAGAAAACCAAAGAGAGACAGCCCCTCCAAGTTGAATTATAATCTCTCCCAATTATTTGGCTGACCACAAAAATTGCATACAGAGAAGACTTGCAGGACGCCAAGCTGATAAAGCAACAGCTGGAAGTCATAAAAGCAAAGTAGTAATACTAGTGCCTGCATGCCGTAGCTGAGAGAGATTTAACAGCAATAACCTCAGGCAAGTTAACAGGATACAAGAACAAAATCAACAAGAACAGCAACAAATATTCAAAAAATTACAACATAATCCAAAGGTACTGCATCATGTTATTTACAATGCCTAGTTTACAACCAAAAATTATTATACTAGCCAAGAAAATATAATTCAGAAAAAGAGGGGAATCAGACAATAGAAACTAATTCCAAATAAACACTGATGTTTGATTTACCAGAGAAAGGCTTCAAAGCAGCAATTATAAATATAACACATATTTATAAATATATACATATATTTAAAAGATTAAAGGAAACAAGAAAGTGAATAAACAAGGAATCACAACAGATACCTAAAAACTATATATACAAATAAAAATTCTAGAGATGAAAAGCATAACAATAACATTTAAAAGTTTATAACATAGACTTCACAGCATAACTGGGATGACATATAAAAAGTAAACTTGAAGAAAAATCATAAAAAATTATATAATCAAATAAATGAGAGAAAAAGATTATAGAAAATGAACTGCATATCAGAGACATGTCTAAAAACAAATAGTCCAAGACACATGCAATCCAAGTAACCAAAAGAAAAGAGAGAGAATATGGAAGGAAGATATTTAATAAAATAATAGCTGAAACTTTCCCATACTTATTTAAAAACATTAACTTACATGGAGCAGATAAAGCTCAAGCAGGACAGAAACAAAGGCATCAACAACAAAAAAAAAACCTACAGCTAGCATCATATTTAGTAGTGCAAGAATAAATGTTTTCCTTTCTACATCAGTAACAGGGCAAGGATTTACACTTCCAACACTGCCATTCAAAATTTACCAGAGGTTCTTGCCCGTGCAATAAGACAAGACAAAGAAATAAAATTGCATGCAGATTAAAAACAAAGAAGCAAAACTCTTCATGGATGGTATAGAAAATCTTAAGGAATCTACAAAAAAACTACCAGAAATACTTAGTAAAAATTGTAAAGTTGGAGAATACAATATATAAAGTTAATTATATTTCTACATACTAAAATAATAATATTAAAAATTAAAAATTAGAATTTCATTTACAACACCATTCAAAAATATGAATAGGATTAATAAAGCATGTACAAGACTTACACACTGGTATCTATAAACTATTACTGAGTAAAATTAAATATCTAAGTAAAGGAAGCAATCAATCATGCTCATGGCACAGAAAACTTATTGTTCAGATGCCAGTTCTCTCCAAATTTATAGATGCAACAAAATCCCAATCTAATTTCCAACCAGTAATGAAGAAAGTATAATATTAGTGTAAGGAATATAATAGTGTTCACACACAAATGGTCAATTGATTTTCAAGAAACATGTGAATGCAATTAATTGGAAAAAATTAAATCTTCGAACAAATAGAATTGATAAAAATGGATATTCATACTGGGAAATAATATAAACATTGACCCCTACCTTACACTATACACAAAATTTAACTTGAAATGACTCAGTCCAAGCACCACAGGCCTATGTGTAACTAACTAGCACAGAAACAGAGAGATGTCAGAGTCTGTCCTTAGACATCTGACTAAGAGGGTGGGCAGTAGCATCTTAGATCTTCTGTTTTCAATTCATTGTAAACTATTGAAGTCAATCCTCCTAATATGGACAAATAGCTTTGAAAAGTTTCCTGCAAAGAAACTACCAAAAGAAGATAAAGCCATTAACAGAAGCAAAAGAAAACGGTAGAGCTGGTATTTCTGCTATCCCTGGGGTAAGCACCTCAGCAGTCGTAGTATAAACTAAATAATCATGACAAAGCAATCATATCTGCCAACTTTCTCCCACAAATATAGAACAATCAAAAAGACTACTTGACATTAGAGTTTACATCTATCCACCATTGCTAATAATACACTGTTAAGCAATACTCTAATTTTTTAAAATTTATTGTTCTTATTTATTCCTTTATATCTTTTTAAATGTCTATGCTTTTGCTTGTATAATAATGAACATTACACATTAGTGCATGTTTATAACATGTACATGAACATAAACATCTTACATGTTCATAATATTCATGTATAAATGAACATCAACATATGGTGGTATGGGATTTCTTTTGGATGATAAAGATGCATAATCCTCTGAGACCACTGACTTAGGAAATAGGTCATAGAAAAATATGACAAAAGAGAAAGCTGCAACTGAGAAAAGTACATGAACTGGAAAATATATACTAATTAAGAGAGAAAGTGGTGATTAATTAGATATAAAAGCAAGAGAAATTAAGAACTCAAATTCCAGAGTCTTGAACACTGACCCCTTCACCAACTAACTGCATAATCTTGGGCAAGCTACTCATTTCCTTCATTTATGACACAGGGCAACAGTCACAGGTTACTGGAAGAATTGGCTATAGCATCCATAATAATGTGGTGAACAGAGTCAGAAACATGGTAAGCACTCAAATATTAGCAGTTACTATAATTATTAGTAGTAGTGGTACTAGTAGTAGCAGCAGCAGCAGCAGCAGCAGCAGGAAGGAAGAAAAATACTCAAGAATACTGTCCAACCTTTGGCTTGGACCCCTGCCTGATGAGATGCCATCATTTGAAAGAGAAAATACAGAAAGAGAATTGGATTGACAGAGAAGGGGGGAAAGGAGGATTCTGAGATTTCATGAAAAAGTCCAGCAGAAATGTCCATTTGGAAGCTGGGTAAAAGGACTTTGGCGTTTGTAGGAGAGATGAAAGCTGGACATAGCTATCTGGGAGTTGATGGAATATAGGTGACAAAGGAAGAGCCGGGAGTGAGTGTGGTTACCCAGGGGGAGCAGAAGCAAGAGCAGCATTTGGTTGGTATCAGCTCTGAGAGGGGAGGCCCCAAGAAATGACTTAGATAAAAATTCAATAACGCAGCAGGTATGTCCCCTAGATGGCTCTTTGGGCCCTCAGGAACTCTACCCATTGAACAGATTGCACAAGAAAATTAGAAAATGGTGCTCTCTCCAGTTAGATAAGTGGCAGGGAAGTATTTTTTTAGGTGCAATTATGTACCTTGGATTGTCAGGGGCATCAACACTCACTGAAACTAACCCCCTTCACCCGGTACTGCACTCTAATTCTTTTTGGTTAGACTATGCTAATTAGAATTGTTTTGGTAACGGGAGAGTAACTGTTCTGTAAATTCTATGAAGGTGCTCCTTCCCATCTTCTAGCAACTCTGATCATTAAAACTTCTCATCCAGAAGACTGCCTTCCAGTAAGTACTGCCAGTTCTCTCCTGGAGCAGGCCGATAAGGAACTCTACAATCCCAGTGCAGGCTCCGGATATATAACTTCACAAGCTTCCTACACATAATAGATACTGGTCCAGTGTCAGGAGCTACTTTGTCTGGTTCTCTTTGAGAGAAGGCTTCCGAGTTACTACTGAAAATCCAGCACCCATTAACAAGGGGATAAAGAAGCTGAGGCATCTGAAGGTGTCTTTCCCCTGACCTTGCCTCCCAGAAGTTAGTGGGTGATACTCAGCAAAGGAACAAGATCCACAAAAGGAAGAACACTATAGCAGAGACTGAAATAGAATGACATAATAAATACAGCCATGCATCTCCTGTCTACTGTCCCCCATCCACAAGAGACAAAAGGATCTCTACTCTAAACTGTGGTGGGTTGGTTGTTTTTAATGGTATCACATCAATCTGCTAATTTTAAGAAAACAATCAGAAAAACCACTTTTCCGCCAGAGTTGGGGGATGACACTCACTGTGAGTTAATTTTCTGAAATCTTTGTGAAGCTAAGGGACCCGCAGATTCACACCAGGTAAGAACTGCATATGCCTCATTCCTCCTCCTTTCAAATATCACCTCTGGATCCTTATCATGTACAAGGTTAAGCACTGCATGTTTGCAAAACTCTCCTCCAGTCTCCCTTAAAAAGTGTTCAAATCAGCATAAATGATGTACCTAAACTACTGAGTGCCAGTGATAAGAAGGGCTCATCAAAAAATAGATAAATAAAATACCTGTGGGAAAGTTAAAATAAGTACTGAAGGATGTGTCAGGAGGCCTGGATGCAAGTCATTGTTCCACCACTTACCAGATATATCACCCTGGACAAATCATTCAGCTGTTCAAATCTCTGGCTACTTCATCCTTACAAAGGGGCAACATTACCCACCTCATGGAAAGTGCCTTGTGAATGTTAAAGCACTACATAGAGAACATATATCTGAATAGGAAGAAGAGCAGGAAGAAAAAGAGTGGGAAAAGGAAAGAAAAAGGAGAACACAAAGAAAGAGAAATGAGAACTGGGGTAGTAGAGAAAAAGATTTCCTCAGGTTACAAGGTGATTCAGTGTCAAGGATGGAGTAGGACCCAGGCTCCTGATCTTCCCCGCCTCCCCAGCACTCTGCAGAGCCAGTGGGTGCAAGCACTTTGCCTGGCTGTGAATCACAGTTACGTGATCCCCCCTCCCAGCTGTGTGACCTTGAGCAAGACACTTCAGTGAGCTTGCGTTTCCTAATCTGTAAAGGCGGTATCTGTCATATAGGACTGCTGTGAGGATCAAATGACTAATTGGGCTATTAGGTTATTTAGTTATTCCCTCAGTATCACATATAAAACTAGTTTATGGGTTCCATTCAGTGTATGCTTTATTTTTCAATGTTGTTCTTGATTCTGAAATGAATTCCAACTGGATTCGGTTTTGGAATTCCTCCCATTAGCCTATTCATCTCAGCTCAGCCTGCGACATCAAGAGGGGGACAGTTACATGGTTCCCCTTCCCCAACACTCTGCCTTTGGAACCCCTGCTCTCTAGTGGTCCCTTCCCTTGCTCTTCTTAACAATAATAATTAATAATAATAATAACAATAACAGTTCTCATTATTTAAAAGCAGGTTGCACTGAACTCTGCACTGAACCTGTTAGAGAACTCTGTTGTCTACAGGAAGTGCCATGTGATCTACATTTTCCTTTTGCTGACAAGCATCCCAGGCCTGGGTGCCCCGGTGCTTTTTTGTAAATCAGAAGAATATCAAGCTCATTATGTTGAAGCACAAGTTATCCTTTTATCGGTCAATTTGTCTGGGTCAACTGTCCTCGCACATTTATTCTGTACATCTGAAAGACAGGACATCTAATTGTCGTCTTCAATATCATGACTGCGGTTCATTTTGTTCTCCTAAAATGATATTCTGAAATCAGGCCACTCAAGGGCAATTATTAGGTACTGAAGCCCTCTCTTCCCTCTGAACAATGGAAGGAATCCAAAGTCAGTCCTGGGTGCTGGGTGTCTGTCAGCAGGAATAACAGGGCCCGTCTTTACGTGAAGGTGCAGGGTTTACCAAGCACATTTATTTCCAGCATTCCCTTTTGAGCATCATCACTCTTCTACCGTGAGGAAAGATGATAAGATTCTATTTAAGGAGAAGGGAATTGAGGCTCAGAGAGGATAGATCATTATTCAAAAATCGAATGCAGAGGAGAAAAACTCAAATGCATATCTTCTGTTGCAGATGGGAGTTCACCTGCACCCCACCCTCTTCCTTCATTTCTTCCTTGTGTTCCATAACCAACTTTCAAGGTACTCCCTCATGCTAATTGAATGCTTCAGCACTTAATTTTCAGACTGTGTATTAACCCCGAGTGCCTGACATCCGATACCTTCAGCCCCTCAGCCCCTTGACACTCCAGCTCAATGATCTTCACTCCCACTCTCTTCCAGCCTCCTGCTCCCTCCCATGGTTACTCCTGGAACGTGTCATTTCCAAGGCCCCTCTGACTCGGACGCGTTGTATGAAAACATCCAGTCTCTGACTTGTCTTATCACAATACCTGCTCCCAACTTCTTCAAGACCTCTAGGCCCTTGACAGTCTCCTTTCCCTTTATCCACTATCTACTGTCTTCACCTCCTTTTGGATGGACTTTGAGCCAATGATCCACCGCCACATTTACATTTGACGAATACTTTTAACTCTTTTGGTTCATTGTCCTTCCATCTCCTTGGTAACCCACTACCTTGTGTGAACCCACATCCACCGCCCATTTTCTTTCCTCAAATTGTTAGTTCTTTTGGAGAATAATATATTAGCAGCCCAGGCTATAGCTGTTATAAATTGATGGTCACCTAACTGCTTCCTGGTGACTGCTTCCATTTTCTGAATCAGAGCCCTCTACAGTCCTGCAGATTAGCTTTTTCAAAGTTTCTCCACACACTGCCAGCATTATTTGCACCCCCGTACCCCTTCCTCAGGGACTGCCTTCACATCTCACTTCACAAAGAGAACAGAAGCATCAGACGCCCCTTCCACTCCCATGAGTAATTTATCCGCACCCATACCTCTCCTTCTCTTCTTTCTATTTCAATAGAAAGGTGTGCCTCCTTTTACCTCCATCTATTCTTTCCTTCCCTGCCTCTTGAGAAAGCTCCTCTTCAACAGTAACCCTACTCTGCCCCTCGGCATCAGTCTCTCCCTCTGTTAATGATCTCTTCCCTCTTCGAAGCCAAAGAAAAACAACAACAAAACCCTCTTTATTTCAAGTCTCGGCTCCCTTTCATAGCTATGCTTCTTTAAAAAAAAAAAGTCTACTCTCTTGCTTCTCACGTACTCTTCAACCCACTGCAATCTGACTTCTGTCCCTGACATTCCATTTAAACAGCCCTCGCCAAGGTCAAGATTTAAGTATAAAAGACTATTTTCAGTTCTAATCTTATGTAATATATGAGAACCGTGGCTCTGATTACCTACACCTTCCTCCTTAAACATTCATTTATTTTAGCGTCCACAGTGCCAAGTCCCTGATTTCCCTCCTTCACCACCGGCCATCCCACACCTCCTCCGTGTTTTTCCCTGTGCATGCTAAACAGGCCCCTCCACGGGCCAGCACGTCCCCGAGGGAGATCGACAGTTGCCATCACTAGCCTGATGACTCTGTACACCATAATCTTTCAGCCCTGTTCTCTCTTTTGAGGGTCAGAACCATTTACAAAACAACTGCCTACCAGGTCTTTATCTGGATGTTATAAGTAATTTAAACTCCACATTCTGCAAAGCTGACTCATCTTCAAATGCACAAAACCCCCCAAAATCTCTTTGCCTTCCAGGGCTCCCTAGCTTGAGGAAAAGTACCACCACCCACCTAGTTGACCAAGTTAAAAAATAACCCCCTCTTTTTCCCATTTAACTTAGATCCAGTGATTCATCACTGGAGGTGAAATCTTGCCAAGTCCCTCTCTTATTGAGTCTTCCCCCGCTTTCAAAATTCATGCTCAAATACTGAGTCTTCCATCTCCTTAAAGTATCTCTAGTTATAGTTTCATTTATGTGCCAATCTTGAGATGATGAAGTCACAGACGTGGGGGACAAATCAGCAGCTGTCAGGGTTGGGGATGGCAGAGGGGATGGGAGAGGTGTGACTATAAAGGGACAGCACAAAGGAGACCTCTGTGGGAATGAAACTGTCCTGTGTCTTCACTGTGGCGGTGACCACAGGAATCTACCCATGTGATAAAATGGCCAAGAACTAGGCACACACACTGCACCGATGTCCGCCCGCTGGTTTTGACACTCTACTCCAGTTGTGTAACACGTGACTCTTGGGGTAAGCTGGGCGAAGGGTATGTAAGACCTCTCTCTACTATGCTCGGAACTTTTATAGAAAGATTTTATTGATTTATTAAAGAGGGGGGAAGTGGGGAGAAATAGAGGGAGAGAAACATTGATGTGAGAGAGAAACATCCATCAGTTGCCTCTCATAGGTGCCCAGACCAGGGACCAAACCTGCAATCCAGACATGTGCCCTGACTGGATATCGAACCGGCAACCTCTTGCTTTGCAGAACAATGCCCCCAACCCACTGAGCCACACAGCAGTCAGGGTGACAGTTTATGTATGGAATTTCTTGCCAATCTATAACTAACTCAGAATAAAAATTTTAGAAATACATCTCAAATCCCCATCGGTGCTACTCTAGTCTAAGATACCCCCCCCTTACCTGGGTCACTGCCGTCACCTTCTATTTTCCTGCCATACATTTTGCACCCTCACCCAACTTTCCCCCATCAATTCCTTTCTCTCCTTTTTAGCAGGCTTGGTCTTTCTACAAGGACACCCCGAACGTACTCTGTCTCTGGGTCACGTCCTCTAACGAGCTCCCTATTGTCCTTTGGACCTGGTTCCTATTGTACACTGTGTGCTGAGACACTGCACGGCACCAGGGCACATGAACAGAGACACAGTGGGATATTGTACATGTTCGAGGAAAATGAGGGATACTTGACATTTATTGGGCATCGTAGCAACTACTACCTTCAGGTACTTCACAGTTTCAACAGTAAAATATGCTACAATCCTTTCAATGATGGCTTATTTTTTTGTGAAGGTGGGTTTCAGGCGGTTGGTACAATTACCGAGTACTGCAGAACAATTAATGAGGGACAGGAAATGAGGGTGGCAGTATCCAGTTATAAGATCTGAGAAGTAGTAACTGTGTTTATTTACGAATAAAATAAAAACAATTTTCTTTTGATTTGCATGCATTAGTTTTCAAATAGCCACTAAGCTTATTGGGACATAAACACTCCATTAAGTTGTTTGGACCTAACTACTTAATAAACAGAATTGTTAGTATTTCTCTGGCCTAGGGGACTCATAACAAAATCACTGAGACATTAAGAGAGTATCTTGAAATGAGAAAGCGTGGGAGCCACCGCCTGAGGGCAAAGTTCAAAGTCTTTAATGTAACATACATACAGCTCCCTCACGACCTAACCCCGTCCTGACTCCTCTGGCCAGCAGCGAACATTTCCCCTGCCCGTCACGTGTGTCTGCCCCTCTCTGAACACCACCTGAAAACACATACGTGCATGCACAAGTGCACACGCACACACACACACACACACACACACATTCCTCTACCTTCCTTGGCCTAACTCCTACTATACAGACCTCAACTTTAAAACAACACAAACAAAACCTCCTCTTCAAAGCCTTCCTTAATCTTGCAAGAGCCACTTCAGCACCCCTTCTTCGCGCTAGGACTCCAGTGCTCCTCATGCAAGGCAGCAACTTGACCGCGTATTGCCTTGTCCCTCCCCAGCTCCCTGCAGCACCCCTTGGGGCACAGAGCAGAAACACCTTGGTGCCGCCAGGGGTTAATGCAGTCCCTGCACATGGTAGGGACTCAACACATAGTTGTTGAATGAACGCACAGGTGAGCAATGCCTTCCCACACCAGACAACCCCCAACCATTTAAGCAGTGACATCTGTCCCTACCATTTGTATTCACCTCCTTCCTTCTCACACAAACCACACTGCCCCATCAAATGTGATATCAAACCGGGTGTCACGTCACAGTCACAGAGAGGCTGTCACAAGTGCTCAGGCTAAAGGCAGCTCTGAACAGCATGCCTGTAATTTGGGAAAAAGCAGAGTTACCCCCACCACACAAACACACCCCACCCTGGAGTGTTGCTGATTGCGGTGAAGGTGCTGGGGTGAGAAGCCGTCCCTGAGGGGCCAATGTCTCCTGCGTGTTAGACATCAAAGACAACCTGGCGGGCACCGTGCAGCGGGATCTGGAAGATGAGATGTTGC
Organism: Phyllostomus discolor; assembly: GCF_004126475.2. Classification (NCBI taxonomy): domain Eukaryota; kingdom Metazoa; phylum Chordata; class Mammalia; order Chiroptera; family Phyllostomidae; genus Phyllostomus; species Phyllostomus discolor. The sequence continues at coordinate 202,407,822 of NC_040905.2, forward strand.
AGACTGCTCCCATCACCTGGGCTGATTAATAAATGAGACGCCTGCAAATCATGGGACGTGTGCTGTTTACATGAAACAACGCATCTGCCGGTTAAGGAAACCTTGTCAGTGCAGAGGCCTCTGCATTCCTGCTACATGTGCCTCAGGGCATCAGAAATCTTCATCTCTCTGGTCCTCTTTCTCCATCATCCCCTGACAAGTGTCCTCTCAGTCTAGGCATAGGGCAATGCTGGCTTCACAGAGCACCTAAGCACACAGGTCAAGCCTCCCGCCTGCTGTTGGAGTCTCCTGCAAGCCTTTGCAGAGTCTCTGTTGCTGAATTTCCAAGGGTTGGTGCTTCAGACGGTTAAGTTAGCAGTCTCAAGCCCTTGCTCCATGCTGAAGATAACCATCACATGTTATCTTCTCAGATCTTCACAACAATCTTGGAATACCTCCCCATTTTGCAGATGAAGAAACTGAGGCTCAAATTTTAACAATCATGCTCAGGGTCTCGAAAGTAGGAAGCAACAGAGCCAGACCTCAAACTAACGTCTGCCTGAGTCTAAAGACCTGCTCTTCATTACTAAGCTATAGTGATGGATTTAGGGTTCACAGAAGCTTAGCTACGGACTTGCAGCTGTAAGCTTCATCAAGGTTTGCAAGGACAAGTCAGATGTAGATAAAGGGTGGAATGCGAGGCCTTCCTCCAAGCCAGTCTGGGAGTCCGCTGCTAGTGAGTCCCAGAGAGGAGGCCTAGAGAGATGAAGAAATTGCCTAGAGCACAGGTGGCACACACAAGGCCCGCAGGCTGAATCCAGCCCTCCACCTTGTTTTATCTGGCCTGTCACCTTGTTTCTACCTGGCGGCAGCGCGAAGCTCCTTGCCCCTAGTTAAGGAGCAGTAACATTGATTCAGTCCTAAAATTACCTTCGACCCTTTGAAGGCAACTGCAAGGCTGATATGGCCCCCGGTGACAATGAGTTTGACACCCTTGGCCTAGAGGCGGAAGCCTGCGCATTCTGGTTCCTTTCATGAGACACACAAAGGTATCCAGCCACTGAGAACAGAATTATGCATCCTGCCACAGGGTGCTCACAATGGAACTGGGGCAGCAGGTAAGCCTGGATGCAGCCCAGGAAGAGAGCTGTCTGACAGGTGCCCAAGCAGCTCTGTGGGTGGCCCTGAGTGGTGCTTGGGAGTTAATGAACTCCATCTTTATCACCTTTGTCTGGGATCCAGCACTGCTTCCTCTTCCTTGAATTACTGCCACAGCTTTCTAACCCTTCCCTGTCCCTTAGGCTTCCCTCATGCTGCTGCCACGGTGGTACCTCTAGATGTATGTCAGGCCACGCTGGTGTCGTGTTTCAAACCCCTCATGGATTTCCTATGGCCCACATCAGACAAGGCACAGGCTCTACTCTGCTTATCCTGAACCCATGGCAAATTCTGCTAACCAAGCAGGGTGCAAGTTTTCTTTCCTCTGAGCCGAAACGTGACTGCAGCATAGACTCGAAGTCATTGTTTTCCAGACTGTAAGGCCCACCCCATTAGTGGAGGCTGAAGTCAATGTAGTTGGTACACACCTGCATTTTTTAAAATGAATGAATCCGAAAGGAATAGATTAGGTTAGAATGCAATAGAATATAAAATATCAAGATTCATCACATGTAGTAAGGTTAAGATTTTTTCATGAATTTTCATTTCACATATATCTAGGTATATTGAGTGCCCATGCAAAATGTATTTTTGTAGCACGAGTTAGGGTCAAGAAATGGAAGAACAAAACAAAAACACCGCTCTAAAGAGCTACACAGTAAGCTTGAAGGTTGGTTCAAATCAGTGCCATCCCAAATTCTCCTGCCTCCTTGCCTTTGCAGGTGCGACTCCATCCGTCCGGGCTGCTTTTCTCCCTTCTGCCTTCTCATGAAATCTGAATCCTCCCTGAAGACTGGGTTCGATGCTCCTCCTCTAGGATGCCTTCCTAGATTTAGATTTGCCTTTACCTCCCACCCTCCCCCACCTTCATAATTCCTATGCTAGAGAAAACCCCCTTCTCCCACACGAACACAGCTTCCAGGGCAGTGCCCCATCAGGGAACTTAGCAGGAGGCATTGTGGTTATTTGAGGGTATTTTCCTCAAGATACCCTGGGTCTCCTTAGGGCGGGGACCAAGTGTTTCCTCTTCCTATCCCCAGAACACAGGGCAGAGTCTGGTTAGGGGGAGTCTGGAGCTCAGCAAATGTTTTCCAGGTGAATAAGTAAGTGACAGATACTCCAGACCATGGGTCCAGTCCCTCTCTTCTTCCTTGACCAAGATTTGGAACATAGTATCCAAAGCTCCCCAGGGCTTGTCTCCATTCTCCTCCTAATTTCCCCATCATAGGGATGGCCTAGTTTGTGTCAGTTTAAAGACACTGGGCAGTCGATGGGCCCCTACAAGGGAGGTGCACAAGCGTCCATTTTCAGAACTGGCCCCTGACTAACGCTGGACAATGGCTCTGCCGAGACGCCTGCAGCTGCTCACAGAAGCCCGTTCGGCAACAGCATGGGAGCAAAGAGGGGAAGTTCAACAAAGGCACCAACTGGGTAGCCATAAAGCCCTATGGTTCTCGGAAGTGGAAGATCAATTTTAAATAACCAACATGGAAGATTATCTTTGAATTGACCACAAGTGGCCCGGGAGATGTTTGCTGGGTAACCCTTCCCCCATCTGCTCTATTCAGGGAGACCCTGATCAGAAAGAAATATGGATGAAACGAGAGTCAAGGGACAGGAAGGTGCAGGGTACTGGCTCTCACCATGGGACATCGTCCCGGTCTCATCTTTCTTTGGGCCTGGTCAGCATCCTCTAATGCTCCTGGGCGAAGTGTATCTGAAGGACCTATGAAACCTAAACCTCTCGCTGTCTGTGGAATACTGGAGTCAGAGGAGAAACCCACCGGACTTCCCAGATCTCCGGGGGAATGGAGACTGTTTTCTCTGGAGTGGAAAGCTGGTTGCCCTCGAATGCTCCCTCTCTGCAGCAGGAAGCAAAAAGCCCCCTGCCTTCCTCACGCATCAACAGCCACCCTGACGGAGGCCCTGTCTAAAAACACGGACGGTCCCTTCCCCTCCGGTCCTGCAGCCAGACTCTCTGGGAACGTGGCCACACACTGGTGCCTGTATTTCACCCATTCCAACTCAAACTCGTGACCACCAAAATCACAGAACATTCTACTCTAATATCCTTCCCACCACCCCTTTCCCTTTTTGTCCAAAAATACTTGCTCTAGACAAAGGTTTCTCAACCTCTGCACCACTGACGTTGTGAGCCAGGTAACTGTTTGCTGCAGAGGGCTGGCTGTGCATTGTAGGGTGGTTGGTGGTTTCCCCGATCCCTGGCCTCCGCACGACCCAAAATGTCCCCAGGTGTTTCCAAATGTCCCATTAGGAAGAAAAATACGCCTGACTAACAATCATTGCCCTAGGTCAGAGGTTCTCGCATCTACCCTAGACCCATTAAATCCAAATATGTGAGGAAGGACCCGGGCACTGGTACTTTTTAAAAGCTTTGCAGGTCCTTCTAATGTGCAGCCACTTTGCATATTGAATCAACTGTGGCTCTGGCCTCTGTTGAAGTTCCTAGTGTTATACCACAGGGTGGAATGCCAAACTTAGGAATAAGAAAAAATAGTGCAAAAATTAAGGACATAAAAAGGGAGAGAACAAAAGATAAGGCTATTACTTGAGACAGGAAAACTAAAGCTGCTAATTCCATTCCTTTTCATTATAAACCAGGAGGTAGAGTTCACCCAAAGTACTCAAAGCAAAAGCTCTACAAGTAGGGCGGCTTCCCAGGCGAGACGCCAGACTCCCAATCTGAAGAGGGGTCCCGTTAAGAATGCTCTGACAGAGGCCAGTGTCCAAAGAAGTGACATTGGAGCTGCCAATGCCAGGGAGTGCCAGTGACTCCTTAAACCTGCTCTCCAGAATTCCAATCCTTCTGAGAAAAAGAGGATGTATAGACAAAGAAGTCTAGCCAAATATTATTAACATTCTGGTAATGATCTGTTTTCCAAACAAATATATTTATGTCATTTGGGAGGAAACGTAGCATGGTTCGCCATGCAGGCTCTGGAATCTGCTTGCCTGTGCCATGTCCTACTTGATCATGAATTAGCTCTTTCCTTGGACAAGCTGTGTAAATGGGGAAGATAATGGTATGTCAGGCACAGGATTATCGTGGGGATCAATCAGCTGGAACAATGTATACACCATGCGAAGTACCTGGTAGGTTTTCAATGTTAACAACTAACTTATCACCATCATTGTTGTTATTATTATTATTATTATTCAACTATAAGGTCGTTTTTTTTTTCCTGAAAACACCTTTTAATAGCACATTAAACTGAAGTTCCATATAATATGCTTTAAGAAATGCTAATTTTGACCAATTTTAGCTGCAATAATAGAAAGATAACTTTTGCAACACGTGATATCTAGATTCTATATGGAACGTTGAGGTTTGTGGTTTCCTTTCAAGTTCAACCACAAACATCCTGAGTGGTACAGCATGGACTTCTCTCTCACCATCACTTGTCTGTAAGCTCCTTGAAGGCAGAGACCTGTCTACCTTGTGCATCATCTCCCCAGTGTGCAGCCTCTAGTGTTACAACTCAATAGACATTCTTTAATGATTCTGGACAAGGACCACATCACATTGATCTCAATAGAACCATCCACCTATCCCAAGCCCCATTCATTTTGTGGTTCTTTACCACAAAACCTAGTAAGATATTCGTGAAACACAAGGAGGAATCATCAAGAGAGCAGATTAAAACTAAGATTCGTGCCACTTTGACTAAAATGCAATGAAGTTAGGCGATGAGACTCCGTTTACCGAGATTTGATTTTCACTCAAGTTTTAGGTGTTTATTGAAGGCTCAAAGAAAGGGGCACCATAACCACAAACCACTGGCTCTGCAACCTACAGGGAAGAGGGCTCGGTGTGAAACCACCTCCAGGGCACAGTCACCGCCACTGTTGGTATCTCTCCCCTGCCTCGATTCTCCAGAACCAAAGCCTACAAAGGGTATCACAATACTATTAGACCCGCCTCTGAAATAATTGCTAAATTTACAGCAACTACTAATGATCTCAAAGTCAGGAAAAAAAATAAACATAAAAATAAATCATAAAACGCAATGAAAACACCAGAAACACCTTTGAGCCAAACTGACTTTGAAATGAACATAAGTAGGGAAGAAAAAATTTTTAGCAAAGCAATCAGCTCTCTTACGTAGAGGAAAGAGTTTGCATTTATGCAGCTCCTGCAAAATTCCAAGCCCCATATGCTTGATATCTAAGTTATTTTTCACCACAACCACACATTTAATATTATCCTCATTTTATATATGAGAAAACTGGGCCTCACAGAGGTTGTGACTGGTCCACAGTCGAAGGAAGTGTCTTGGCATTTGCTAGTAAACCAGGTAATTAACAACTAGAGTCATGAACACAAAGTGTTGGGGACTCGTGTTGTGGATTCTCTAAAGCCTGTTTTCGAATCCCAGCCTGGCCCCTTCCCAGCTGCTAGATGTGAACAATATACTCAGACTCTCGGTGTCTTAGTTTTCTCAATCATAATATGGACAAAGACAGTATTTCCATCACAGGATGGCTGTATTTAATGAAAAAGATATGTATAGGCTTATCAGAAAATTAAAAATAAATGATTTTATTAGAACAGTGATCTAGAATATTATGAAAAAAATTGCAGATATAAAAAATTGTAATTTTACAAAGCATTCTCACACAAATGTTTATCATGTGGCTTAGTAGGTAGGACAGACATCATTATCCCTTCCAACAGAGAAAATAAGGTATCATCTACACACATAAAATGACGCCTATTTGTTATTGAATCTTTTTTCTTCTACCCTCCACTGTGGTCTTGTGGGGCGTGTGCTTGAGTGTGTGTGCTTTATTGTTTTCCTTTGCGCATCTCTTCATCTCTAATTATGGCACAGCTTACAGCATATGATTTTTGTTAAGTTCTAAAGCAATGGATATACGAATGAGTGAGTAGTGCATGAGTGAATTCGCCAGGATGCCAAAGCTAGAAAATGGCTCTAAAATAAACAAAATCTAAGCCTCCAGACTCCAAGTCCCAAGTCTCCTCTGCTACCTGCCACCTTCTATTTTTAAATGACAGTGTTTCACAGAATCAAGGAACTTCAGACATGGAAAGGCCCTTGGAAACCACCTTAAGTAATACTTCCACTTTACAGGTGAGGAAACAGAGGCTAAAAACGTTCTATTACTTAGCTGAAATCATGCACTGAGGAGATGGGCAACCTGGGCCAGCACCAGATTCCCGGAGTCCAAGGTCAATGATGCTGCTATGGCATGCTGGCAGAAGCGGCAGAGAAGCACCCCCTCCCCCCAGCCTCCATGTGTCAGCTCAGGCTTGTGAGTGACACAGCGTGTGCCTCATGCACCCAAACCTCTACTTGTGCACATACTACAGCACAGCTTGCGAAGCAACATGAGAGGGGGCTTCTGCTGGGATTTAATTTGAAAGGGTCTCTTTGTTGCCAGTGGCACCATTCCCCGCCAGGGCTCTATGGGCTGAAGCTGGCCTCTGAGTGCAGATGCATGAGGAGGGAGGTGGCCTTCACCCACTAAAATGAGGAGAGGAGACCTCCATTTTCCTTCTGAAGCTTCTAGATCACTCAGGGCTCTAGCCTGGATTCAGGGCTGGTGAAACTGGCTGAAGCTTGAGGTCTAAAACATTTCAGCAAAGCTGGCTCTGGAGCATATGACAATGTGGCACAGTCCAGTAAGAAAGTGTATCCTTCCTGGTGCAAATGTCAACTTTCTAATGTGCCATATCCGTGGTAGCACACGGGAAGCACAGGAAATCACAGGTCGATACGTTCTAGCATTTCAACAAAGCAGCATGCTATGGGGAGAAAGTATCGATTGACCACCAGCCTGAGGAGTATGTCCTGGTTGGCATTGGCTCTGGTCTGACCTGGTTTGGAGAGTTACATTTGTCTCTGTTACCCATTTGCATGTCTATCAGAGAAGCCTCACCAAATCTCTGCACATAACAGGTTCCAGATCCGTGTTTAAGGTATTAATGTCAGACCAGTTACGCCTGCCCTGCTCTTTGTTCTTCATAGCACTGTGTGTGCATTTAATTAATGTTAGTCTCTCCTGTGAAAGCAGGGACCATGTTTGCTACACTCATCATTGTCTCGTCTGCCCCCCAAACAGCACTGGGCCTGTAGATGGTGCTTAATCATTATTTTAGGATTAAATAAAGGAAGAAAGAAATAACTAGATGACCAGGGGCCTGACCTCTGAGGTGAACTCCGTCATTTAATTAACCATGTGAATTTGGTTAAATCTTATACTTTAATTTTAGAGCTAGAAAGGAGCTTAGAAACTGGCATGTTGGCTGACTGCAAACCGTTTCAGCAGTGGAATCTGAAGGAAAGCATACGTAAGGCCTGTGCCCGAAAGCAGAAGAAGCAAACCGTCTCTGGGGATCCTGCCCAATCACCTCCTCCCCTTGGCCTGACTTCCCACACTGCAGTGGCTTCTAGGGCTTCTTCAACGGATCCTCAGGATTTCAGAGGGCACTGGTTGAAAACCACTGACCTACACCAAACCTATCATTGGGTAAGTAAGGAAAGTAGGATCCAGGAGAGGGGGGAGCTTGCTTAATGGCACTAGACCAGTGCCTGCGGAGCTGGAATTAGTATCCAGATGTCCTGACCCCCAACCTCATTAGCAACTGTTCACTTCTCAGGATCTTTTTTTTTTTTTAGGTTTTATTTTAATCATTGTTCAAGTACAGTTTTCTCCCTTTTACTCCCATTCCAGCCCACCCACCCAACCCTCCCCTCTTCCCCCCCACTACCCCCCACCCCTAGTTTTTGTCCATGTGTCCTCCAAATTTGTTCCTGTAAACCCTACCCATTCCCCCCTGAAATTCCCTCTTCTCTCCCCTCTGGTCACTCTCAGTCTGTCCCCTATTTCAGTGTCTTTGGTTATATTTTGCTTGTTTCTTTGTTTTGTTGTTTAGGTTCCTGTTAAAGGTGAGATCATATGGTATTTGTCTTTCACTGCCTGGCTTGTTTCGCTTAGCATAATGCTTTCCAGCTCCATCCATGCTGTTGCAAAGGGTAGGAGCTCCTTCTTTCTTTCTGCTGCATAGAATTCCATTGTGTAAAGGTACCATAGTTTTTTGATCCATTCATTTACTGATGGGCATCTAGGTTGCTTCCAGCACCTAGCTATTGTAAATTGTGCTGCTATGAACATCGGGGGGCAAAGGTTCTTTTTATTGGTGTTTTAGTGTTCTTAGGATCTCTTAAATTACCCCGGAAATGTTTGGTAGTGAGGAAAAGATGTTTGGAAGAGGACGTTCAGAGCCCTGGAACACTCCATAGTCAGACACCGTGCTGGAGGGCCATGAAGCACAGTGGCTAAAGGAAGGGCTGTGGGTCAGGCAGATCTGTGTTGGAAGCCCAGTTCCGCTCCACACCAGAAGGATGAGCCAGGAGAGCGATTTTCAACTGGGGTTCTGTGGCACACTGATGTGCTGTGAGCTGACATTCTCAAAATAGCCAAATCAGTCAAGTTATCAGTGAAAATTAAAAATGTGTATTTTATTTTAAAAAATAAAAAATAAATAAAACACTCAATGCCTGACTATTTAGTCAGGAGCACAGACCTCTTTTCCCTTACAGTGTCAAATAAAAAAATGACAACAGCCAATATAACAATAGCCATTCAATGTGAATGAATCAAAATTATACCTATCTGTAGTGTAAGATCAGCAAAAATATATTTTTTGGTGTGCCGCAGAATTTTAGTAATTAGTTTATATGTGCCATGAGACACAAAATGTTGAAAATCTTCGGGCTGGAGCAATGCATTCGACTTCCCCAAGTCCTGGCTTCCCTATCTGTAAAATGCCAAAGCACTGCTCTTCGCACAGAGGATGTTGTTGTGAGAACTGAATGACCTGCCTTCATGACGCATTGTAAGTGCCCAGTAAAAGGACCATACTATTGAAAATTCTGTAGCTGTGGTTCTACTGAGGATATCCTTTTAAGTCTCGGTTATTTCAACAGCAATCGCAAACACATATTCATCATCTAACAAGTGTGATAGCTCCCTCATGAACCTCCATGATGGCCACCACCATGTCATATCAGGACTACTTATATTCAGACCAACGTATCCCTAGTGTCTAGCACAGGGTCGGGCATGTAACAGTTGCTAAGAAACAGTTGTAAACAGCGAATGGATACACAGGTTATTTCACTTAGCTGAAGCTGAGTCGCCTCATCTACAAAGTGGTGAAAAATGATACAATCTATCTCAGGTAGTTTATAAGGTTTAAATGAAATAGTATATTCAAAGTGTAAGTGCCATCCCCAGCATACAGTAGTACTCAATAAATATTAGCTCCTTATTCTTCACCTTGTCATTGCTAATCTCTTCTGCAAAGTAAAGAAAAAGGAAGAAAGAAAAAAAAAGGCTCTTCACCAAAGGCCTGCTGAAGGGGCATGATCCCTTGGTCCAGACCAGACGCTCCCCCTTATAGCAAGGCCCATGCCACTGACCGACCTGCAAAAGCACTCTATGAATGAAAATCAAAGGCTAGCTTAGCCCAGCTCTTACCTGTATATTTTATATCTGGTTGTAAATCCTTGACGGTGTCTTTCCACAAAGGATAGGTAGCTCCTGGAGTGGTGGAAAGGCCCCCTGTCTGAAATGAGCCAATCAAATTCCTTGGAGACATGTTGGTCTGTCCCAGCTGGTTCCTGGTGGGAGGGCTGCACTGAGATACGGCCCCATATAAACAGGAAGTACAGGAGCTCAACAAACCTCCAGTTCATGCTTTTCTGCCGGCCTTTTTCCTCTCATTCTTGCTCCATTCTGTGGAGTCCTGTGGAGAAAAGAAGAGGGAGAGAGGCAGGGAGGGAAAGACAGAGAGAGAGAAAATAAAAAAAAGAGAGAGAGAGAAAGACAAAGGGGAAAAATGGTATTAACACATCTTTTTAATGCTACCTTAAATCAATAGAGTATTTTGAGGTTTACAAAATCCAGGACAGGGTCTGGTTAAGAGCAGGCATCTGTGGAGGTCTGGGCTCACGTTTCTGCTCTGCTGGTCACAGGCTATATGAACATGTTCATTGCTTAACTTCTTAGTGATGCAGTTTCCTCATCTGTAGAACACAGCACGGGCTTAAGTGCCTACACCTTGGCACTTGGCACATCAAAGATGTTGAAGGCATATGTACTAAAAGAATATATGAAGTGAATAGATACAGAAACAGAGTCTCAGGGATGTGGAGGCAGGATCCAAGTGTCTGTCCCACCTATCAACTTCATAAACAACCTGTCTCTCCTGACCGGGACTCAGTAAATGAGAATTCCTTCCTCTCCTCCTCTCACACAGACACATACCTACTGAATATGCATTTTGCTTTTGTATAATTACATGAATGCACAAAGTGTCAAGATGGAGCATGACTTTCTGGGTTGGATACCTTACAGATGATGTGTTTGTGGAGCTCTTTAGGGTCCACTTCTATAGGACTCAGTGGAATGTCTCTCTCACCCCAAGGAAATGTGGCCAAAGAATTCACCTGTTGGTGATTCTAAGCCTCCAGGTTCCCTGTGTTCAGAAGGGAAAGGTGGGGTCTTGCCCATCTCTTCTGGGGAGGATGGTAGCAGAGTGCAGTGGTGCCATGGTGGAGAAATGTTCAGACTGAGGGAGAGCTTAGGAAGAGGCTCCTTAAAAGAAGAGAAAGACCACAAGGCCATGTCTAGCCTTTTGAAAATTTATAAATTTTGTTTTTATCATTTCCTCATGATTCTACTTACTAGCTAGAACTGTGCTTTCTGTTTCCCCTACCCCACTTATTCTAGAAGAGCTTATCTGAGTCCATACTGAAAGGCAGCTTTGAAGCCAGGTTTTAGCAGTCATCAACAGTATGACTTCAGACAAGCCCTTTAACTTTTCTGAATCTCAGTTTCCTTGTCTGCAAAATGTGATTAACAATAGCACCTAGTACAAAAATACAATCACACAATTCATAGAAAGTGTTCCACCCAGTGCCTGGCATTTAGTAAGTGCTGCACGATGGGGAGGACGGTGGTAATGAAGAATGTTGGTCCTGATGATGTCCACTTATTCCCGCTGGGAGTGTCTTTGCTCATATTGTCCCCCCTGCCCAGCTGAGTCCTGTCTGTCCTTTAGTGGCCAGCTGAGTCAGGTCCTCAAAGGCCATTTCCTTTTTCTATTCACCTCCAGGAGTGTTCGTTGATCCCTTCTCTCTGCTCCAGTTGCTCACTTTATATAACTGTATGTTGGTGCTTATTATTTTTTATTATACTTGATTGTTGCTGTGTCTGTCTTACTCACTGGGCTGTGAGCCTTAATCTGGCAAGAATCTTTAAAAGACTGTTTCTGCACATGGCTAGCAGTGTGATTCTGGACAGTCATGTCCTCCCCCTGGATCTCAGATTTTTATTTCTACCTTTTCAACATGTGGCAAGGACACAGACATTGTGCCAAGTGTAAAGTGACGATAAGCATGGATAGATACATCTTATTTGTCTACTCTTCCAACTAACTTGGAGAGGAAGCAAAGCCAAAAAAAAAAAAAATAAGAGAATCAAACAAAGAGATGGAAATTTCCCACTCAGCTGCATGTTTCCTTCTGTTGCCCAACGCACCACTTTATTATGAGAAGCTGCAGAAGTCTGTTTGGCCCCACAAGCCCCAGCTGTCAGCGGCCAAGGAGTGAGGCACGCGAGTGGAGGAGTGGGCTGTCAGAAGCTGGGGCCTGAAGTTTTGTTCAGAGCCTCAGACAAAGCCCTACGTGGTGACTACAGAACTGTCACAGCTGCAGCTGCCAACACTGTCTGCCAGGCCCACCTGAGTGGCAAGCAGGGGGTGGAGGCGACTGTTCAGAGATCCTGGTGGGGAGCTGCGACACGCTGAAATCGCAGCATGTCACCCATACAAACCTTCCACATGGCTTCTGTTGTAAGTGGGTGCGGGGTGGGAGCTTGTAAAGAGAATGCTTGGCCGTTAGACTGTTTGCAAGGAAACACGATTCAGAACACGGCAGCTTTCCAAAGTGGAAGGAAGCTATGCATAGAGGGGCAGTGTACGCGTGTGTGTCTGTGCGTGCGAGAGCGTGAGACCTTGGCCTGCAGTCCTAGAATGTGCTGAAATCTGAAAGATTCGATCCAGCGCTTCCCAAGTGGTTGCCCTTTTGTGCCTCAGGGGACATCTTTGATTGTCATGACTGAGGGGGCGTTATTCACATCAAGTGGGGAGAGGCTAGGGGTGCCCCTAACCCTCCTACAAATGACAGGACAGCTCCCCACAACAAAAAATACTGGACCCAAATGGCAATGGTACAGAAATTAAACCTTGCTTTTATCCAACTTTTTTTTTTTTACAGGACATGACCTCAGAGGCCAATTGTACTAGATTTCTATCTTGTGGCTCCCGGTTTTGTTTTGACATGTTGTCTCAACAACACAGTGGGCACACACAGCCATGTTTGAACCTTCTGTGTTGTTGGGGGGCCTGTGCTGAAATCTACACGTGAGCCAGGAGAGATGAGTGCTTCAGGGAAGGCGTCCGAATGTGTATCTCTGCTGACTTAGAAAACCACAATAATCCACAGACCACTAATAATGAAAACAGAAGTTTCTATAAGGTGAATTTTAATGGGCATGGATGTTCTGTTGGGCAAGAACAAGAGCCAGTGGGTATGTTACCTCCACGTGGTCATATTATGATGGACACTGTGACTCCCACTCGGTAAACAAGCCCATATTAGCACCAGTTGTACTAGAGACTCGGGATCATTTTAAAGTCACGTGACTGGTCTTTATTGAGCATCTACTATGTACTTGGATCTCATGTCTGTTGTGTTGGTAGTCATCAAAGAACCCAGTACAGAGTAGATGTTAACAGAGGTGGCCACAGCTATCTCATTTCACAGATGAGCACCTTGGGACTTAAAGACATGGAGTAACTTTCCCAAGCTCACAACTCTGAAGTATTGCATTCAGGATTCTAACCTGCATTTCCCATTACAAATTCTAATAATTTCAAGTATATCCCCACTGTCATCCCATCCCAGCTGAAATTGGGTCCTGTCCTCCATAGGTTCAATACATTGTGGGGAGTCACACCCATCCGTGAGGAATTCTCATATGAAATATGCTGTCATAAATACTATAACAAAAGGAAAAAAAATCCATTGGGGGAGGAATAAAGGCCAGGGAAAAAGTTTTCAGCCCAAATATCTAAAGAAAAAAAAACCCTACAGAAAACTTGAGCATGGCCTTAAATAGCACGTAAGGTTTTATTAGGGAGAGATGATGTAAAGGAAATTCCAGCAGAGCCAGTGGCGTAAAACAAGTCCAGAAGAAGGAAGAGGGTAGAGTGATGGCATGCTGCCCAGGGTAGAACACAAGGTAGCAAAGACTGTGGTGAGAAGAAGCACCTGTGAGATGTCTGATCATCCATATTTCTTTCTCCCTCATCAAGTGAGAATGCTGTATTTCATTTCGGTGTTATATGCTAAGGACAAAGCACTGGGGATGGTCAATAAATTCATTTATTCATCCATTAACATATGTAGCTGCAAATGAAATAGCAAACAGAGCAGCCAGGGCCCTCTGGGAGCGTCTCTGCTGTTGGGTCGGGTGGAATAAACAAATGAGAAGTAATCCATGATGCTGAGGAGCGCTCTGAAGAAAATCAAAGCAGGTAAGAGAGGACTGAGAGAGAGGGTGCTGCTTTACACATGAGTGTTCAGGAGAAGCTTCTCTGATTAAGTGGGTTTTCATCAGAGACCTGCAGGGCATGAAGGTGTGAGTGGTGCAAGTGCCTGGGGCGGAGGGGCAGGGGGGGCGGGGTGGGGGGATGTCCGTGGAAGGAAGGGAGAGAGGGGGTCAGCACCGGTTTGCATCTGGAGATAGTCACAGGTCAAGATGCATTTCATTCTCCTGCAAGGAGCTTACAGACTAGTTGCTGTGGAAGTTAGTCTGGGGAAGGAATCACACATTAAATGAACATCTGCTCTGAGCCAGGACCAGGAGAGCCAGTTTAAAAAAGGAACCACGCACTAAATGAGCACTTACTGTGTACCATGAACCGCTCTAGCTGCTTTATGCATGGGACCGCCTCTCAGTATTGTGAAAGATTATGACTTCCATTTTATACAAGGGGGAGGGGAAACCGAGGTTCAGAAAGTCTGAGGTCCAACAGAACAGAGCTGGCAAATGACAGAGCTAGTATTGGAGTCTGTGCTGTCCAGTTTGGGAGCCACTGACCACATGTGGCTCTCAAGCACTTGAAATGTGGCTACTCCAAATCAAGGTGTGCTATAAGTTAAAAATACACACCCACCAGATTGCAAAGACTTAGTCAGAGTAACCAAATGTAAAGTATCTCCCTAATATTTTACACTGGTTATATGTGGAAATATTACTATTTTGTATGCATTGGATTAAACGAAATACATTATTGAAGTTCATTTTATCTGTTTATTTTTCAATGCTGTAACGTGGCTACTAAAACTTTAAAATACGTATGTAGATGGTATTCTACTTTTATAAAAAAGTGCAGGGCGAGAATGTTCTGTGACAGTGCCTGAGAAGGTCCCTCCTCCATCTCCACATTTTTACCCACATTTGGAAGACTGAATTCACTCTCTCCCACAACTGTCTGAGCCACTGTGCACTGGCTTCCTCCCTTCAAACCCAATAAACAAACAGACATTAAATACGTTACAAACAAAAACTTCCATAGTCAAGGGCCACATGTCCCAATTGCATATCCTACAGACAGCCCTGCCATGCATTTCAGAACTATTGTATCTCCAACATGCATAAAGACAGCTTTCCCCCCACAGGTCCAGAGCCTGTAACAAGGGGGCTGGTTCTATTCCCAGTGCCCCCTTGACCCCCATGACCTTCTGTCAGGCCCAGGCCCTCGGCTGTGGGTGCTCTGGTAGACGAGGAGCAGCAGAAGAGGGAGGGATGTAGAATGGAGAGCACGTGGGGCGCCCTTGGCTGAACCGTGCTATATATAAGCCTGCAGGGTTATTAAGGGAATCGGGCTCATCCCACACAGAGCACTTCCTCTAATTGTTGGCAATGTAAATCATTTACATCCGAGCAGCACACGGAAGAGACGAGAGAGAAGGGCCTTCCACAGCTTTGTCACCAAGCTCTTCTGCCGGTTCTGTCTGCACTGCAGAGCCACGGCCCACGTTCAAGGCTGAGAGTGGGACAGAAGGCCTCCTGTGCTCCCCACCCTCGGGGTCCCTAAGGTGGGTCACCAGATCTGAGGTCACCCACAGTGCCTGCCTCTTGAGCCTGGGTCAACCTGATGATCTCACCCAGGCTTTGACTTTGAAACCCAGACCTGCAGCTCAGACTTCTCATTGGAGACACAACCGACACAGCTGGGTGACCCTGAGCACTCAGTTTCCTCATCTGCCCAAGGCGGGCAATCACAGGAGGACCAGTAGTACCTCTTAGGATTCAAAGAAGGATTGCACAGAATTGTTAATACAACTATTTTAGTCTCGTTTTCAGCTGAAGCCCAAGACAACAGGAACCATATTCTAAAGAGAAGTGGGTGGCCATATTCAGGATTTCCAAAAAGGTAGCCAAAATAGGCTTTCTGGTATTCTCGACCTCCCAGTCACATGACAGCACATAGAGTTAGATCATGAATGGAGTCTGAGTGAGAACAGACTGTGTGCTGTGACTCTTCCTGCCCAACCCCAAACTACTCAGGGGCAGAGTCAGACAGAGTAGGAGCCCCCCACCTCGAGCTTTGACAAGACCACTCAAAGCACACAATAAATACCCCTAGGAGGAGGGTGGGGGAACATGGCACATTAGTGTCTGACTCACACTAGAGAAATCTAAAAAAAGAATTCTAAAGGAAATTGAAAAAGGGGCCAGCTGAAACCAGGTGGCAGAGGAGGGACTGCCATTGGGGAAGTAACTTCTTAGCCCATGTGTAAAAGAAAACTGTCCCCCATAAATGACAGCAAGAGAAAGTCGGGAAAGGTTCCCCTAGATCCTGACCTGGAGCGAAAGAGGATCCCAGCAAAAGGAAATGGAAATTGCCTTGCAATTTACCAATGACCCAGGAAGAACTCATCAGTGAGCAGCTGAAAAGAGATGTATTTTCCTTCATCAAAGGAATCACAAGTGAGAGATTCCAGAGGAAAAGAGAAGCTCCAGATAGCCGCAAAGTACTACATGTGACAAACATTAGTACTGGACACCTGCCAAGACCCTGGGGCACTGATGCTAAGGTGAAGAAAAAGTACTAGTCAAGGAAGGCTCTTGTTAACTCCTTGCCTCTCCATCTTGGGAAAACTCTGTACCCTGAAGAAGCCAAGATCAAGGTTAGTGAGATGGAGGGGATATGGCAAAATCATAAATTGGGGAAAGACAGAAGAATCTGGAGGAATAGTGAGGTTTCCTCTTCAAATAAAATTTGAGTTGGTATAATATACTTCATTAGACACATGAGTGGCTAAACCAAGGCTGAAGATGAGGAACAGAGGTGAACAGAAAAATGATGAATGTAACTTGAAAATATGGCCTGGTCTTAACTTTTACCCAAATGTCAGGGATACCGGGTCCAAGAATAAGTTTAAACTGTGGGAAACAGAACCAGGATTTTTTTTCCTGATCTTATTCTATGAATCCTGTTTAGTCAAAGTCAAGATTTCATGTATTAAAATACTTAACTCAGTGCTCACCCAGCTCAATGCAAAAGTTCAATTAGGATTTACTAGTCAGGGCACACAGAGCAGGAAACAAAATTAGAACTTCTAGTGTACATGTTGATTACCTACTTTCAACATTTAGCCCAAATATCAGACAGCCCCAGGTCAGAAAACACACTAGAGTGAAGAAGGGGGGTCCTACAGCTTAAGGAGGCTGGGCTTCATCACTCCTTCACTTTCAGTGTATCCCAATGCCTTGATGCTTACCTGTGCCTAGAGAGGGGAAGTTTAGGGTCATATTATCTGATTTTAACTAAACTAACTCTCACAAAAAAAACAAGTCATTTAAGAAGAATTTACAATCACCAAGATCTGGAAATAGTCCAAGTACCCATCAGTAGATGAATGGATATAAAAGTTGTGGTACATTTATGCAATGGAATACTACACAGCTATAAAAAAGGGGAGGGGGGGAATCTTACATTTTGCAACAGCATGGATGGGCCTAGAGATTATTAGGCTAAGTGAAATAAGCCACTCAGTGAAAGACATGTACAATATGAATTTACTTATATGTGGGATCTAATAAACAAAATAAACTGATGAACAAAATAGAAACCAATAAAGAAAGTGTGGATGACAGTAATAATGATTCAAGCCAACACGAGCACAAAAATGATGGAGGAATAGCCACTCTACAAGACTGAACCAAAATAATGACGATCTAATTATATTTATCCAGAACTGGCCAAAACAATTCAAGATGATCAAGAGGACTAATTAAAATATGGATTTACATATGCAATTATTAATGCTGATCCTTGCTCTAAATAAACACTGAGCACTGGGGAATTGCAATATTAGCTAGTGAAGGTAATGTGTGTAAATAATTCATGTGCATACCTTCATAGGGAAGTATATAGTCAAAATTTTTACTGAATGTTATGTATGTGACTGCAAAAGAGGTCTAGGAACCACTATAATGAGTGTTCATTATACTTGGTATATTTTATATTATTATTTTCAACCACATAATCAATATGTCTAAGAAATCCCACAGGCTTTTCAAACTCAAACTCCCCCAAACTAGAGCCATCACGGTTCTCTCAAACTTACCCATCTCCTGGTATTCTCCATTCAGGTGAACCACACAGTCCCCGCAATCGTGCCTGTGAGAAGCCTGGGACTTGCCCTAAATTCCTCCTCCACCCTATTCAACAGTCTCCTCTGCCACCGTTCCCGCCACCACCACCACCACCACCACCACCACCACCACCACCACCACCACTGTCCTGTCAGTTCTCTTAGTTTTCCTATTCACCCAGTTCTTTTTACAACTTTATCCTTCTCCTGTCTTCTACAAACCTAAGTGTAATCCTGCATCTCCTTCCCCCACCCTCGGACACTTTACCTTAGAAAGATGTTTTTTTCTAAGCCCATTCCCTCTTGATATGCCAATCAAAACACGGCTCTCTCTCACTTGGACCGTCACTATCATCTCCCTACTGGTCTTCCCTGCTCTGTGGATCTCTGCCACCTCCATCCTAAGCCCCACTCTGGTTGCCACAGCAATTACTCTACATACAGACCTGACCATGACACTTCCCTAATTAAACAGACTCAACAATTCCCTGTTGACGGCCCTACCTCTGAGTCTTGCATTCATCAGCGTTTATGAGCTGGATCCTCTGTACACTCCCCTTTTCCTACTTCTGCTCTTCCACTTCCTACCCTCGGTTCACCTCGCTCTCTCCCCAGTTGCATGGATTGAACATACTATAAACTTGATGCCTCATTGTTTTTGCTTATATGGTTGCCCCTTCTTGCAATGTCCACCCCCATTCCCCAACTTTATCATCGACTACTACTACTTCACATTATATTTTAAATGCATTAGTAAGAGTGGGTGAAAGACAACTGTGCACCTATCACATGCTAGATACCATACCAGACTTTCTCATGCCCATGACATTAAAGAAATCGACAGACCAATTCTATGAGATAAACAGCATTGCTTCTATTTTGCAAATGATAAGACAGATTCTTCTAAAAAATCTGGTTATTTTCCCAAAGTCACATCATCTTAAAATAACAGAATTAAACCTCAACTTAAGCCCATTCTAACAAGGTTTTATGACTCAGTGCTTTAATAAAATAAGCTAAGAGACCACATCTTCCTTAGTTGTAGATTTTTTATTCCACAATCATGAGGAACCACAAATTAACCGTAAAGGTGTCAACAAAGCAAATGGTTGATAAGTCAAATCAAGGTGTGACACTTCTGGAAATGTGGAGTTTAGGAACGGCCATGGCAATCTTGAAAGAAAACTGAAATATGTGGAATATTTATTTTTCTGATTTCAGGTTGGGATCCTAAATACTATATATATTTTTGTAATTAATAATATATCTTTAAGTTATGTATAGTATCTTTTTCTTCATAAATATTTTATTTGGAGCCACATTTAGAAATGTAAAGCTCTACTTTCAGGGCAACCGCCTTTTAAGCTTTCCCTCAAAATTCTCAGCAGCCTTTGCAGGAGATCTTTCAAAAAGGAAAGGAAATTAACATTTTGGAATGCCTTTTCTGGGTCAATTTGATAAAATTCAACAAATATTTGTTGAGTTTCTACTATTTTAATTAGTTCTCACAGTCCAGAGTAGGAGATCGACAAAGAAGAAGGTAATTTAAATATAATGTCACAGGATAAAGGCAGGGTAGAGCCCGTGTTCTGTCGAGCATGAAGCCCCAAGCTGGGGTCCCTGACAATGCTTCCCGCAGATGGCATCCAGGACACGACTTAGATGACATCCAGGACATGGAGAATTCTGTGAGGTGACAAAATGTGGGCCCTACATTTCAGGCCAGGACAAACACATGTAAACAGAATGGAGGAGTGTGGTATGAATATAATATCTATGAATATTTCAAAGTTACTGCAGTGGGAGTTTTAAAGAAGGGGTGACAGGAGATGATGCAAAAGAGCTAAATGGGATGACTTGTCTTCTAATCGTATCATTACGCATGACTGGTAGTATCTGGAACTCCCTTTCCTGCCCCACCCCCACCATGTATGTGTATGTCCAGGATCTGGAACCAGACCTATGGTAGGCACCAAATCAGTACTTATTAAATTAATGAACTCAGTGAATCAAGAGCTAGGATTAGCCCTGTGGAATCACAGGGACCTGCTGATGGCTTTTAAACAGAGGAGTTCTACATTAGAGTTTCATTTTAGACGGATTACTCTAACCGTAAGAGTAGTGGATAGATTTAAGAGGGACAAGGATAAAACTGAGGAGACTATCACAATAGTTTAGGCTAGATATAGCTTGAACAAGATATCTTACTTTTGACAGAAAGTGAAAAAAATGGAGAGGCAAAATTAGCCAGAGTTGATGACTGGGTGGGTAGGGTAGTAAAAGAAAAATACTATGATGAGTCCTAGATCTGGCTTGATGATTAGCCTGGTGATGTCATTCATGTTAATAAACAGTAATAATAAAAAATGAATTGGTTTAGAATGAATGATGACAAGTTCCCTCTTGGATCTGTTAGGTTTGAGGTTTCCATTGAACATTTAAGTCAGAATTTCCAGTAGACTAGAAAATCGTTGAGTTCCAATCAAAAGAGAGGCCAGCTAGAGGTAGAGATTTGTAAATCAATTTGAACTAGTGATTTTTCGGGCTCTGGAAGTGGTTGAGAACACCCAGTGAATACAGGGGAGACCAGAGTAACAGAAACAAATACGGAGCAATGCTCATATTCGGGAAGGATAAAAAGGGAAAGAACCCCATCAAGTAGAGTAAGAAAAGATTGTAAGAGGGGAGGAGAAGAAGCATGACAGAATAATACCAATGAAACCAGAAGAGCAGAAACATTTAAGTAGAGGAGGACCCCAAGTTTCAAAAAACTACAGAGCGGTACAACATGTAAGGATTCAAAATATCTCTTGCACGTAAGAATCCAGAGGTGGTTGACAGTGATCAATGCCTTGATGGGAACTGAAGATTTATTGAAAGAGATTAAGGCATGAATGGGACATGAATAAATGGAAGCAAAGGTTGTAGAGTACTTGGCAAAGAAACACATCCAAAGACCAGTAGTCAGTGCTTCCTTTCTCTCCATGACAAAAGAAAGCACAGAGTCCACAGGGAATTTTTTCTTCACAGAAGGATGAAGATGTTTGTAAACTCAGAGAACAGGTACAGAATTAAAGAAAACTATGAAAGAGAAAGGAAATTAGTACCGATTGAAAGAACAGCTTGGGGTCTGGGATTGGGGTGGAATGCCAAACTCTGAACCAGCCATTAGGAAATCAAATAAAAATAGGAACGTGTCCATGGATTTGGAGAGCCATAAACTGGCAAGAGGAGAAATCCTTATCCCCCAAAATGCAAAATAATAGATTGAGTTTCATTGGAGGCTTAAAATGTTGTTGGAACAAAGGAAGGGGAAAGTAATTCAAACAGAGGCAGTTCAAGAAGATCTCTCAAGGGCGCTGAGATTTTACTTGGATTCTAATGGTTCAGTAGTGATTTCTGGCTGAAGAGAGTAAAAAGGACTTGATAGAAGGCATTTCAGGTAGTGGGACCAGATAGAGTGAAAGGCAACAAATCATGCAAACCCACTGATTGTGTGAAAATCAGCAAATTAGCAGCTGCATGGGACACAGAAATGAGTAAGAACAGGATGCTCTGTCTATAGAGGCATACTGAAGAGCCATGAGTTAGAATGGATGCCACAGACGGGAACTGGCACTGCACCAGTGCTCAAAATATAATTGTTCAATAAGTAAACAGTGTTCTGCTGAGTTAATGGCTCTCAGTTCTTCCCTGTGGCTAACCTATTCTTAATAGTCAGTGGATCAAATACATAAAACACTTAACTTTCCATCTGAACCTAAATTTCAACACTTACTCATCAAAAGCTCTGACCCTTGGCTTGGTGCTTCTAACAGGTCGCTAATGAAAAGAGCTGAAAGAATCCCAGTGGATGCACTTGAATGGAAGCTCCTGGGGCTCTGCTAGTTTTGTGAAATGGGTTCATTCCTCCTTGCAGTGCTTTTTGAATGATGGACTCCGAGGACTACTACCACCGCTGCTTGTGCACGACAGTCATGGGATCCAAAGCACATGGCAGGGGACACGTCGGAGTATTTAGGCAGGTGCTAGGTTGGCAATCACAGTTTTAGGAAGATCTGGTGTGTTTGGAGACTGTAAGTGCCCTCTCTCACCTGCACTCTCTCAAGGTGTACTCATTCCATCCTTGCATTCCAGCAGGATTTCGTGCTGCAAAGGGACCCGGCTCCCACTTGATCTCAGAGCCACTTTTAAGATTAGCAGAGATTTACACCTCTCATTCCAGAAATGTGAACATTAACATTCAGCAAGGTAACACCAGTGAGTTATTTAAATAAAACACACATAATTCACTTAGTCCTCAAGACAGGCCTTTGAAGAAAGGATGATCATTATTCCCACTTAGGGGGAGAGGAGATAGGGACCAAAAAAGTTCAGTAACTTACCAGTGGTCTCATAGCTAGAGTGTGATTTTGTTTTGTTTTCAAACCTTAATCTACTGTGATTTTGGTTCTCTATTGCTACCAACACACAAAGCAATTTTTCAACACACATCTGCAAACCTATGTAAAATTTGCTCAGCTAATGTTACTTCATTGACCCTTCTGTGGTTCCTGTTGTGGGGTATTCCTGCTGCCATGAGTGTTCCTTGGGAAGTATGTGCACGGTCAAGTCTATCTTCCTCTATCACCACTGTCTCTTTCCAACACCCTCTAAGCCCTCACAGATCTGACAGCTGTCACTCTGCCACAGATGATCTTTGGTCCCATTAACGTGAGAGTCAACCAAAGATACAAGGGATTCAGCATTGCCCTCCCTTGGGCACTCCCTCGACCACCTAGGTCAAAATCACTAGAGATGTTTAATAAATATTTAATCTTCTGGATGCTTCATGAGATGTACTGAATTGCAACCTCCAGGAAGAACGGTATAGGGATTGGTATCTTAAATAAATATTCCAGGTGAATACTATGTACACTAAGGTCACATCCTCCTGTAAGACCCACTGCCCTGGTAGGGGAGGAAGATGGGCAGGGTCATCTGAGGCTACTGCCTAATGCTAAGAAATGCCTCACAATTACTGGAATGTCAAATATCACAATAAGCTAGAACCAAGGTCCTTCCCATTATCCTTCAAATCTCAAATAAAACCTCATTACAGTGACTAATTTTGAGAAAGCTTCATCACCCCTCTGAGCATCTGTTTTCTTATCTGTGTTACCAGATTCAGAAACTCTGATTAATAATTCTAGACACCATTTTTGAGTCCTTACTATAATAATGATCATGATGAACACAATGAATGAACACTTAGCATATGACAGAACTGGGTCAAGAATTTGACAAATATTCCAGTTAACGTTCACAACTACCTATGGAATAGGTATGGTAGAGCAATGGCCCCCCCATCAGCACCCTCCCCTATCATCAGGCACTTTGTTGTGTTGTTTTCCAGCCCTTCTGCTAAACGGATGAAATCTATTCCCCATTCCTTGCATTTAGGCGCATCATCATAACTCCCTTTGGTCATTAGAATGAGACAGAAGTGATGATGTGCCACTTCTGAGCCCCAAGAGATGTTGTGGGTTTCTGCTTCACTTCTCGTGCTTCTGCTAATGCCCAAGAAGGATGTGACTGGTGTTTCAGGAGGAGGATGAAAGACAAGCCTCAGTCAACCAAGCTTAGAGCAGAGCCCCTGGCTGAACTTCAGAAGCAAGAACAGCCCAGCTGAGATCAGTGAGGCTGGATTAGACCAGCTGGTCCCTAGCTGACTCACAGATGCATGAGCTGTGATAATAAATGCCAGTTTTTTAAAGCCACTGAATGGGTAGTGATGGTGGTGGGAGGGTAGCTAACAGATGCACTCTTCCCATTTGGTAGTAAGGCATTAGGGTTAGTGAAGTTTATAGTGATTTGTTCAAAGTCTCATCATGAACATTTAAGAATCAAAGTTGACATTTTACTACACATGTTTTTTACATGTTTTTTAAAAGAAGATAAAAAAACATGTATAGTAAAATGACAGCAAACTCACAATTATTAACAACCACACCTAAAACAAAAACAAAAAGAAACTAAGCAAACAACTAGAACAGGAACAGAACCACAGAAATGGAGATCACATGGAGGGTTAGCAACAAGGGAGGGAGGGGGGGAAGGCACAGAGAATAAGTAGCATAGATGGTAGGTAGAAAATAGACAGGGGGAGGGCAAGAATAGTATGGGAAATGTAGAAGCTAAAGAACTTATGACCCATGGACATGAACTAAAGGGGGGAAAGTGGCGGGGAGAGGGTGTGCAGAGTGGAGGGGAATGAAGAGGGGGTAATGGGACAACTGTAATAGCATAATCAATAAAATATACTTAAAAAAAGAAAAAAAAGAATCAAAGTTGAAATTTGATTCTAGGTCTCTCCGAAGTCCAGGCTCTTAACCACCACACTCCACTGACAGCTACTGGGTTAGGAACTCTGGTCCCCAAACCAGGTATCTTGAAGCCTGTGAGTCCCAAGCAGTCTCTGCTTATAAAATGCATTTTCTCGCCCTAGCCCAAGTGGCTCAGTTGGTTGGGCATCATCCTGCAAACTGAAAGGTTGCGTGTAGGATTCCTGGTTAGGGCACATACACGGGCTGCATTGGGTCCCCAGTAGGTTCACATGGAGGACACAATGGATAGATGTTTCTCTCCCTCTCTTTCTCCTTCCCTTCCCCTCTCTCTGCAATCAATAAAAAGAAAAAAAAATTCTTCTTTCTCCTTCCCTTCCCTTCTCTCTGGAATCAATAAAAAGAAAGAAAAAAATTCTAAATGCATTTTCTCCTCGAGACTTCATCAGGAATTCTGATGATGAGGTCCCCGATTCTGTAGTCTTGCAACACTCGCAGGTGATTTTAGTGCATTTGTGGGGATGCCTGGCCCCTATTGCGAATAGAAGAGGAGGGCTACTCCTAAAAGAGGGGATCACTGAGGGTCACTGAGGTTCTCTCCTCACAGGCTATGAGTGTGCAGGGTAACCTAATCCATCTATGCATGTAAAGAACGGAGGCTGCAGGTTTTAAACCAGAAAGGAGCATTGCGTTTCTTTGGGAGCTTGAGGAAAGAAGGGGGAAAAAAATTGCATCTTTTGGATGAAAGGGCCCTTAATCTTCAAAACACAAACCATTTTTCCATACCAAAGCCCCTTCAAGCCTGGGAAGTCTGTGGAGGCCTCAAGTCAGGCAAACAGCTTGTGTTTTGCAGATTAAGGAGCCTTTGACCCAAAGGATCCATTTTTGTGCAACTTCCAAGGAAACCACTGGTCTATTTCTAACTGATACACGCCCTGACTGAGGCAGCTTTAAATGCAGGCCTGGGGGACGGCTGCTTCCCTGCAGGGACAGGGGCCTCGCACACAGTAGGCATCTAGATGAAGGAGAGAACACCTGAAAGGGATTCTTTGCCCCAAAACCCACACCTGCTTCCTTGCAGGGATGCGCCAAATGCTCACTATAGAATAAACACAACTTTGAAAAATTGAAAAGTGCCCATTCAAGGGAAAGGCCAAAAAACACCAAGCAGCAGGAGTGGGCATATGTCTAGCACTCGAGAACCATCATGTTCCCCGCAACAACTCTGTCGTTTGCAGGATGAGGAAACTGAGTCCTCACTTCACAGACAAGGAAACCGAGTTCCAGGGAGTTGAAGTCTGGGGTCTAAGATTATGCAAACACATCTCCAGACCCCTCCTGATTGGACCCGCATCTCCAGGGCAGTCAGCAAAGGCAAAGCCTGAAGCAGGGCTGTTTGCGAGGGTCGAGCAGAGGAGGTCATTAGGTTCACCCGACACTGGACTAGGTTGAGTCTAAGTGCCAGGCCCACGCTGACACCACTGCAGAAGCAAGATGAGGTAACTGCTAGCCCCAGGTCCCCAGAACTGCGTGTCTGTACTTATTCAAATCAGGAAGGTGGGCTTGGGTGATTTCTTCCAAATTTAACATGATTTCCGGTTATAGTTCTACATTGGTAAAATAGAGAAGAAACTTACATTACTAGAGAGAGAAGAAGAGAGGGAACAAGGAGAGAAGCACAGGCAGAGAAAGAAGAGGAAAGAGATGGAGGAAAAGAGGGAGACAGCAGACCATGCTCAATTTTGGCATGCCCTGGATATGGGGAAATTATGCCAGATGAGAGAGAGAGAGAGAGGGAGAGAGAGAGGGGGAGGGAGGGAGGGAGAGAGAGAGAGAGAGAGAAAGAGAGAGAGAGTCTGAGAAAGTGGATGGATTTGACTCATCTAAGCCTTAGGAAAGCAAATATTACTGAACTGCTGGCTGACCGCCACTGACTTCCAAACAGAACATGGCTTCCAGATACACTGTGGGTGCTCGGCGGAGTCTGCTAGACTGAGTGAGTGGGTGGCCGCATATGCTGGAGAGGAGGGGGAAATTACAAGGTTCTGACAGCGACCCACAAAAAAACCAGCCCAAGAGCAAGAGAGAGGGCACCAGCTCAGCTGCCCCCCACAAGGGCCTCTAGAAGTGGTTAACCTAAGACTGAGCCAAGTTACAGTGCAGGATGCCACGGGAGCTGGTCAGTGTGAAAAGCACGGGTTTGGGAGTCAGGAGGCCCGGGCTGGTCCCAGCTTGGTCTCTAATTCACCATGTGATCCAGGTAAAGGCTCATCCTGTCCACAGACCTCCGTGTGTCTATGTAGAAAACAGGTGGAAGTTTTAAAGGATCTCTAAGGGTCTTTCTGACTCAGACATTCTGTGACATTCTATGACATTCTATGACATTCCACGATCAAATATCAGTGACTTTCACTCATTCAACAGATACTTGCTGGACATGTTTCATGTGCCAGGCAACGTGGTGGGGGATGAGGTAACTAACTATTCATAAACCTAAATTCAGCCTTCTGCGAGATTATCACCACTTCCCTGAGGTGGGGCATGACCCAAAGGTGTCATCTGATCTAGCCTGCCTTCTGCAAAGTACAGACACTTAACACTGCACGGTCTGATGTCCACCTTATTCCTCGTTACCCAGAAAGGGAAAGGGTTTTCCTGAAGAGCCACCAAGGCCTCGTGCAAGCAGCAAGTGCTTCTGTTGAGTCCCACTGGAGCCCGGCCTGCTCTCTCTCGGGAGGCGGTTCTTACTCAGGCTGAAACCCACGGGGAAGTCTCCTGGTCTGCACACTAATGTGTCTTCCTGGCCTCACCATCGACATGTCATAAAATGGAGGAAAAGAAAACCATACAAAATGTCCTCCTAATACCCCGAACAATTTTAGGTTGAGAGGGACTCCAAGAGGATCAAGCCCGGAGCCTTCATTTTATGAGAAAGGACACCAAGACTTGCCCCACGCCCCATAGTTAATGGTAGAAACCAAGAGTAAAGACAGAGTCTTCACGCCTCCTCCTGTGTACTGTTTCCACTACTCCACGCATCCTCTCCTGTTCTTACAGGCTTAGATTTGTGTGTGTGTGAGGTTTCGTTTTGTTTTATCATCAGGACCATTTCCAGCGAAGTCAACTCCCCCAAATTCAGCAACTCATTACTCTGAGAGCAATCATACTGTGACGTGCATGAGGAATGGAGAGACGTTTGGGCCTTTGGGGAACTCAGCGAAGAGGTGAGGGAGGGAGGTGCTGGGGGGGTGGGAGCAGAATGCAGGAGAGAGCGCGCGCCCAGGAGCAGAGGGAACAGGAATGCCGCAGCCGGATGCAGAGATGGAAACAAAGCAGTTGTATTGATTTGAAAAGGCAGCTTTGAGGTTGACGCTGGCAGCCGGCAGCCTGGCTCTTTCTGGCAGGTCTGCGAAGGCACACGCCCACCCTCGGAGGTTCACAGCCGTCTACTCTGTATGCAGGGGTTGAACTGCAGGGAATCGGGACCAGATGGGATGTGTTCACTCGATGACATGAGAAAGAGAAGAGAGAGGGAGAGAGAATCTGAGAATGAAAGAGGACGGATCCCTCTTTAAAAAGAAACTGGTGAAGGAGGCCCAAAAGGACAGGTAACCTGACTCCACAGAAGTGGGAAGGGGCAACTTTCTCTTTGAAAGTAGGACCGTGGGGATCCAAGGGAAGTGCCCAACCTCTTCCCCATCACCATGGCTCTATCCTTAAGCGGATTTCATCCTCTCTCATCAGAACCAGTAGACAAACCTCCACAGTCAGCTCCTGAACTCAATCCTTCCCTTTGAAAGCCTTGCTGGAAACAGACAATAAATGTTTGATGAGCAAATAAACAGCCTCTGACATTGATTTCATCACGTCAATAATGACGAATTTTTAGTACATCACCACTTCTTCAGGAAACGTAAACTCAAAAGCCTGCAGCCCAGGCAGAAACATGAGGGAACAGTGAGAGTGGCAGGTGCAGAGCTTAAGGAGAGAGTAAGGTGGCAAACGCCAGCACGCGATCCTGCCTGGGACAGCAGACTGCTTCCACCCAGGAGGCATCTCTGGGCTGCCAGTCCCCCGATTTCTAGAAGAAGCCAGAAGGAAATCCAGATATTTATATGAAATCTCTCCTTTTTTAAGCATGGACAAATGATCCTTTCCCCTGACATGTGAGGGTCAAAAACAACATGTGTAAGCACCAACAGGTGCATTTGTTTTTGATTTGGGTTTTGGTAGCAAACCTCATCCTTAACTAGATTGAACCTAATTCCCTAAACCTTGCTTTTCCTTCCTGCACAACAGTACAGATCCTATAATCACAGTAAGTCCAATTCCCTAACATCTGGGGGAATACACTGCTGGTTTTGTAGCTGCAGATCATTTTCTGTGCTTGTTTGGTACCACCGAAGCCCTGCCTCCTCCAGGAAGCCTTTTCTGACTTCATCAGCCCCTTCTCAGATCCAGTAGCTAAGATGGGATAAAACTGTTTTGTCCTTTAAAACATGCCACCACCCCATGGTTACTTAACAGGATCCTGCTGTAGAAAAGTGTTTGACTATAAGACCCACGGTACCCGTGTTCTAATTCTGGCTGTCCTCCTACCTGACTGTGTGGCCTTGGGCAGGTTAACAGCTCTCTCTGAGACTCAGTTTCTCCCACCTTTGAAATAAGAATATTGGCCTAAGGTAGTAATTTTAAAAGTGGGCTCAGATGCAGCCATGATGAAGGGACAGGTGTTGATGTGCAGGGGAGGCTCTCCTGGCCAATCTTGAAAAAGAGAGACTTCTCAGGCTCTGATTGGTTTCTGGCATTCAGCTTGTGGGTATATGTTTTTTACCTCTGTGATTAGACTGGGCTTTATCTGAACTCAGCTAAGCTTCACTATTATTTATTATGTGCCAGGCACTGTGCTAAGTGCCTGAACTTGTATCTCTCTTGTCTCTGAGCTCCTAACCACAGTCTGTGTACACAGTAAAAGATACAAGGAGAAAAACACCGCCTGGGAAGTGGTGGTCCCTTCATGGCCACTCTCTGACCACCTTACCTTGGCAGTCACTTCCGGTTTCTAGAGTTCAGTGTCCTCTTCAAAAATAAAAAAGACTGAACTTAGAAGGAATGTTTCAGCTCAATGCAGGAGGAGTAAGAGAAAGGAAAAGAGGAAGAGAAAGGAAGAGAAGGGAAGAAAAAGGAAGGGAACGGTAAGGCGAAGAAATTAGGGAGGAAAGGAAAAATGAGACACTAAATAAAACAGGGAGGGATACAGAAAACATTAGCTTCTCTTTTTACCTGGACAGCAGTTTCTACAAATCTTGTTTTCCTCTAGACCAGAAACAGAAAACATTTTCTTTAAAGGGCCAGGTAGTAAATAGTTTAGGTTTTATGGGCCATATTGTCCATGTTTCAATTACTCACCTCTGCCATTGTAGCATGAAAGCAGTCATAGACAATCAGTAAAAAAAAAATGTGCATGGCTGCGTTCCAATAAAACTTTATTGGCAAAAACAGGTGGTGGGCCAGATTTGCCCCCTCCCCAAGTGCCCTTGTGCTCTAGAAAGGATTCACCTCCCCAAGCCATCCTCTCAAGAACAACCTCAGCGTTTCTATCCAGAAGGGGATGCAGGAGCTATTCTCTCTCTCCAGAGATGGCACTGAAGTGGTTTTACTTATTTACTTAGAACTCATACCCCACCTACACCCCAGACACAGCTAAAGTGACATTACAAAGTTAAATAAGATATAAATTAGGACAATTAGAAATAAAAATGGAACAAAGAATAGTGAAAATGAGTGAAGAGATGCTACTAGGCACCTGGGAAGAGTTAATTGATCTGGATTTAGTGCTGAGGTACCTGGCAGCTGAAGTAAAGTGAAGTTAATTGGCCCCCAAGGGGCACAAACCATGAGGAGGCTCTCATTAGCGTCATCCCTCTACCAGTGAAGGAAGAAAGGCTGAGCTGAAAGGTGTGACAGTGTGTCCTACCCTGGGGTGTAGGGACAGGTCCCCCATCTAAGGACTTCCTCTTCCCCAAACCAGGAAAGTCTTCAACACATCACAGTAACAGAAGGGAAGCACAGGTTTTGAGATAGCCGGGCTGTGTAGGCCTCAGAAGCTGAGGGACTTAATTGATGCTCTCCATTTCTCACTTTCTGACGTGTCAAATGAGATGCTCACCCTTGCTTACTTCATTGAGTTGCTGGGGGAACTGAAATTATACATGACAAATGCCCAACCAATGATGAGGAAAGAGAAAACTTGTGATTCTTATTAATTCCTCCTAGAGATTGTTAAAATCTTCATTAGACATAACTTTTTAAATGAATGTCAGCCCTGACACTGTCTGTCTCTGGTGAACAAGGAAGAGAAAGTAGGTAAGAATCATGGGAAGGGCCAGAGGATACAGAGCTGATGGGCATCAGTGAAAATGATCAAAGAGTGAAAGGTCGGAACAGGACGACGTGGCTCTGGAAACAAACTCCAGCACCCAGTGCTCTATCGACTCCAATCCCTGCCTCCTCCCTACATGTCGCAAGGTGGCTACCACGGCATGGAGACAGCTTTCTTTTGATGTCCTTCTTCCACATGTCAGTCTAGACTCAGATCTTTCATGTCACCATCCCATCAAGACTACTTCTCTCAAAATGGATGGCTGAGTAGGGGAGGACCCTTCAGGAGTTCTTAGAGTGCAAGAAGGCAAGGAGATGCTACAGACGCCCAGGCCAGCATTTCATAAAATCAGGGCGGTCTACTCTGGCTGGAAGAGACGTGGCTTTAAGAGGAGACCTGATGTTTCATGAAGTAACTCTAACTCACACAGTAAAAAAAAAAATCCCTTTTCAACTCTGTCTCAATCCTGATTAAGTCAAAGAGAAAGGCTCCTTTTGATGCTACTGTGTCTTTAGCTTCTCCCTAACATTTTCAAATATCCCTTTTCAATACAAGGAGGGCAGGCTCCAAGATTAGGCGCTTGGGCAGGAAAGAATATAGCTGAATAGAGAAGTAAGACTGTAAGCCAGAATATCATTGCACTGTTTTTGTTTTAATTGTATTATTTGTGCAGTTATACCATCTATTTAATTACCATCTATTTAGCAAACAATGTTCTTTTCAAAATAGTTATAGGGAGAGGAAGTTTCCTTTATAAATGCATGTATGCATTTATATAATAAGTGGATTAATTTAAGGGAAAAAAACAAAAAGGGGAATAGATGAAACAAAAAGAGAGCAGTAATTACGGTGGTACCTGGAAAACTGACATTTCAGAAACATTGATCTAATACGATTCCTTTGTTTTAGGGACAAAGAAACAGAGACAAAGACGAGAGTAATGGCCTACACAAAACACCACGTAAGAACGTGGACTTCAGAACCAACTACCACAATCACCTGGGCAGCATTACATCCCCTGTCTCAGCCTCTGTTTGTGTACCCACAAAATGGGGATCTCGGCTGCATTTTCGTCACGTTGAGATTCATATGTTGAGCACCTGGCAGACCTCTAGACATGAGACCAGTAAGACTCCACCTGCAAGTGACCGATGATTTGTGAGAAAAATGAACTCAATGGTATTTATGAAGGCCTGATATGACTTTCATTCCTATCCCTAAATGTAACTGTTATTATAGTGCTACCCAAAACTGCCCCTATGCTGGAAAACCTACGTTCAACATCAAGCAAACAACAGACTAGAGAGATTAAGCACAAAGTTCTGGAACTGACACATCCTCGGTTCAAATCCTAGGCTTGCCATTAGTCAACTATGTGACTTGGGCAAGTTGCTTTATTTCTCTTTGCCTCAGTGTATGTATCTGTAAAATAGAGATTAATATAATACAGTGGGATGTTGCCTGGATCATATCAATAAGAACAAGTAAAGCCTTTAGCAGAGTGCCTAGAATACGGGAAGTCTGCACTAAATGCTTCCCAGTGTTATTAGGGCATAGTGTCAAGCTGAGCTTCCTCCAGGTCATTCAGCACAATGGTACCTCGGCTGCTGTGCTGTGTCCAAGATGTGACCCTCCAGGTGTGACGGGAAAAGGACCCCCAGCTATATAAAGTGCAGATGCAAACAGATCGCTCCGCAGAGCCTCTGGGGAATGAGATATGGAGTCAGTGAAGGGTGAATTTTGGAAGAACATCGATTAAAAACACATCAGTAAGAGAAAGATGGCTATCTGGGTCACGTTCTTCAAGTCATAAACCCTGAACTTAACAACTGCTCCATTCCCCGCCTGGCACCACGCGGCCTTTCTGCCCTACTCATCCAGGTGCATTCCCACATTCACTGCATTTACATTGAACTAGATAGATCTGACTTTTTCAAAATGTCTCCTCTTCCTGCACGGCATCTTGTTTAAAAGCCACCCCTGCCCCTCAAAAGAGTTTTTGCACCTCAAAGCCCATCTGTCTACATTTAAGACCTGCCCCCTCATTCTTCATCTCTATCTCTCTAGGGTAGCTCCTAATCAGGTCAGTGGATTCTCCCTCACAGGGTCCCTGAGAAGCAGTGATCCTGGGCAGATACTGAAATCTGAGACACTGTTAACTGTCCAAGTGTGTGCTATACGGGAAGGTCAGAATGTCCCTCTCCTGCCTACACTCCCTGGCTGCCCCTACACTCCCTGGCTGCCCCCTACCAGGGAGAGTTAGTTGGGACAGCACACGCAGAATGTTTTAGTACTATGCCTCACACATAGTAAATGCTTAGTGAATATACATTGTTATTATTACTTGCAGGACATATGTATACACACACATACACACACATATATTCTAGCACTCTCATACTCTATCTGGTTAATTTTAATCTTTCTTCAGAATTGCAAGCTCCTTAAAAGTAAAGGCCATACTGTCGTGCTCACTTTTATCACCAGCGCATAACACACAGTAGGTATATAACATATATTTATCAGTTGATTAAACTCCCCCAGAGCAGAGACATACCTGCTTTATCATTTTAACCACAGTCTCCAGCACAAAGAGAAGAAGCCTTTCCACGCCTGCTCAGTGCATGAACAGGTAGGTGTATGTGTGAGCGTATGGATGGATTTCCAAGATGCTCTAGTTAAAATGTTTACCTGATAATACCCTGTGCTGAGGTTCTGAGCATACCCCCATGGCCCAGTTTTTGGCCACAGATTCAGCCTCAAATGCCACAGCCATCATCCAATTGTGCAAATGCCTTTATTTTGCTAAGAGGAGCACTCAATAAGATAATCCATTCAGCATCCTCTGTTCATGCTTTAAAAAAAAAAAAAAAAAAAAAAACTCAGCCCCGCTGCGGCTTACCAAGATCCCCCAAGCGCACAAAAAACAGAGCCTCAGACTTCCTGCCTCCACCCCACGTGACCCAGTCTCCTCTCATAACCTAATGTTCCAGCATTCATTTCTTCCCTGCACAAAAATAGACAAAAGAAATCGTTGACAAACTTCTAAAAATCAACAAGAATCCATGCAACATCTTGGAGTCAGGTATTATCCAGATGGCAGCCTAATCTCTGGCAACAAACAAAACCCAGAGAGCTGGAAGCACCCACAACCTCTGTCTCATTGAGTATTCACAAACACACATCTGATTCCACTCGTATCACATGGAAATCCTTCCCATATGTATCCCGTCTTAAGTACACTTGATAACAATTCCAGACCCTGAACAACATTGGAACTACTCGAGTTCCCTTAATTCTATTTTCAATGTTAATTCCATCTTTTCATCAATCCCAGTATGAGAAGAAGGGTGTTCACCACAGTAGAAAATTCCTGGGAGATTGGGAATTCTATTTCTGGGTGTCTCTCCAAAAAGAATGTCCCATCAAATGCAATAGCTCCAATATCTTCCACCCTAAGAGAAAAAAAATAATCTTACTAATTCTTCAAAGAACTTTCCAGAAAGAGGAAACTATGTGGCTCTAAACCTTTTCCATAGGCTACTTCAGCTCTTGGGCCACCTATCTTACTGCCTTCTCTATAGCAATACCCCGCATCTTCTAGCAGGGGTGCCCGACCTTTTGGCATCTCTGAGCTACACTTGAAGAAGAGTTGCCTCGGGCTGCACATTAAATACACAAACACTAACAAAAATTGATGAGCCAAATAAAAAGGTTTTAAGTAAATTTACAATTTACTTAATTGTTGACTCACATTCACAGCCATCTTGGGCTACATGCAGCCCTTGGGCTGCAGGTTGGACACCCCTGTAAGGCCTCTCTCCATTGGAGGCTATTTCAAGTTCTTCATCCTATGCACATTAGTTTTCTCTAAAGCTGTACTGACTGTTGGTTCTGAATTTGAGGTTAGGTGACTTCCAGCTTTATTCAACTAATAGGTTGTGGAGCAGGAACATGCACCTGGTCTTATGATCCAAGTCAACCTGGGCTCCCAACTCCATCATTTCTGATAGTGTGACGCTTAATGATGAGAATTAACCTCTGATGAGCATTTCCTGTGGATCAGCCACTGTTGTAAAATCTTTACCTGGATAAACTCACATAATCTTCACAACAATGCTGTGAGGCTTTTATTATACCCACTTTACAGATTGGGTAAGTGAGGTAGTACATTTTTAAGTACCCTGCCTGAAGCTATACAGCTAGTTAGTGGGCTCACACCCAAGCAGTCTGGTTCCAGAACCCAAGCCCTTAACTGCTAGCTTACTCAACACTGAAGTCTTGACTGTAAGCTTCATATCAAACTGAAACTTATTTACATTATTGTGTATGTTTCACTATACCAAGTAGCCCTGAACATAATACATGTTTGATTACCTGGAGATTCACTTACTTTATCACACATATAATGATGACCTACCATTGGCAAGACATTACTGAGGTATTACAGGAGATGATAAAATACACAAAGACATGGTAATAGCATTCTGGATCCAAAGGTGGAATGAGGAACGGACCTATTCTGCACGACCTACAGCATCAGCAACAGTCTTTCGGGCTCCACAGCCAAGTCAAATCTACAAAACCAACTTTTGGCGACCAACATAATGTTCTCAATGTATTTTGTTTGTTTAAATGCCCTAGAAAAGGGCATTTAACTGAACAAAAATTGCAATGACTATGACCAGCAAGTTTATAGGACAACATATGTTTTACCCAGCAACATAAAATAGGGAGGGTCTAATCCCAAAATAAAAGATTGCTCCTCGAATTTAGACACAAATTTTAGACCAGCATTTAAGAGCCATCGAGCTACAAGCCTTGACCAAAGGAGGACGGCATGAAAAGGCAAGCACAAAAGGAAAACAAGAGGCAGACAAGGCAGCAACAGGCTGAGGTGGAGCTGAGGGCTGCGGGTCCTGGCATTCACACATCGGCAAAGAGGTTAAAAATCTCAGACACGTTTCAGACCACAGGGTATGTGGTTCTATGGCTCTTCCTCCAAGAACCTAAAAAAATGCTATAAACACGTAATTAGAGAAGGACAAAAAATCAAGCTTATGTGTTGTTTTATGGCCCTTTCACTCTAGGGTTCTGTCTCTGGTGGATTGCCAAGGAAGGCAGCTGCCGTTACATTATCCAGAAATGTTAGGCATCTCCTAAGAATCCACTACAGTCAGTGTGAAGGATGTTAATTAACAAAAGCCTGAAGACCCAACTTCCTCCCAGATTCCCAGCTCCTCTGGGGGCGGGGGGGCACCAGCCTGGACATTTTGACTGAAACTCCACAATTACAGTGACTTCTTCGTAGAGTTCTAAGGCATTTTCTTACCCTTACAGTAACCATAATGGTACTTGCTCAGCCTCTCCCTCTTTCCCAGCTCCTTTCTATAGCTAACCAGATATTCCTAAAACGCCCATTTGGAGAGCAAAGAGAAAAAGAGCAGACACTATAGGCAGACCGACCTGGTTTGGGCTTGAACTGTGGAGCCCACTCTCTGTGCTGGCGAATCGGGTCAACTCTTTTAACCTCATTCCCACATCAGACAAAACTGTACCTCTCCAGAGCATCTTATTTTTTGATCATTCGATGAAATGAGTAACAGAAACCATTAGCACAATGTCTGCCACGGATATACAATAATTAAATGCTTGGTCAAATGCAGTTATCATTATAATTGGATCTTTCAGTGTTCTGAGACCAATTTCAATGCTTGTGTGGGGTGGGGTGTTGCTACACCAAACACAAGCAATGCTTGGACACCAGCTGGGTGTCCTACAATTCAGCTCAATTCTGACACCATCTACCTAGAGATGGTGTCAGATCCCACAAGTGAAGGACTCAGTCCTATAAGCCCATCCCTCCCCCAACACTTCATATGCCATTCACAAGTCCAGGTAACCACCCGTGCTCCTGGCTGGCCTGCTATCTACCAGAGGTTCCCACGACTCCCTCCTTGGGTTTGATTGATTTGCTAGAGCAGCTCACAGAACCCAGGATACCGGTCTACTCACTGGGTCATTGGTTTATTATGAAGGAATATAACTCAGGAACAGCCAGAGGGGTGATACGTAGCACAAGGTAAGAGGAAAGGGCACAGAGCTCCCGTGCGCTCTCCGGGTGCACCACCCTCCCAGCACCTACACATGTTCACCAACCTGCAAAGCTCTCCCAACCCTGTCCTTTTAAGAGTTTTATAGAGGCTTCATTACTCAGGCATAATTGATTAACTCATTAACCATTGGTGAAAGATTCAACTTCCAGCCTCTTGCCCTTCCCCTGAGGTCAGTGGGGTAGAGCTGAAAGTTTCAGCCCTCTTAATCACGTGGTGGGTTTCACAGGCAACCAGCAGCCACGCAGGCACGTTTCCCAAGTTACCTCATTAACATAACAAAAGACACCTGTATCTCTCTCATCGCTTAGGAAATTCCAAAGGTTTTAGAAGCTCTCTGCCAGAAAGGAGGATGAAGGCCAAATCCTATAAATCACAACAATATTGTATCGGGCTACTTTCTTGATTATATCTATCAATGGCTCCTCCCACCTCTAGATGTCAACTCTGAGCTGCTGTCACTTTACTCCATTATTATCCATGTTTCACCCTCCATGCCTCTTCCCAGCATCTCTGCCTTTGCTTTCTAAATTGCCTGCAGGTCTTTTCAGCATGTCTCAATCTGTTTCACCCCTCTGTTACCTTTTCCCAAGCCAATCCCTCTGCCAAGAATGCTGCCCTACCCTATCCCCATACTAAACCTAATAACCCCATATCTTTAATATTCGGTTCAAGGCCATCCCCTTGAACTGAATATTGAAGAATCAACTGTTCCCCCAGGAAGAGGAAAACACAGCCTACTCATGACTCTATGCCAACGCTTATGTTGTCCTACATGTGGGCTTTTAGAAGGTATGGACTTGGCCTTATTCACGTCAGTATCACCGACAGTAAAGCAGGACGTGGCGCATGGCATCCATCCAGCAATGTCCCATGAATAAACAAGTAGATAGCAAAATAAACCAACAAAAAGAACTGACAAAGGAATAGCAGGATTTAATAAGTGTAGCATGAGTGCAGCATTTCACAATTTGCAGAGCATTTGGGTTTTAATTAAACCATTTGATCCTCGCAGCATCCTGGGGCGTTCCCAAGAAATCCAGACCCAGAGCCTTTGAGTAACCTGCCAGGTTAAAACATGGCAGGGTAAGGACTTGAGCTCAAGTCTTCCAGTGCCAATGCCGGATTTTAGTAAGAACTAATAAGAGTTTATTAGAAAAAGTATGCAGGATCTAGCTTAGACTTGGGGACAGACAAAAATTAGAACAGCACTGATGTTTCCATGTGAAGAAGAGTAGAGAAAATGAAATGTGGGGTGCCCAGCATAACAGCAGAGCATGGTGGCCCTGGCTGGGCACACGGGAGAACCTTCAGTTTGGGGAAATGATAACCAAAAAGGGACTGAAAACAGGTTTTTCCAATTTCCTGATTTCACTGATGGCCAAGCCCATCTCCTGCACTGCATTACTTGCTACAACTGAAGTTTCAGCCCTTGGAGAGAAGCCGAGAAATTTCTGCAAATGTTTTCTCTTCAACAGATGGAGCAGAAACCGAGAAGCATTACAAGGAAGATGGATCGGTGCGTCACATTTGCAACAATAAAAACACAACAACGGTTAAAAGTAGTCTCAGTTAAATAGAACTGGGAGCCCAGGGTTGGCCTAAATCTTTTTTTAATTAAAAGTGAAGGAGAATTTCAAAGTTCTATTTCAGCCCCTTGGAGTGTCAGTGCAGTGCATTTGGAAGGTTTATGTGGCTTGGCTGGGTGTCAGACTGCCTGAGATTTATGTGGGTTCAGATCGTAGCCTGAGAAAATCCCCAGCATAGGAAACTGTGAGGGGACGCGGAGGGGATGGTGGAGCACATAGGCGGGAAAACCTGAGTACAAATTCTCTGTCTCTTGGATGCTATTCCCGTACAGCTCACTCTGTCCACATGCCCCTGACCCCCAAGACCAAAATTTACTTTGCTGGGTGATTATGGTTTCAGCTGGTGCATATATGTTTACCATATACATATTCATACAGTCACACACCCATGCATACAAAATAATGTATGTCAAAAAAAAGAAATGCATGCATACCTACATGTCCATGAGCATGAGTGTGAACACACACACACACACACACAACCTGCATTCACACACTGGTACACTCAAATCAACATATAAACAAAAAAATTGTTAAACAGACTCCATTTCAAACACCAGCCCTGATCACTTCAAATCTAAGAGCCTTAGTTGGCCCACCTTCAAAACAGAAACTGTAATACCTACAGTAACTACTTCATGGCTTTAAAATCAAATATAGTAGCATGCATGAAAGCGCTTACTTCATTGTGAGAAACACAGTAGATGCTCAACAAAGGTATGTCAAAAGCCACATAATCATTTACATATCTTACCTATTCACGAGCGCATTCATTTCCACATAAGTTTATCCACATATGAATGCACATAGGAATCCATGAATATGTTCAGATGCAATTGCATACTCAGGTGAACAATACCCAAACTCACAGTGTATGTGAGTAGCACATGCACACACATACAAACACACACAGCTCCCATGGTACCCAGCAAAGAGTTCTATACACACTGCAGACCTCTTTAAGCTAGGTTCTTCCCACACCTGTTAAAATATGCCATTCCATCTGAGGTCCTCTGAGAGAATGTGGAAGGAACAACTGCTACATATAAAATGGGTGCCAGGTTAAAATTTTCAAAAGTCTTGGCCAAACAAGCCAATACTTCAGAGGAAACATAAGCAAGGACACAGACCAACAGTAGTGGACCTACCACGTGCATACAAGAGGGACCTCTGGGGCAAAAGACAGGAAGACTGGATGCCTGAAAATCCATGCTACGCACAACACTTGTCTAGAAACCTTGTAGAAGTCACATAGAACCACATATCGCTACTAACCTTCTGGGGTTTACAGTCCAGAGAAAGAAGACCGATGGTTAGGGGACTATTTTCTAAAATGACAGCACGGCTAAGATTGGCGAGCATGAGGAATTACAGCAGGGATGGAGTGAGTCAAGTCATTACGTTCTATTTTGCTTCAAGTTCTCTATGAAAATAAAGGTCTGTTTCAGATGTCAGCAAAGTCAACAATCACCCCACCAAGAACTTTTATGACACTCAGAAACTCCACCCGTCTCCACCATCAGTGCCAACTTACCATTAGTGTTATTACGTAGTATATCTTCCTTATAGCCACCTTTTCCTGTATAGAGATTCTCAAAAATGTTTGTGTGTTGAATGCTACATTGGTATTTTCCATGAACTGGGCAGGAAGGTGGACCAGATAGCCATAAAATTCCATTCGCTCCTAAAAGACTCTAATTTCATGATTCTGTGATTTTTAAGATTTGGCAGTACTAACAGTTTATTTTTATATTCCATGAATATTACATTCTATGAGTCTAGGAGAGTCTGACTCCAAGTTTTTATTATTCTGAGATTCCCTGATTCCAAGGTTTGATAGATCTTAAAACTCTACAACTATGATTCTAAAGTGCCAATATTATAAGAATCTGACACTTGGAGCTTACAATTCCAAGCCACCAGCACCTAGATGCAAACGTGTTTATTAAACTCTTCCCCATGAGACAGGCAGAACCTAAGGCAGGGTTAAAGTATTCACACATAAATGAGCAAGGCAGAGTGGTTGTAAAAAGAGAGAAAAAATGCCCAATAAGAGCTCCTAAAACACATCTCAAGGCTTTCCAAACATGTGCTTTAGCCCGATCTTCCCCCTAGACTCCATTCTATGGCCTAGAGATTGCGAATGTCTATTGCTAGAATACAGGTGTCATAGAGACAAGGCTTAGGGGTTGCTGGCCCTTCCAGCCCCAGCATCAACACAAGGCCTGAACCTAGAAGGCACTCAGTACATATTGTGAGATGGATTGAGTCAATCAGACTCATTGTGGAGCTCTTCGTCTTCCTTCGGTCCTACTGCCTCTTTGTAACCTTCCTCCACCTTTTTCCTCCTCCCTTCTCTTTCATCCTCCTCCTCTTTTCCCGTCACCTCTTAAGAGTATGCTAGAATGCCCACGGATAATAATTATACAGCCCTCACTGGAATCCACCGATGTGTGGATTATTATCCCCACTTTACAGATGAGGAGCCTGAGGCTTAAATGAAACAACTGACCCAAAGATCACATCATTAATGTGAGGGGGGAAAAAAGCATCCAATCTAAATTTTCTGACCCCCAAGCTCAGTAGTCCTTCCTTTATCCCATAGCTGCCTTGTCATGTTCTTAATAATAATACAAATGACTTCATAAAAGATTAAGAAAACCAATACTTCAAGAGAAGCCCTCACTTCCCATTCCTGAACTTAACCCTGAATTCATTGTGTCAATCAACGCCAATTCTCCTTTCAAGATTTCCAATAATGGAGGGCCTACCACACCCAACCGTTCATTTCATTTTCTGCTCTTTCTCCTCCTCTTGGGAGTGCTGTACATGGCATGTGTTTATTTTTCAATTAAAGCAAATTACACTTAATTTTGTTTTGAGAACTTTTTGTTGTTGTTGTTTATGAATTTCACAGCCCAGGGTGAGATAATCGAGACCCTGCTGGTTTGGGAAGCACTATTGAGAGAACGCAGGCCTAGATGTTACACCACCTCAGAGGAAGTTATCCTTCACCCCTCCCTCTCCCTTGTCCCACTGTCACAGTGTCTCTCCATCCAGCCACTCCTTTGTCACCGCCCCAGCCTAGAAGGACGTCTTCTGTCTGAACCATTACCATAACCTGACACCAGGCTTCCTCTCTCCCCTCCTCCCTGTCTTCCCCAATCCCAGATCTAATCAAGTCAAGCATTTTAGCAGCCACCCACAATTTTCTAAACACAGATTACTGAATATGAGCCCCAAGGCTTTATATGGTGCATCCCTAGATTATTTCTCCAGCTCCACCCCTCAGCACACTCTGCAGTCACGAGGAACTATTTCCTCTCCACTCTCTACGTGGAATGCTTTTTCTCCACCTCTCCGACTGGCTGCTTAACCTTCATGGCTCGCAGAGACAGACTCCCTCTCTGCTCCCTAATGTGCTGTGGCTCCAATTTCAGCTACCTGTATTACCTCAGGTTGCGCACAGGTCGCCTATCAGACTGGCTCCCTGATCCCCCAAATTCTACTACTTAAAATGTCAACGACCTAAGTAAAAAATATTCATTAGAGAACTATTATGAAAGACAGGTAATATAAAAGGGAGAATAAAACTTTTTCCTAATGAATCACCCAGAGACAAGCACTCAAACATGAGGGTGCATTTGAAGCCATGCGATCCACAGTATTTTGTACCTTCTATAGTTTCTAACTAATAGTTCAACCAAAAATACGTCCATGTCAATAAATGTCATGTGTGCCACTTACTGAGCCCTTACTATAGATGAGGCATGTTGCGAAGTGCTGTATATACGTGACATTCATCCTCACAGCAAGACTGTCAGGGAGGTACCGCTGTCAGCCCCGTTTTATATACCACAATCCCTGCCTTCATTCCTCTGTTTAACTTCTGAATGTGCCCCTCTGCTACTACTCTTAATGACTTGTTAAATATTCTTAACAGTCATGCATAGATGCTGCATCCCCCAATCTAGAGACGAGGACACCAAGGCTCAGGTGGAGTAATGCCATTGTCCAAGGCTACACACTGAGTCCATGCCATGTGAAAGAAATGGACTCTCTGTTTAACTTGAAAGTGGTTGGAAGCTTGCACGCTGGAGCTGGAGTGCCAGCTCTGCTGCTGGCTGACTCTGTGGCCTTGGCCGGATTGCCTGATGTTTCTGTGCCAGTTTCCTCATCTATAAAATGAGAATGACAATGGCAATTCCTCAAAGAGATATTGTGAGGATTTAATGAGTTTATATGATCGGGGCTTTGAACAATGCCTGGCAGATCATCAACATTATATAAATGTTAACTATTATTACTTTTTATTATTATTACACCCTGTTGCATTAGAGGAAATGTTGCTCATGACCCCAGGTATGTTCTCCAACTGGAAATGTCTTGTAGGAAAGAGATTATTACCAGGTTCAAGGCACTACCTTGCAAATGAGCTTGCTCAATCATTTTTACCAATCCCTTTTCCCCGCTATGTGGCAATGTGATACCAGCAATTAGAGGAGAGATTGAGAGTAGGAAAAGGCTCTAAAATATGTCAAATGACTGAGACAGATTTCTTTATTCTGAATATTACCATGGGTCAGAAACCAGAATAAGACAGAGGATAATTGGCCATTAGAGCTGAAAGTCATCTTCACCATAGTCCAGTTTAACTTTCCCTTATTTTTTTTAGATATAAACTATTTTCTCTTTAAGATTCAACAGTATCTGAGTTGGTTCTAATCCCTTAGCCCTCTGCAGCCCATGTCACTGTAGCTCTTGGTGTGGTTTTCCAATCTGTAGGACCAGGGTATTCAGGAAGTGCATAGAGGAGAGCAGCTGATTGACAGCAGAGCATGCTGCTTGCTCTTGTGTGAACTCTGTTTATCATCCTTTTCCTCAGGATTCCCCCCTTCCTCACCATTACAATTTATTTTACCAAGTACTTACATGTCATCATACGCTTTATCTCATTTACCCCTTATAGTCATACTCTGAAGTTGAAATTATCCTCCCCATTTTCCTGACGAGGACCTTGTGGCTCAGAGGTGAAAGGATTTGCCCCAAGTTATGTAATAAGTGATAGCATCAGGTCTTCAACCCGTATCATCAGACACGAGACATAACATTCTTTCATTGGCCTGAGCTCCTGCCATCTGCCCTCTAAGGCATCATCCAGTTCTTAGCAGCACGGTGCCCTCCCAAAACCAAGGTTGATTATTGCTGCTGGGTTTCTATTGTCTTAGGTCAAGTCCATTGTTGCAAATCGTCAACCATTCTGTCACACAGGCCCTGCCTTCCATCCCTGTCTCGTACACATCTAAATGAGAAAGGCATCCATCTGACAGGGTTCAGGACAGGGTATAGATGGCTCTGCTGATGGGAGGCTTCGTAAATCTCCTTAATAACCTGCATTTTCCTTTCTCTCCTTTCTCTGTCAACACCATGAATATCTTCTCCTTTTCCCATATTTTCTAGCTGC
The DNA here is from genome assembly GCF_004126475.2 of Phyllostomus discolor. Taxonomy (NCBI): domain Eukaryota; kingdom Metazoa; phylum Chordata; class Mammalia; order Chiroptera; family Phyllostomidae; genus Phyllostomus; species Phyllostomus discolor. The sequence continues at coordinate 202,451,611 of NC_040905.2, forward strand.
CAACTCCATAGCCTTTTAAAAATACTAATTTAACTTCACAGTGCCTCGGCAGGAAACTTAGCTTGCCTTGTTTATTTGCACCTTAAAGATGTGGAAGTTCAAGTGCTACTGAGGCCAGGACCAGTAGTCATAGAATAAGCTAACTTCTAACTCTGGGCCAGAGCTAAGATCGTATGTTTCTTGAGAATGGAATAACCAAAGCCACCTTTGGTAACACTAGCCCTTTTAAAAGAAGCCCATGAAGTAGCACCGTGAAGGTGACATGAATTGTGACAGCCAGATGTTATAAAAGATTATATATGTGCTTATGTGTATATATATGTGTGTGTATGTGTGTATACATATATACATATATACACACACATATATCTTTCTCTTTGTCTAAACATACACGCACACATACATGCACAGGTATGTATAAAGAAAGGAATATTGAATGGGGTTGAGAATAGGTAGGAAAGAGAAGAACACTAGATATAGGGGAAAGGTTCAAGGCTGAGTTCTCCGTTCCTATCAGTGGAACTTGAGTGCAGATGTGGTCATAAGATCATCCACTATAAGAATGTGATACGAGGGATGGGCCTTCTAGCTAAAAATAGAAATTTGGGACCCATTTGGCCAACAAACCTATAAAAAGCCCAAAATACTCAAGTTCACTAATAATACAAAAATGAAAACAGCAATGTGATGCCATATAGCATTAACAGTTTGTTTTTTAATGCCAGCATTCGGTCTTGGCAAGAATGCAGGGAATAAAAGACACTCTTGTGTAGCATTGGTGGAAATCTGTATTGAATACAGTGTTTTATGAAATGTGATTTTCGTTCTTTCATTTAAAAACAAACAAACATTGTTTACCGAACACTAATTTTGTGCCAGACACTGTTCTAGGAGCTGTAAATACAGCGGTGATCAAAGCTGACTTGTCCCTGCCTCCTCGGAGCTAACGGTCCCGTGAGGAAGATGATAAATAGGTAAACATACAGGCCATCAGATGAGTGTACTAGAGACAGCAGGTAACGTGCTGGGAGAGGACTCGCTGTTTTGTACAGGTGGGCAAGGGAGGTCCTCACTGAGATGACGACCTTGGGGCAGAGACCTATTAGGTTCCCACTACCAAACAAAATATATGCCATGCTTGGCACATTCACTTTGCCACACTAGGAATGGTTTCATACTTGTGACATTTCAGCCATCTCTAAATATTGTGGATGAAGGTCCTCCCATCTTCTTTTGCCCTGACCCACCTGCCTCAGCTGGTTGAGCCTCATCTCACAAAGCGAAAGGCTGCCACTTTGATTCCCAATCAGGGCACGTGCCTGGTTGTGGACCTCGTCCCTGGTCAGGGCACGTACCAAGAGGCAACCAATCAGTGTTTCTCTTCCTCTCTTTCTCCCTCCCTTTCCCTCTTTTTAAATGCAAATAAATAAAATATTTTTAAACAATCTTTCCAGAACCCCTTCGCATTCTATGCTATGTTCTGCCTAAATCTATGATTCCCACTGTCAGGGATGACAGAGAGCAGGGCATGTGACTGATAAAGTAATAGTTTTAGGAATCACTTGTAAGGCTTCACTGGACTTTGGACGATGCTGTCCTGTTGACCTGCATTCAGAATAAAATTCTTGATGACCCCTCTCAGCCCTCCCTTGCCTTGGCCACCTCTGGCAATGGCATTTGATGAGAACCACTTTATTCCAAAGAGTGGTCCCTCCAAAATGTGTCCTGGCAGAAAAAAAACATATTATCACCCCCTGCAGGTAATCTATTTTTTAATCTTTCCCCTACATTCCCAAACATAACAAAAAACACTAATTTTATTGTTTAAATGGCCCTTGTGCTTTGTGAAGATGTTTTTATAGTGCCAGCCAAGGCTCCTTCTAGGTCCTCCCCTGGCTGCCTATAAACTCAGAGCCCATCAAACTCTGTGAGAAATCTAGTTTACCCCTTATTGTATATTCATAAACTAAAACGTACTCACTTAAGGCAAATGCCTGTGTCATAGCTCTCAGAAGCTTCTTTTGAGGTTTTCTGGGGGTTTCCAGGGTCTCTAGGAGTCACACAGCCCACCAGGGTTTCATCTACTTTTGTGGACTGCAAAGTCTTAGAATGGAGATGCCAGAACTGACCATTTGGAAGTGTGGGTCCTCTAAAAAGTGGTCATATCCTCAATGACTGCCCATGCTCCACCTGAAGCAGCTTGTAATCTGTAATTTGACTGTGCCACATTACTCCTAGGATCCCTTATTTCTCACAGAGGTTCCCACCGGTTCATTTGCAGGACCTCTGAAAGGCCAGATAAATTGTATCTCGGCAACCCCTTCTGGGCCAGGATTGGGTTAACCTTTACAAAGGGTTTTAGCTGTTCAGATAGGTCATTTACTTGGAAGCCTACTGCTCCAACCTTCACAGTTTAACAAAAATGATTGCATCTTCACTTTTGTTAATTGCCTTTTGCATCTACCTCTTCACCCTTGGGGGGATACAGTCTCCTAGGTGTTCCCAAGATGGTCCCAACATCACTGTATGCAGCTTTGCACCCGTGAGACAAACCTCTGCAGATGCAGAATGGGATTTGTTCAGAATGATATATTTTGTGTCCCCGCCGGGCCCCCTATTCCTGTGTGTGTCCTCCACTGGAGAGCAGACAGCCAGGGTAATTTACCACTCTGAACTTTCTCACACTCATTCTATTTAGTCTCTGCTTCTTAAGTCCACCTGCAATTTCTAAGAGAGAGTTCCTTGGAGAGACAAAGATCCCCTTCACCCTCATACGAAAAAAAAAAAGAAATTAATTTCACTTTTCCTCAGCCTCATTATCTTCTTAATTGTCTTGTTTGCCCCCTCAGTTAGCAAGGACTGTCCACGGATTTCCAGGCAGCCTTTTTTTGGCTACTGTGTTCCAGAAAAACAGTGGTTTTTCAAGCTACCACTTAATCACTCTGTTGTTGAGAGTTAGAACAGCAGCACATCTATCCCACTCAGCCACCCTGTCTTGAGCCACAGTCTGTGCCCTGAGGTGTGACTTCTTTCAGATTTGCTCATTTTTGAGAAGACATCTAAACCTTATGATGAAGCATGGCCGTCATGCGCGCGTGTGTCTCTCTCTCTGCTTTTACAAGACTCTTGTTGTGTAATGTTTCCAAACAGCTTAGCAAACTCTTTCAGGGAGGCAGGACATAGTTCGGCACTTCACAGTTTGCAGAAGGCAAGCCCAGGAAGGGGGCAGATGTGTTTGTAAGGTGGTCCAGATACACAGTGGTTGAAGCCAGGACTAGAATCAGGGGGCCTGAGTCCCTGTGCTCCTATTACATGAAATTTAGAATGCAGAGGGATGTAACATGAAAAGATACAGTCTCTGACCTCCAAGACCTTGAGTCTTAGCCACACTTTTCCTTCTTGTCATCATCTCTACCTCCGTGTTTTCCCCTGATCTTCCACTTCCCCAAACTCTTACAGAAACTTCTGAAATGACAACTACCAGTCTACCCTGAATGGTAATTACTTATAAATTTGCAGATCTCCTCTATTAGACGGCCAGCACCTAGCAGGATTCATCACCATACCCCCGAAGTCATTTTGTTCAAGGCCTTTCCCAGACAAGATATGCAATAAATATTTGTGGATCCAGGTTGATTCCAGCTGTCTTCCTTTTCCACCAGATTTCATTTCAATCGTCTTCCCCCCAGGTATTCATTTCCCTTCCTCATTTTCTGTCCACCTCCCCTCTGCCCGCCTCCCCCCTCTCTTTAGATCTGGGTATCTCCAGAGTATGCAGCACTCAGAGCAGAACTAGAGATTAAGATTGGAAGGGCTCATTGAAATGGCTGACAAAAGGTGGATGCAATGGAAATCCACTGACAGTACTTGGTGATGAGCTTCTATCAGTCTCCAAACTCTCCTCAGCCAAGTCCTCACACAACCTGCTTCCCAAACAGGGAGATTCCCAAAAAAAATAAATAAAGATGTCAACCTTTCATTCCTTCACCTTGCATAAGGCTTCTGTGGTCTGATCTCTGCCTACCTTTCTTATTTTTAACTCATGACATTCTCTTTCTTATTCAAAAACTTAACCACACTATCCCTTAAGTCATCTCAGCTTGCCCCTCTTTAGTGACTTCGTCTTTGTTCTTGTTTCTGCCTCTAATATTCTTTCCCCACATAGTCACATGGCTGGTTCCTTCTATTTAAATCTCAGCTCCAATTCACCCCCTCAGAGAAGTTTTTTCCCAACTCCCCTGCCTCAAGTTATACCATCTTCATTCCTTTCTAGCCTATTACTCCAAATTATTATTTGTATGACATTTACAATTCTATGAAACTTATCTATTTTTGATTCATTTATTATCCATCCCTTCCCACTAGACTAGGGGGCTCCATGAAAATAAGACCACATTTATGATACATTTCTAATGTCTAGATCTGTGCTTTTCAATAACACTCATCACTAGTCATAAATAACTACTTAAATTATAATAAAACTAAGATGAAAAGTGTAGTTCATCAGCAATACAGCCATATTTTAAGGGCTCAGCAGTTACACGTGGTTCATGGCTATCATACTGGAGAGCCCAGAGAATATAACCACTATCACAGAAAGTTCTGTTTGACAAGATTGATCTAGAGCAATAATTGAAAAAGACTGAGAACCCCATATTTGTTGAATAAGTGAATGAATGGATGACTGTCTATAATCTCTCAATTTCAGGTCACCCTCCCCACATTTGTGGTTTCTAAACTCTATAACTCAGACAAACTAGAAAATATCCGTAAAACAATACCCAGCTTAGTCAGGGGCCCAATGGTACAGGAGGTGAGGCTGTGAAAATGGCCCCATGTAATCTAAACAAGAACACTCCCGGGAATGCGATCATGCTTCCACAATACACGAAGAGCTGGCATTTGGGAGAGAATTATACTAGTGTTGGGTGATGTCAGGCCTTAGAAGGCAGATTGAGGGTCAAGATTCCAATAAAGCTCTTTCTATAGAACATAGGCTGGTTTGTGTGATACTGAGTTTGCTGTTGCTGAAAGTACTAAAAAGGAGACTGAGTGGCTATGTGTTACAGACATTACAAAAAAGATTCTTGATTCTTCAATGAGGAGAAAGGTTTTGCTACTGAGAAACCTGCAAACACAGATCTTTTGATTCAATGACTTTATGACTCCTTCATAACAACAATTTCAAAGAGTTAATAATAAGCCCCTGACTATTCCTGGCATCTACTGAACAACCCGATCCTGTTCGCCATCCACAGTGGTTACCATTAAGGCATTGGTACCCTGGAAAGAGTAGAGATGCCAAAGCAAGGCCTTAGGTTCAAGTCTCATCTGTTCTTTATGCGACCTTAGGCCAGGGACCAGCCAGCAAGAGTTTCACTATCCTCTTCCGTCAAGGGGCTGTACCTGTCTCACTGGGTGAGAAGAAAGATTAAATGACAACTAATTGCCATAACACAGTGAGGAAATGCTCACTTCAAGTAATTTTACCTGTCTGCATCATCATTGATATCCCTGTATCGTAGGTACAGTGGTGCAATTTTGAAGCCATAATTGTGTTGCTTTGAGTGAATACGAAGCAATGAGAGAGAGGGAAAGAGACAGAGAGAAACAGAGGTGGGGGAGAGGAATTACCTCTGCTGCTGAGACTGGAAAACAGCAACAGCAAACATTAATAGAACAACTAGTATGTGTCAGTCCTTGGGGATTAAAAAAATGCTCCTAAAAAGACCATATGGAGGAGGGCAAGCTAGAAATATACCCACAGAGCTATCAAGTAGGACAAACGGAGATGCAAGTTAAAACAGAGTTTCAGAGAAAATCACACAAAAGAACAGAAGATAAAGAGATTGATTCCAAACTAAGATTTTGGGAAGACCTCCTGGAAGGGTCATTTGAGCTGGATGTTGAAATGTGGGTGGGATTTTAGAAAGTAGATGCTGAAGTTGCAAAATAAAGGAGACAAGATAAAGCTATTCCTTGCGGAAAGATCAGGATGAAAAACAATGAGGGGGATTCTTTGGGGGATGACATTTGAAGGTTTGTCCTCTTCACACAATTCCCGTCTTGTCTTTAACATGATTACGAGGAATTCATTGGCCAATTTGTTTGTCTTTGGAACTCAGCAAGTGTGATGCAGGGAGAGAAGAAGGGCAGGATATGCCTAACCTTAGTAGCCTGTTCGGGTGATACACATGGGTGATTTTGTCTAAGGAATTGGGAGAGGACAAACCAGAAGATGCAAATCACAAAATGTCTCTGTACGGCTGAAGGCCCCTTGGGCAAAGACCTTTCCAGACAAATAGAGGGCTTTGTGGTCAAGAGTACAAACTCTTGCAAGCACCTAGATGTTTTATTTGGACTGAGCAGGAGAGGGTGTAGAGACTGTTTTTAAGGTCCCTACCTGTGCTGTTTCAAATAAATACGTTGCAGCCTCAGCTGGGCCATCTAAAGTCAACAGGGGCCCAGGAGCTGATTTGGAATCTCGAAGCCGGTTCTCTTTGGTTGAAATGGAGTCACAGCTCCCCCTTCTGGGAACTGAAGTGCCATCCAGCCTCGGAAAAGCCTGCTTGGAAAAGGCTCTATTGCAGATGGGCCTGAAACCCCCATGTTTTTTTTTCCCCGTCAGTGCTCCTGCACTCCCCAAAACACACATCCAGGAGTCCGGGAGCATCCTCCTGTGTGGGCCTGATTCTGACTTCTCAAAAGCCCATCTTTCTCAGGGCTTTACATTTCTCCTTCCCTGTGACTATGTGTCCCAGTCTTCCTGTGGGTGATGCCTTTACGTACAGGAACACACATTGGTGCGGAGGTTGCAATTCCCTCTTGGGGAATACAGCAAGTAGGAAAGGTTTCTGGATCTATGTATGCACACGTCTGTATGCACGCCTGTATGCATGTGTGCCCACACAGGCCACAGTGACTGTGAGGTGGGTCATAGGTACGAGGGTGAGATTCTCATTAATTTGCTGGAAGTATTTGCATCCGTGGATGGGTATACACTTGGCTGTGTGGAAAGCAAACCATTCCTTAATAAAGAGCTCAGGTACAGTTCAGATGCACTACAGTCATAGCCAGGACTGGATGCCTGCCCGTGTGTAATTCTCTGAAGGCACTGGAGAGAGAATGTATGTTGTGTGTGTGTGTGTGTGTGTGTGTGTGTGTCTGTCTAGTGAGGAGAGTGACTGAGGCATTAGACCCTTTTTCCCCAGGGTCACGTTTTCAGCGGAGCAGCTTTGAGACGCGTCTCCAAAATGAGAAGTTTGATGATGGAGGACGAGCGATTGTCTTGGGTGGGAGTGCAGGGGCAGGACAGGGGTGAGGAGCAATATACAGTCCCTGGGCAGTGTGGCCCATGACCTGAGTGTCGGGGCTTCGCGGGTTCTGGCCCTGGCATACCACCAGCTCCCTAGAGGGGATTCTCATTCCCTCTCTGGGCCACAGAGTCCTGCCTGTCTACTCTTTAATATTCCTTTCAGACTTGATCGTCTATGGATTGAAAAGAGAAAAATAGGAGCAGTTCCTTACACGAGGGGGGGTCTCCTCCTCTGCCTTCACACCCCTATCCCTAATGAACTTGGAAGCTCTGTTCTGCTCTGAGTTTCTGGAAGCAGATTCCCTGTAAAGGCTTCAGTTTCAGGTATCAGCCTCTGGCCAGAGAACGGTGTGTCTGCAAGTGCTTGCAGGTAGCACCGGCACCCACCCGCCAGGGCAGGTTCCTGCCAATACACGTCTGCCTTTTTCTCTCTCTCCCCAGTAGATACATATATACATGCATATAAATAATTTCTAAGACAAGGATATTTCTACTTTCATTTTCCCAAAAGGTCTTTTCAGCGGCCCCTTCCCAGCCAGGCACGAGGCCGTGTCCCAGCATCTCAGCCCTTGTCCTCCCCTAGCCTTGCTTCTGAGAGCCGAACCACTGCCTCTTACCTTGAAAAAGTAACAGCTGCCGAATCTGGAAGCCATGAACAGCAGTAAAACTCAGCATTTTTTGCTGAGTCCGGCAAGCCTTGAAGAGGCAGCCAGGAATCAAATCAATGGCTGGCCCTAGAGTCCCAGCCCAGCAGGACCTGGTCAGGGTGGCCAAGGACTTACCTAGAGAGCCTCCCAGGAGGTGGAGGAAAGAGGAAAGAAGGACTTGGCCCCAACTGTCTTCCTTACGGAGATTCTTCCCACCGCCACCCCCGTGCCCTTGGCAGTATGTTGGAACCAAGGAAGAGATGTGAAGTACAAATAGCAGGACAGCAGTTTAAGTCAATTACTGCCATACCCTGCCATGAGTTCTCCACCCACAACCCGCTCCCAAATTGTAGGTCTCCGTCAGCGCTGAAACACAGGCGCGCGCGCACACACTGCCCCTCTGCCTTCTCCCAGTATCCTCCGCACTCCAGGGGAGCCGTGAGGAGGTTCCGTGTAGGAAGACATGCTCTGGGGCTTCCCAAGCCTGTCTGACACGGGGAAGAGAGAACGGAGTCTGTCTTAGGAGAACACCCCATCCATCTCCTTCCATATTACCCAGCACTCCTCCCAAATGAAATTTGTAGGAATTGGAGATCCTGTGTAACTGTAATGGATGAGCAAGTCCCTGAGGACTCCTTCTCCTTTCCCTTTAAGGGGATCCATGCAAACTTGCCCAGATCCTCTCCCAAAGCACCAGCAGCAGAAGGTGCTGTTATGCTGTAACAATTACAAATGAAGAAGCAGGGCAGAGTCTATCCCAGACTTGTCAAACCACGGATAAGGAGCTCATTGCCGACTTCTTCCTTTCTATGTCACCCACTACCCAGTGACTCCAAATTCCCATCAGGATCCTGGAGCCTGCCGAGTGTGGAATTTAAAGTGACAGCAGCTCATTGCCTCAACATTTGGCCATTTCTCTTTCATACGAAACGGTGAGTCCAAGTGCAGCAGGTCTCCATCCTTTGCAGAATTTTCCTTCAAGGGTACCAATATTGGGCTAAATAAGGTACCGTCCTCATCCCCATAATCCTCCCCCAACCCCAAGCCCAGGGCCCCAAGAGGAAGTCCACAGCGGGTTTCCCGATGGCTGTGTGATCCTGTAGTAAGGATCCCATTCCGTGTGAGCTGGAGACCTAATTAAAAAGACACACAACGCACACATACAAACACATACGTACAAACATGCGCGCACACATCGCGTCTTAACTAGGTTATAGGACCCCTCTTTACCCCTCCTGTGTACGCACACACACACACACATCACAATCACAGGCACCAAACGCGAAAGGCGACGCTGCACACGCAAACACACACGAGCACCACATCAAGTTCCCACCATGGTACACACGTCGGGAGCGCGCGGGGGAGCACAGAGGCCACTTACTAAAAGCCGCATTTAACCCTTTGCACCCCAGAATACTGAGCACCCCCCCCTTCCCGGGAACCTGAAAGGACTTAGAGGTGGCGGGAGGCAGGGGAAGAGAGGAAGGGTGCTGGGAGGAAGGGGGCGGGGCGGGCGGGGGCGCCCCAGATGCGGCCCGGGGCTGTCTCCAAGGGCAGATGGGCTGCGGGGCGCTGCGCCCCGGCACCGCCTTACCTGGAGTCAATGTCCGTCTTTGGCGGAGAGCTGCAGGCGGACGCTTTTTATTCGGTTTGGTGGGAACTTGGGAGAGCCCTGCGTCCAGCTCGCATACCGGGAACGGCGCGGGGACTGCAGGCGTGAGGGTACCTGGCTCCTAGCAGCCTGGCTCATACTCAGCCGTAAAGTCCCCTTGGCTGGTCCCGAGGACAGGCATGAATCCCGGCTCCGGAAGGCGGTCACTATTCCCTCTGCCCCCGGCTTTCTCGCTGGTTCGCTCGCTCTCCCTCCCTCTCTCTTTCGTTCGCCTGCGCTTTCCTCCTCCCCCCAGCCAGATCAGTTCACAGCCGTGGGGACCCGGAGCGAGGCGGCTAGCGAATGGAGAGGGAAGTCCAAGTGCGCCGCGGTCTCAGGGCGGGGAGCAGGGGAGGCCGGGCTACGCGGGGGGAGGGACTTACCCGGAGACGGGCGAAAATGAATGGGGGAGCGGCTGCCGGGGGCGGGGAGGGAGGAGCCCAGAGCCCCGGTTTATTCTGAGGAGTGTTTTGTACGTCTTTAGGCGGAGGAGGAAGAAGAGAGGAGGGCGGCCTCTTTGCAGGGAGGGGCGGCCTGGGTGGTCTGAGGCTGGGCCGCTGGGGAGTCTCCTGGGTCTGGGGATAGGGTGGCGTGTCCCCGAGTGAGCACCGAAAGGGACTGCGAAACCCGCATCCTGGTGTCCTTAAGCGCGTCTGTGGCTGTGTGCTCCGCGAGTATCTGCGTGTTTCTGGGTATGCGGGTGCTTGTGTGTCTGTATCTGTCTGAGTGTGATTTCGTCTGGGGAGGTGCCCGTGTGGGTCTGTTTGTATCTACGTGCCTCTCTATGAGTATTGGACTGTTTGTTTCTCAGTGTGTGTAGGCGTGAGCCCACATAACCTCCCAGAATTAAGCAGGCTCTGCTCTAGGTGGGCAGGATGTAGGAGTGAGACGCTGAGGGGACGCAAAGTTCTCTCGATCGAACAAGCTCAGGAACGACAGGGTCGTGGTTTGCCTCTAAGAATAGGATTGTTGTTAGCACATGTATTATAATAACGCTGGCATAGTCTGCTAGAGAAAATGAGGCAAAGGGGCCGCCTGCCTATTCGAGGTAAAAGCCAAAGATGAGTTCCCACCGAGAGGTAGGGAAGGGGCGAGAGTACGATGGGGGCGAGAATAATGATACAGACACGGAATGTAGCCAGAGATGCAGGCTGCAGTTGCTGACACGGGGCCTCTGCCTGAAACGGAGAGGAAGGCCAGTACACAATTGGAATTCTCACACAGTGCATAGTCAGTGTGTTTGCTTACTTTGCATCCTTTTTAAATGTAAACTAAATCAGCAATGAAGACTCATAGCCCCTGGAAACTTGGGGAGTGGTAGGAGACAACCGTGAAACTACCAGATGGAGGTACAGGGAGCAATAAGGGAAAAGTGATGAGAAATTTAAAGGAACCCGGATTCAGTAAAAGTGCAGGCTCTGTACCAGCTGGAATCCTGCAACTATGGGATCTTGGTCACATTTCTTACCTCTTAAGCCTCCATTTCTCACCTGCATAATAAGAGGATATAAATACTTATCTCACATGGTTAGTGTAAGATTTAAATGAGTCAGTGTATGTAGAAGGACTTAGAATACTCCCTGACACCCAGTAAGCACTCAAAGCCTGTTACCTGTAATTACGATTGCTATTGTTATTAATGTTATTCGTAGGCAAAGGATGATCAGAGAGATGTGATAACTAGGGAGGCCTAGAAGGATCTAGGGCCTGATGAGTTAATCAGAGGGAGAGGAGTTGTGAAACAAAACAGAAGATACGTTATTGAGGGAGGAATTGAGAACTTGAGAAAATTGTTTAATTGGCGAGGAGGGAGGAAATAAACGAGGGGGAAACAGAGAACGGACCAGAATGAGCCTGGGTCTCAGCAGCAGCACAGTCCGGGGGTGGGGTGGGGTGGGGTGGGGGGCGGGAGGAGAGGGAAGCAGTAAGGCTACACTTCCAAGCTCCTCTCTGCTTCTCCTTCACTCTAACCCAAACCACGGGTGATCAGCACCACGGACAGCTCTCCAGCCACTGACCCAGGAAGTGATGGCGCGCGCTCTCTCTCTGCCTGGTAAAAACTTCTCCTTTTTGCTTGGACTGTTTTCTCCTTCCCTCCACTTCAGGTTGCAAGCCTGGGAAGAGGTTCTTGAGGCAGTTCGGACTTTGATTCCAACCACAGAGAGATACACTCCCCGCAAACGCTGCTTCTCCCATCCATGTCCGCGTGCAGCCCCAAGTTGACGTCTCCTGTTCCTCCCTCCTTCCTTTTTTCATTCTCCCCTGCCTGTTCTCTCGTCTTTCTCTACCCCATCTTGTCCTTTATTTTTTCCTTCTTTTCTCTCGGTCTCTGCATCATCTCTCTTTGAGTGAGAGTAGGCACAGCAGCCCTGCTGGGAATGTAGTTTTGAAATCAGACTGAAACAACCTATTTAGGCAGCCTCGGAGGAGGCCCAAGATATGACTAATTTCTTCTTAGCTCTTCTGTTTTAATCAGTCTCCCAACATGGGCTGTGGTCCAGATGCCTTAGAAAGAGAAGACTTAGCACTAAGGAATATTTTCCTATCTTCCTCTCCTCCACCCCACACAGCTAATATTTCCCTCAAGAAACACGGAACCCTTCCCAGTTCCAACTCTTGTTGGAGAAAAAGAGAAGAGGGAAAGAGAGAATTTTTGAACCTTTATCATGCACCAGGCATTTCATTTGGAGCTTCCCTATGTTATAAGTCTCAAAATGCTGTGAGGTATGGAGTAGCTGATACAAACCCATTTTTACATCATAGGAAATTGGAGCTTGGAAAATTTGAGTAGCAAGCCAAGGGACAGCTAGTAGATTATGGATTCAGATTTTCCACATCCAAGTCTAAGTCCAAACTCTTTACTGTGTCCTCTGGAAATAATGGAGGAGCATTGGGGTGATTAGAAAAGCTTAGGATTTTAATGGGGTCATCACACCCAACTCCAAATATCAACTTAAATGGCTGAGACCATTGATTGCATCTTCTGTGCCAGTGGAGTATTTATCAGCTCTTGTGCTGCAGGAGGAGGTGAAGGTTTTGCGTGGACAGATGTAAGACTTACCCAAGCCTTATGGCTTGAGTTTTGCATAAAACCCCAACCTTTTCAGGTCTTAGTTCATTTGCATTTGGCTCTGTTTAACTTCCCTGTCTCTATGAAGAAAGGCTAAGAGGGCCATTTTTAAAAGTCTCCAAAGACTCCTTGGTCATCAGAAAAGTTCTCAGTGCAAAACATTCCTAATGAATTATGAAGAAAGCAATCGGAACCATATGGATAACATTTCTGCAGAAATACACATGGGTGGGAAAAGGTTTAGAGGCCAAAAATATACTTCCTTTTTTTTTTCTTCTTTGCCAAAGAAAGAACATTTAAAGCAGCTTGAGATATGTGAGAAATGTCTTGTTCTTTCTTTGGGGTGGGTGTTGGTGAGCAGCTGTTTGCTTTTTCCACTGAATTTACCAAGGGCTTGCATGGGGAGGAGGTGCCAAAGAATTAGGGTAGACTTAAGAAGGAACTTCCTGTCTGTAGATCTTGGGTGATCTAGAATGGGACCTTTTTCCAAGGACATTTAATGAGACAATGTGATGGTTCCTTTTTAGTTGTCCCATTACGATGGCTTGATAAGCATTGGATCATATTTTTAGGGTTATAGGTCTATCTGAGAACCTCACAATTTCTATAGACCCTCTCTCTTCTGAAAAATATATGTACAAAAATACCCACAAAGTTTTGCCTGGCATTTCATTTGTCAAGCTCATTTGTGGATGTGTATACCTGGATCCCAGCTTCAGGACCTCTAGAGTAGATAACTTTTTTGGTCTTCGGCCTGACCTTGGGTTTTATAGGCTGCTTCACTATATTTGAGCTTAAGAAATTGAAAAGTGGAAGTCAATAGGGAAATCAAAACCAGGTAAGCAGCCATTTTTTCCCAAGAAATAGGAAATACTAACAAATGTTCAGTGACAAAGTGGAGGTTTCACTTCCCCCTCATTAAATAAAAATAAAATTTAGCCCTATTTGTGCAGGATGCAGAGCCACCTGCCACTGCCTCAAAAGCTTAAATTTGCTACTCCTGTCAAATCCCAAAGGAGTTAAAATCCCTTAATCTGGGGTCCTTGGGGTTCAGAACAGACTGAACAACTGCAGGAAGAAGCCCATATTTGTTAAGAGCCTACTGAACATAAGGTGGTATGAAAGATTTAGAAATAAATATCTCCCTTAGTATCTGTCTTCTAGAAGTCTAGACAAAGTCCATTGCTGAGCTGTACTTATCTCTAAACAATCACAGTGTACCACGGAATGTAGCTGGCATGTGACGGTCTCTAGGAAATGCTACAAGAGCTAAGAGGAGAAAAAGTTTGCCTTTATATGAGATACATTTTGTACCTATCAAGAGCTATTTTTTTTTCTTTGTTTTAAAAGCAGCTGAATTAATAAGAGCTAATATTTACTGAGTGATTACTATGTATGAGCAACATTCAAGCCTTCCTTGTCTTGCTCATCTAGGTTTTTATTAGCATCTCCTAATTGAATAAAAATGTTATATGCCATTTAGTCCTTCATCTCTCTCTCTCTCTCTCTCTCTCTCTCTCTCTCTCTCTCTCTCTCTCTCTCTCTCTCTCCCCCCACTCCCCCCCACCCTCCCCCTTCTCTCTCTCTCTTTCTCCCTTTTCACTGTCACCCTTCCCAAACTTGTTGGGGCAATATGCTCAAAACACAGCTCTTATCTATCACTATGCTTATCCAAAACCTGAAGGATTTTTAATTGCATACCAATGCACCAAAGTCTGAACTTTTCTGCCCAGAAGTCAATGCCCTCCATCACCTGGCCCATGTTCTTTACTATATTATTTATACCTAGTTATCATCCCTGTACCATCACTGCTAACAAAAATTAACTGCTAATTGCTTCCAGTTCCCAGCGTTCCTCCCTTTGTACCCTAATTAGACTGGTCCTTCTACTTCCATGTCTTTTTTTCCCCAGTGACCCTTTATTTCTGAGTGACAAAGTATGGCCCCTCTTTAAATATCTATTTCACATATGTCCTCTACTACTTCAATTAAAATAAAACACACTTTAACATGAGGTATACAAGGCTTGATTTTTCTCCTTAATATCATGTCTCTCCTCCACTCCCACCACACTGGCACTCTGTCAGTTACTAGAGTCTACAAAGTTCTTTGATGCCTCCCAGGAGTGTCCAACCCATGGCCTGTGGGCTGCATGGTTCTCAGGATGGTTATGAATATGGCCCAACACAAAATCATAAATTTACTTAAAACATTATGAGATTTGTGTGTGTGTGTGTGATTACATGTCGTAATGTATTTAATGTGTGGCCCAAGACAACTCTTCTTCGAGTGTGGCCCAGAGACGCCAAAAGGTTGGACACCCCTGCCACCTTGTGCCTTCTGTCAGAGGCCACATTCCACCACTATCCAAATCCAGCTCACCCTTCCAAGAGTCAGGGGAACTGTCACTTCCCTGATCTCCGGACCAAGGCAGGTGCCCTGTTATCAGCACCCTCACACCTGCATGTCTCCTTCATAACATGCATCATCATTGTAATTAAACAGTGATTGGTGATATTTGTTTAATATATGTTTCCTGAGCTAGAACTAGAACTCAAAATCTTAAAAGTTATGTTCATAATGAGGCCTTGGCACATAAAAACACAGTAAAAAGGTATTAACCATGCCCTATGCTCCAGGACTGCTCTGTGCTTTGCAAATATTATTATATTTAATCCCTCAAATAGTCCTGTGATATCAGTACTATTATGATGATAATAACCCCCACTTTCATAAGAGAAACACTGAGGCACAGGGAGGTTAAATGCATTTCCCAATATTATATACCAGATCCAAGACTCAAACCCAGGCCTCCCTGCTACAGAAGCCAAGCCCACAGTCACCGTGCTACCCCAGGCCTTCACGTGGGAGAAGCTCAGGATACAGTTATTAGATAAACAGGAATTCTTGATAAACCCTTCAGTCTTTAAGAATATTAACACTCTTCACTTTCTGCTTTTCATGATGCCTATTTGCATATGTGACCCTTGACCTTGGTATTCCCCGCTACCGGCTGGGATCTTTCAGCAACCACACTGATATTCTGGAGCCAAGCCATCACCTGCTAGTACCTTGACTGGGGTTTGCATGCCTCCTGGTCCCTCAACAGGCTCCCTCAGGCACGAGAATGGATGTACTTGGACATGAGCACAGGCAAACTTGTTCCACTAGATACGCCCAGCTCTCTCAACTCCCTCTCTTCCATGCTGCCAGGGTTCCAGCTTCCTTACTCCTGAGCTTGCCCAAGGTATTACCTCTGTGGCATATGATCTCTAAAAACAAATTTTTAATATGTGTCCAGGAAAATACTATCCCGTTGGCTTCATCTCAAGGAATAACCCTACTGAAAATTTCAATATTCTACTTGACTTATTAATTCAGCATATGCAAACCCTTCTGAAACCTCAGATAGTTTCTCCCTTGTTTTGCTTTGTTTTGTTTTTTTTTTTTGGAATAGTACTTTTTGCAATGATTGAAAGATGAGGTAGGCACAGCAGGCAGCTCCACTTTACAGTAAAGGAAACAGGCTCAGGAACTTAGTATGGCTTACATGAGAAGAACCCTTTGTTACGATGAACCCACAGCTTGACCCAGGAACTCAAACACATCAAGGCTGGTGTACTGGTTCTCTCTTTATTTCTCTGTTAAACACTATTTTGGTGGTTTAATGATCAGTCTATCCCACCCTTCATCTCTCCCCTCACCTCCCTCTTCCCAATAAGCCTGCCTTACCCCAGAATCCACTCTCCGTCACATTCCACTAGGGGGAGCCCTACATAGGCTATTGGTAGCATTTGACTGCCTTGCATCCGTTTTCCTATTGCGTTTACACCACCTTTATTTTCCTTTGGGAAACCAGCCTTCCAAGTGTCTCAGTCCATTTGGTTCTATGGGTGCTGATTCTAGCCCCTGGCACTAGGGCATATGACCAAGGCTGGTCAGCCAGGGTGTTCTATGCCAGTGCTCACTATGGTTGGTTTAGATATCATGCTGACACAGGTTGGTACAATCATTGTCAGGTCTAGAATATTTACTGGAGCTATTATTTAAAAGTACTCATAAAAACAAAATGATAATAATGGATATACTTAGCTGGTAAAATCTAGCTTGGAGCTCTTGCAATTCCCTCTGCTACCAAAATGAGGAGGACTGACTGAGAATGAAGGCAACATGAAGGAAGATTAACCACAAAATAGATCCAGACATACCGCCAGTCATAGACAGACACTTGACCTATGAGCCAATAACATTCCTTTCTGGTTAAGCCAGTCTGATTTGAATTTTTGTCATTCACTACCAAATATATGCTAATAGGACATTATCAATCAGGGTGATTGAGTTGTTAGATACACAATGTGAAGAATTTGACTTACAGAGACCAGAAATGGAGATGAACTCGGAGCCAGGTGAATAGCCATCAATCTAGGCCTATCTTTAGTAAGCCCTGTGCGCCAAACAAATCAAATCTATTTGTCCTTCTGGGACATGTTCTCAACTTACTCCGGAGGCAGAATTCTAGACCTGACTCCCAGTGACCCTTGCCCTTGTGTAACCCCTCTCCTTTGAGTGTGGGCAGACCCCAGGAATATATCACTGCCGTGATTATGTTATGTTGCAAGAAACAGTGGGTGGTCTCCAGGCCCTAACTGACAGCTAGCAGGAAATCAGGAACCTCAGTCCTACAACCAGAAGGGCATGGATTCTGCCTGCAACCTCTGCGCTGAAAAGAAGACCCCAAGCTTCAGATGACAATCACAGCCTTGGCTCACCTGTTGTTTTCAGTCTGATAAGACCCTGAGTGAAGAATTCAGTCATTCCATGCCTGGACTTCTGACCTACAGAAATTCTGAGACTATAAATGTGGCTTTTTTTTAAGTCCCTGAATTTGTGGTTGCACAAATTAATATAATCTATAAATTATATAGTTGTATCAAATTATATCTGTAGTCTTCCTTTTCAGTTCGGATGTTGCATGACAATACCTGCTGGTGCCGGATACCTGCAGATTTCTGTACAATATCTCAGTGCCCAATAGCCTACCTATGTCCATTCGGAAATACCTCCCAGGCTAGAGAAGGAGAAACTCCTCCCTCCCACTCAGCTTGTAAAGAAACTGCATCCAGTAACTTCTTTTCTTATAAAGCCTTGCTCTGTTGATTTATAATTTTGAAGTTAATTCTATCTGGATAAGCATGATTAACGGGGGTGGGGGGTGTGCAAGTGGGTATCTGTTTGTCCCACAGCTTGATCTCAGTAAGATGGCCTTCAATATGCTGACATCATTTTTTCTGAGGTGTGAATATGTTCAAGTCAGTGAGCATGGTGGATATGGGAAATAGACTTTGGAGTCAAAAGTAAATGGACTGGGGTCCAAACTTGACATCAGCACCTCCCAGGAAGGCACAAAATAAGCCTTGCTAAGAACTATATACATGTAGCATTAACCCTTTCCAGCCTCAATGTCTTCATTGAGCAAATGAGGATCCAATAATTTGTTCAGAATTTATTTACTCAGTACCTTCTCTAAGCCAGACCTTCGATCTATAACAGTGAACAGACCATTCCCCTTGGGAACACATAGTCTCATTAGGAAGTAACCTTTATCCCAGCAAGGTTTGTGTAATGATTAAATGAGTTCAGCACGTAGCACGAAGCCTGACATGCAATACCTAAATCAATGGGAGCCACACTTAGAGGTGTTATACCCCTAAGCGTTACATAATTATTAACAATAGCATTTCTTGAGCACTTACTTTGGGCCAGGCATTTCTTTGGGCCAACTGCTGTCCATGTTTGAACTCGTGTTATCTTCAGAAAAATCCCAGGGGTAGATGCTACGATTCTTATCTCTAAAAAGAAAAGAATTAGCAAGCATTAAACTAAGTTTAAATTCATAGAGTTGAACTCATAATTCAATGCATTTAACCATGATTTTCTACCACCTCCAATTTGATGCCTTTGAAGCAAAAGAGGGGAGAGAGTTTTTGCTTTGCTTACATGTTTCTTTTTGAATGGTTATACCTTCCCTACGCCTCAATCTTATACACCGTGAGTGCCTCATAGATGACAAATTCTGAGCAAGTTACAATCACTGACTGGGTCAGACAAAAGGATATCACTAGCATTGCCTATTTTCTGTATTGTTTTCATTTGCCATATATTTCATGCCCATAATGTGCCAGAAAGTTTGCTAAGAGCTTCAGAAATATTCTTTAATTAAATTAATTGATTAAAATAAGCTTCAAAAAACCCATGAGTCACAGGTCCTCTCCACTGTCGTCTATGAAGAAACTGAGGATCACAGAAGTAAAATGGTTTGCTTAAGAACCCAAGGATAGCCAGGGCTGACAATTGGCTGGGAATCCCAACCCTGGGAGTCTGTGTTCTTAACTGCTATGCTCTTCTGGACTCAGCCCTGCTGGGCCCCAGTTTTGCAAACTGTAACACAGGACACCATTTACCGGAGTCCGCAGTGATATTAAACTGGCCTATCAACACATTTTCATTCAGCTTCAGCATCCATGTTCCTGAGAAGGTATGGATGGCTTGTCATTTTATGACATGAATATCCTTTTGTCAGTGTTTACAATTGACTTCTACTGCAATTAGCTTGATTATGCTCACAGGCTAATCTTTGCCTTCTTTCAAACCACCAGATAAGCTTAGATTTTTCAATACTTCTTGGTGCCTCCTTAGTGTTACCTCTTGTCTATCTCTTGCCTGGGGCAGCCATTGCTAGTGGATCACAAAACCCTCTCCCACAAAACCCCAAAACACTTCTTAGTCCAGCCCTCCAGGCAACAACTACCAATCAATTAGATTAGTCATGAGAGATGAAACCTATGTGTCAGCCCTGGATATTCTCAGCCTGAGACAGGTGCAGGCCCTCTGTAGATGCCAGAGATAAAAGCATGCCTGTCTGATGGCAAGATCAAATAGAAAGAAATATTTAAATTGTGAAATAAGGATATCTTCATCTCTCTATCCTGAAGGTCGATCACTGAGTAACTCACTGTCTTCTCCATCTTTTATTACACATGTCAGCACAGAAAACTGTTTGTGGAGCCTGGGTCTCTGCTGCTACGTGTGGAAAATGCAATATTTATGAGACCCAGACATATTTGTAGATATCAAACGCAATTTCATTGATATGTGAGCACTGCAGGCTTTACTGGGGACAGGTATCCCAAGAAACAAATTAATGTCTATTTGCTTAAACAATGAGAGGGTAAACAAGCCATGGTTAATGAATTTAGTCATTGTTTTTCTCTGCTAACACGTGTGCCCGTATTAGATCTTGCTGATAATAACACTGTTAAGTAATCTCACCATGATGCAACCAAGCCATATACTTTTTCATGCTAATCATCCTGCAGGATCACTACACACTCCAGGGGGCTGCAACAACTTCAGACAGGCTTTGAATAGGAGCACTTAATCAAACTTGCAGTATCAATTAGCATTCTCTTGCTTGTAAATGACAAGAAACTCATATGAAACTAACTGCAGCAAAGAAAAAAAAAGGGAAAGAAAGAAAAAGAGAAATGTACTGGTTAATGCAACGGAGAAAAACAGATGTAGAACTTGCTTGGGTTTGGTTCATGTCATCAGAACCCATCCTGCCTGCCTTCTCAGTTCTTTTTTGCTGTTGTTTTCTTTTCTTTTCTTTTCTTTTCTTTTTTTCCTTTCCTTTCCTTTTCTTTTTTTTTTACTGTTGTGTAATTACAGTTGTCCCCATTTCCCCCATGACTCTGCCCCGCCCTACCCACCTCTACCTCCCACATGCAATCCTCCCCTCCCCTGCTGTCTTTGTCCATGGGTCCTTTACACATGTTCCTTGATGACCCTTCCCTTTCTTTGCCCTGTTATCCCCCTCAACCCTCCCTCTGTTACTGTCAGTTTGTTCTTTATTTCCATATCTCTGGTTCTATTTTGCTCACTTGTTTGTTTTGTTGATTAGGTTCCACTTATAGGTGAGATCATATGGTATTTGTCTTTCACTGCCTAGCTTATTTCACTTAGCCTAATGCTCTCCAGTTCCATCCATCCTGTTGTGAAGGGCAGTTCTTTTTTCCCTTCTATTGCATAGTATTCCTTTGTGTAAATGTACCATAGTTTTTTGACCCACTCATTTACAGATGGGGACTTAGGCTCTTTCCAGCACTTGGCTATTATAAATAGTGCTGCTATGAACATTGGAGTGCATAGGTTCTTTGGAATTGGTGTTTCAGGATTCTTAGGGTATAATCCCAGGAGTGGAATTACTGGGTCAAAAAACAGTTCCATTTTTATTTTTTTAAAGATTTTATTTATTTATTTTTAGAGAGAGAGGAAGGGAGGGAGAAAGAGAGGGAGAGAAACATCAGTGTGTGGTTGCCTCTCATGCACCCCCTACTGGGGACCTGGCCTGCAACCCAGGCATATGCCCTGACTGGGAATCAAACCAGTGACCCTTTGGCTCATCGGCCCACACTCAATCCACTGAGCTATACCAGCCAGGCCATTTTTAGTTTTCTGAGGAAATTCCATACTGTTTTCCACAGTGGCTGCACCAGTCTGCATTCCCACCAACAGTGCACTATTCTTTGTCCCTCGGGTTGACTAAGCAATCAAGCAGTCATTCTGCACAAGTAGCTGCAGGGTGAATATTAACTGCTCCCAGAAGTCCCAACAAAAATCCCAAGATTGTATCTAAATGGCAGTAATAGAGTTGTATCCCCATCACTAAATCTCCATCATGGTCCTCTTATTTTCCATTTCCAGAGGATGACTCAATATCACCTCAACCAGATGGATTAAGGGGAAAAGGTGGCTCCTTAGAAGAAAATTTGGGGGTGCTACCACTAGAAACATGAAAAAGAGACAGGTGCTACATAAGCAACAGATGTCCACATCACCAACCCCTTTGACCTGAATCACAGCTGGCAATTATTAGTATCTCCTAGGAAAATACACTAAAAAATAACTTTAAGTAATTTTTTAGTATTTCACCTAAAAAGCACCTGTGGATGCTCAGGATACTCATCGCCAGCACTAGATGTGTTCCCCTCAGGAACTTCTGAGAACTGGTACCTTCATCTGCAACACGCAGATCATATTTTCTTCCACCTTGTATACGGTTCTTACATTATCCCAGAATGCTTTAGTGGGGAGATTCTTCAACACTGCTGAACCTTCCATAATTTACAATTCAGTGATCACAGTTAATTGTGAAATATTTTAATGATGTTATTAAATATCACCAAAGATAGTAAAGATTGATTTTATTTCTTTTTATAAATTTACATGCCCAAACTTGCAAGCATCACAAAGAACAGGAGGAAATGCATATGATTAGAAAGTGGAAGCTACATGGTCAAAAACTAGGGGGTGTGTGGTAATGGGAGGGAAGTGGGGAGGTTTGGGTGGGTAGGCTGGAATGGGAGTAAAAGGGAGAAAGCTGTACTTGAACAATGATTAAATAAAAAAATAATATTTGCAGAAAAAAAAGAAAGTGGAAGCTAGAAATAGTTGTTTTTCAAATTGCCTCTTTTTCCCGGTTCAAGAGACTACAGAGCAGAATTCAGGTATCCATATACTGAAAATACCAAAACAATTAGCAATAACCTTCATACGCATTTTCCCATTCTCTCGCCTCCACCAGTAACTTTAATATACTGGTTTCTTTAAAGCACACGGATGGCCATGTCTAATCAATATGTTGAGAGATCTATGAAACTGGCATGTAAGAAGATCCCAAGTACTAAATTCAGAGGCCTGTATTCTCCTGGCAGCTTTTCTACTCATTCAACAGTGTGACCCTGTGATTAGCACAAGCTTGGATGCCCAGGTCTCAGCACTATGGCAACAGAATCTCTGCTGATGAGCTGTGCCTAAGGATGACAACAGTCTACTTTGGTCCTATAGACCATCACCAACCTTCTGAAAGATGGCTGGTAAGGCAGCCACAAAACTCCTAACATCCCATGGAGATATTTAGAATTAATATACAAAATTAGCTATATCATAATAAAACATGGCAGGAGAATAGTTCTGTGTGGTTATAAAGACTTTCCCATGGAGGTAAATAGTAGAACTTTGCAGCTAGATAAAATTAGGTTTGAATTTCACCTCTGCCATTAATTTAATTGGGCTAGATTGCTTTAGTTCTCTGTGTATCATTTGTCTCATATGTAAAATTGGCCCAATAATATTTAGTTTAGAGAACTGAGTAAACATTAGAAACTACTACTGCTTGGTAAAATGCCTGACACACTTAGTTTTCAGTCCAGTGTGTGATGAAATCAGATGGTGTGTCATCTCTTTGTCGTGGGAATTAAGGTTCACTGAATGGCCTACACCTCATACACAGTAGATCCAAGGTTAACACTCAGAAACTAGGGTCTCACCTGGCACAGAGCACGCATTCAGTAAATGCCAACTGGGTAAATGACTGAAAAAATCAATACACCTACATTCAACAATGAGTCCAGTCCTCTTTTTCCTCTTTTTTTTTGTTCTGCATGCAAAGATTAAAAATTCTAATATACTATGAACAACCAGAATAGGTTTTCTGCTTGGTGCATTAACCTAGATAATGAACTAGTAAAACAATGAAAAATATTCCCTTAGTATGTGTAATGCTATCACTTTTTTCTTACCACATACAGTGAGGAAAGTAAAGCATAGGAATGAGAGCAGGTAATTTTTTTATATTCACTCTGTTTGAAAAAAGTAATTACCAGTAAGTTGAAATGAACCTAGGAGCTGAAAAAAACTCTGGCTGGTTCCTCAAATCCTTGAGAAGCCATTCAAGATGGACCAAAATATGTCCTTCCTGTTCTGCAAGTCTTTGAAGGCAGCCACAGGATTCTCTGCATAAGGGACACTTCATTTCTCGTTGGTATTTTGTATACAAGACAAGCAGCAAAGTCCCTTGATCAATGAGCTAGAATCAGACCCTTTTTTTTGTTCCTCGTACTATTTTCAGGATAGAAGTCTGTGAACTGGGAAGAGGGAGGGAGGTGTTTTCCCAGCCCAGTTTCCAAACCATGCAGCATGCCTTATTTTCAAGTCAGAATAGTTAATGTCTGTTCGTCACAAGCTCAGACCAGGTTCAATGTTCTCCTGGAGAGCTGTGTTGATATTCCATAGCTCTCCAGACCTCTGGTGGAATGCCAGCTGCATTTCCCTTCTGCAAACAAATGCCCCTCTAAGTGGTGATCCTATTTGACAGTGCCCAGAAACCACTGCACAAACATCTGTCTCCTGGGCAGTTGCCATACCTACCTTCAAAAACATCAGTGGGCCTTGACTGTCTTCTGCATTAGCTTGGGTATGGATCCCTCACACAAGTCTCTGCGGAAACACAGGTGAGGCCAGACCTCTCCCAGGGTTCCTGTGCTTTCAGATAACCAAAGGCACCTTGTCCACACATTAACAGCTACACAAAATTTCAGGGTTAACAGATTCAGCTGAGATTATCTATCTCTACGAGATCTTGGTCTAGTCTGAGAGTTGAGATGAAATACTTCCTTGGTGGATTAGGAAGTCTCTGTTTTATTTTTGTTCGTTGTTGATGTTGATTTTTTAACAACCATCACCACTCTCATCTTATTTAAACTGCATAATCCTGCATGCCTGAGTGAGCTGGCCAAATTTAGGACACGGTGGACTGAGCGAGGGTCCTTGCACACCTGGGCATGTCTGCATTTATGCTGCGCAAACAGAGTCCCTTGGACTCGAACAGCATTTCAACCCTGGAACTTTGTTGGGTAGGATGCAGGGCAATGGGATTCTCATCTGATCTGACCCACTCTCTTCCCAGCTGCTTTATTTATCTAAAAAACTAGGAATACCTTTAAAAGTATCCACAGGGCCCTGAATCAAGGCTGAAATGAACTTTAAAGGTCAAGTCTTATATTCTGCTCCATCCCATTTTGAAAATGAGGTTTGAAGCTCAGTTATCAGGGAAGATAGTTAAAATAATTAAAACTCCAAAACTGAGTTGGTGTTATGAAGTGGTCCCCAGGTCACTGAGGGGTTGTTGCCACTGAAAACTACCTTTTGAAAAGCATCCAGTCCACAGAAATGAGAAACATTGTCTTGGAATAGGCAGTGGCTAGCCACTTGCGGTTACTGAGAAAATGAAGTATGGCTAGGCTACACTGAAATGTGTTGTTAGTATAAAATATATACCATTTATTTTAAAAGTATGGAAAAGGAATGTAAAATGTCTATAATATTTTTCATGTCAGTTTCATGTTGAAACAATGGTATTTTGATATATGAAGTTTAATAAAATGTTATAATTAATTTCATCCATTTCATTTGACTCTTTGTAATGTAGCTACTAGCTATTCCAAATGATTTTAGAAAAGGAAATATCGCTTCAGATGAGAACAATGGAATGATGAGATTCTGGGAGGGAAAAGTGACCTAATCATTGGCCCTGGAAAACAGGTAAAAGGGAAATAATAAATGGTAACTAAACAACCTCATATTTACTCTCACATTAATACCCAGAACAACTCTATGGCGACATCAACGATTGCATTCCCATTGGAAATATCAGCTAACTGAGGCCGGTAGCGTTGAGGTTGCATGCCAGCCCAAGGAAGTGGTAGAACTGAGCACATAAACACAGGTCCTTCCACTGTCAAATCCAGGCTGTCTCTCCTATACCCAACTGCGTCCCTCTAAAATGTATTTACTTTGCTATAGCCAGGAGGCTGAAGATTTTTAGTTTTGATTCTTCACCTTATCTCCTTTTGCCCATCACTCACAGAACTGCTAACAGGATTTAATATTGTTATTTCTTTTTTTTTTTTTCACTACAACCATTTCTGGCCCCTGCACTCTGTTTGGTGCTGTACAAAAACAGTTTGCCTTTGGGAAGAGAATGCTGGGCTGGTGCACCTCCATGCCTGAATCCGTGTTTATAAACCAGGCAGGGTAGAAGGAGAGAGAAGGTTGGCTAAGTCTGGCTCCAGGGGGCATGAATTTCTGGCCGAGTTGATAATGGAAATTGGAGAATTTCATCT
This sequence comes from Phyllostomus discolor, assembly GCF_004126475.2. Lineage (NCBI taxonomy): Eukaryota > Metazoa > Chordata > Mammalia > Chiroptera > Phyllostomidae > Phyllostomus > Phyllostomus discolor. The sequence continues at coordinate 202,477,319 of NC_040905.2, forward strand.
CCAGGTCAGTGACTGAATCTGGTCCAGTCTTTCACTGTCTGCTCCTGTATGATTACTTGGTCGATAGAGGCTGGGATTTGGGACATTCTCCAAAGATTTCCCTATTCTCCTAATGCTCTCCCTCCCTCCTTCTAGCCCAATTCCATGCCATCCTTTAAGGCCTAACTTCCCCCCAAAACCTTCCCTTATTAATTGGAAATGAAAAGTTAATTCCCACTGACCTCACTTCCTCTCATACAAAATGAAAGAAAGAATTAAGAGCAAATTATATAGAAAGGCAGGATTAATGTCATCTCTGTATATTCTAATATAGTTATTATTATCATCATTAAATAGTGTTAATTTAATAAAACATCTTACGTGATTTGTTTTAGAAATGAAGGTTTTAATCATGTTATGAAGGATTTTTGAGTTAATGGTATTATTAGACTGTTTGATAATGCTGTCCATATATATCAGGTATTTTTCAAAGGGTGGGACACAGTGGCACAAAGAAAAGTTAATTAGATTCAGAATGAATAGACTTACTTTAGATTGGACTCTTCTATTTACCTTGTGTGTGACATTAGGTGAGTCTCTTACTGTCTAAGCCTCAGTTGCCTTATGTACAAAATGTACTAAACAAAATGTGAGTCTTTCTGAGTTGTCATATGTCAACTCAGTAAAGCAGGTGCTGTGTTTTACTGTTTTGTGTTTGTGAGGAGTGGTCTCCAACATGAGGAAGCATACATTTTAGAGATGAAAGAATAATTCATTAGGAGTTTTGAGAAGAAATTATTAGAATTCTATTTCTATTTATTTTCTCATCCTCTGAGTTTTTCTTGTGTATGTAGGTGATAATAAATATATAATATAGGTATAGCAGTGAATAACATTTAGGAATAAATATATTACATTTACAGAGAATTTATATTTATGATATTTTTACTGTTGGAATGTACTATTAAAAGTGATATAAATAGCACTGTTTTAAAAGGGTTCCTTTCATTTTTTTTTTAAGTCATAGAAGTTGAAGATGAGAAAAGTGAAGGTAACTGAACTAAATTAATTGAATGCAAGGTCACGCCTTAAAAGTTAACATTTAAAATTAATGAATTATACAGTTTTCATGTAGCTCCCTCTTTTTCTCATAATTAAAAATACTATTAAATGGTAGCTGTCTTTTAAAAACAGAATATGTTAGCAGTGTTTTGTGGAGTCTATAACATGTGTAGAAGTAAAAACGTATGAAAACAACAGCATAAAAGCCAAAATAAGAGAAATGGAAGTATGGAGTTTTTGTACAATATGCAATTCAATAGAATATTACTTGAAGGTAGACTGCAATATCAACCAACCACTAAAATAAACAAAAGGAGGGTTAACAGGTGAACAAATAGTAGAGATAAAATAGAATTACAGAAAATATTCAATTAATGAGAATAAAAGTTTGGAAAGTAAACAAAGAACAGTAACCACATTAATAACAAAATAAAGTAGACCTGGAAAAGGGACAGGACAACAGCAGAGTCTGTATTCTTTCCAGTAAATAGGTCATGCATGGTAGACAACGTTCTAAGAGCCCCTTACATCTACGTAAGTTCAAAATGACCAAAAACTTACAGAGTACATTTTCTGATCAAAATGCAATTAAACTAGAAGCCAGAAAACACAAATGGCTTGGGAAAAATCCTACAATATTTGAAATTAAACCACACACATCTGAGTTATCCATGCATGCAAGTAGAAATCACAAAGGAAATAGAAAACATTTTGAATTGAGAGTAGATTAAACACAACACCACACAACTGTGGCTTTCAAGTAGACCAGTGCTTACACAATTTGCAGGATTATATTCTTATTTTAGAAAAGAAGTCACAAGTCAACACTACATTAAAAACTAGAAAAAAAGAAACACTCATGAGAATGAAAATCAAAGAAATAAAAATGCATTTTGCACATTGAAGTTAGCAGTTAAATACTGAACAAAAAGCAGGCAAGTAATTGAGAAAATCGATGAAACAAAAATCTGATTTTGGGGAAAGATCAAAATTTGACAGAACTTAGCTATATTTAATAGAGCTAGAGAAGGACACAAACAAGCAACATCAGGAATGAAAAAGGAGACATCATTATAAACTCCATAGGCATTCAATGAATAATAAGAGACTATCATACCACAAGCAACTTTGTGACAAAAATTTTGACAGCTAAGATGAAATGTACGAAGGATTTGAAAGTCATTAACTACCAAGGCTCACTGAACAAGAGACAGGGAACTGGAACACTGTATCTATTAAAGTTTATAGATTCAGACTGAGAAAACTTCCCACAAAAAAAATTTTGGGCCTGATGACTTCATCCAAATATTTAAAGTAAAAAATAATACCAATTCTACATAAACACTTCAGGTAAGTACAAAAAGAGATAATACTTCCTGTTACATGAACACAGCATTACCCTGATATCAAACCATGAAAAAATAAAAGAAAAATATACAACAATGTATCTCATAAACATAGATCAAAATTATTTAATAAAAAATTAATGAAATCAATTGAGCAAGAGCATAAAAAGACAAATCTTTATGAGCAGCTGAAATTTTTTTCCAGGAATACAAAGTTGGTTTGTACAAAGGCACAAAATTAGTAACACTGCAAAGTCATTCGGATACTGACGACTCTCACTAGCACATGCTTCACAAGGTAAGAGCACAGTCCTCTCAACAAGACTGCCAAGACTTGAGAAACTTGCCACAAATTGCAGGGTTCCCAGGCTAGCTGCACTTCTAACACACTGGTTACAAACTCAGGGTTTTATGCTCTCCCCTTGGGTTCAATAATTCACTAGAATGGCTCACAGAACTCAGTAAAGTGCTATACTTCTAATTACAGTTTTATTTTAAAGGATACAAATCAGGACCAGCCAAACTAAGCGACTGCTAGGATCAGATTTGGAAAGATGCTGAACATGGAAACTCCACATCCTCCCTCTATCAAAACAGGACATGCCATCTACCTGGCACATCAATGTGCTAATTAATCAGGAAATTCAACTGAATTCTGGTATCCAGAGTTTTTATTATGCAGGCATGACTGATTGGATTATTGGTGACGTGATGGAACCCCATCTCCAACCACTGTCTCCTCCCCAGATGTCAGGCTGATGTCATCTGGTTCAAACCTCTCATAACATGGTTGGTCTCTCCATCAAGGCCAGCCCACAAGCTGAAACTATCTAGGCACCCACCATGAATCACCTCATTAGTGTAAACTCAGGTTTGATCCTAGGGACCCACCATGAATAACGAGACACTCCAATCAATTAGGACGTTACACAGGTTTAGGGTTAGACATTCCATCCTGAGAATCAGGGACAAAGGTCAGACAAGTTGTTTAGAATATAACAACATTCAAAATGCTATTGATGTTATCCACCGTATCAATAGACTAAAAAGAAAATCTATATGATTACTTCAATCAATGCAGAACGAGTATTTGAAAAAATTCAACATTTGTTAATAATAAAAAGAAACTTTCAGCAAATAAGGAAGAAAATTCTCAGATAAAGGGCATTTGCAAAAATTCTATGGTATTATTGGGTGGGCCAAAAAATCAGTTTAGTTTTTTCCATAAAATAAAAGACACATTTTTCATCTTCACCAACAACTTTATTGATTTGGATATTTTGAGTATGTCAGCTATCTCCTGCTATTGATTTCTAATGGGTAGAGGATAGGGGTGCTGCTAAACATCTTCCAATGCATGAGACAACCCCACAACAAAGAATCATTTGCCCAAAAGGTCAATAGCACCAAGAAACTTTGCAAACCACTTTTGACATGTTCCATCAGTCACAGCACCTTCTCCCTACACGGCACAAATCTTTTTTTGCATTTCAGTTACCTTTTTACCTTTCTTAAAATAATAAAGCATAATACACTGAGGATGTTGCCTATTTTCTTCCATCTTCAATATTAAAATGACTGCACAAAAATTTGCCAATTTTGATTTTTAATGCACAGTGATATGACAGCTGTCACAATATAATCTAACAAAACTGTTTCAAGTGAAGTTAAAGACAATTTAGCACTACTAGAACCATAGTACGTAAAAAACGTAACAGACGTTTTGGCCAACCCAATAGCTTATTCAATGGTAAAAGACTGAATGTATGCCCCAAAAGGCCAGAAACCAGGGAAACATGCTTATTCTCATTACTAGTAGTCATTATTGTATTGGAGATCTTATAGTGTGCCATAAAGCAAGATTTAAAAATAATAAGCTATCTTTATTTCTTTATTTGCAGATGACATGATAGTTCATAAAACCTCTGCTCCCTCTTCTGCTAAACCTATTATAAAGCTACTGCAACTGACAAGTGAGTTAAGCAAAAGTGTATTATACCAGATCAATGTGCAAAATGTAGTTATTCTTATACCAGTGATAAACAACTAGAAAGTGAAATTAAAAAATATATCTATGATTTTAATGGCATCTAAAAGCATGAGCACTCTGAGATGAATTTAACAATATATGGCAATATATGTTCACTGAATATTTTAAAATATTGCTAAATTTTTTTTAAAGATGTCAATAAGTTGAAATATGTACTATCTTCATAAATCAGAAAATTTAATATTTTAAGCTGTTAATTCCCCCAAACTAACCAGCATATGCATATAAATCCCAATAAACATCCCAATAAGTACTTTCTGTAGAACTCATAAAGCTGATTGTAAAATATATGTATGAAAATGCAAACAACCTAGAATTACCAAAACAATGTTGAAAAAATAACAAAGTTGGAAGACTTAAACTACCTGATTGGAAGACTTATTATAAAGCCACAGAATTAAGACAGGGTTGTTTTGGCAAAAGGATAACATATAAATCGATGGAACAGAACAAAATATCAGAAATGGATTCAAACATAATTGGTTAATTGATTTTTGACAAAAGAGCCAAAGAAATTCAATGGAGAGAGGTATTCTCCTTTGGAACAAATGGTGCTGGCACAATTGGATATGCACATATTAAAGAATGAACCTCAACCCTTACCTCACCCGTCACAAAAATGAACTCAAAATAGATCATAAAATTAAATGTAAGAGCTAAAAACTAACTCTAAAAGACAATATATATGGAAATCTGTCTGACTTTGGGTTAGGGCAAAAACAGATGACTATAGCGTACCAAAGGAGAAATTACAGAGAATTTTCAAACAGGACCTCACCCAAATTAAACTTCTTTGCTCCTCAAAAGATACTGTAATGAAAATGAAAAGAAAAATCATGCATTGGGAAAATACGTGATAAGCTTATATCTGATAAAAGACTTGTAACCAGCATATATAAATAACCCATTCAACTCTATAACAAAAAAGATAAGCAATAGATTTAAAGAAAAACCAAAGAAAAAAGAAATAATCTGAACCCATACTTCACCAAAAATAATATACAGATGGCAACATAAGCAGGGGAAAAGATGCTTCACGTCGTTAGACATTAGGTAAATACAAATTGAAACCACAATGAGATGCTTCCACGTGCCTGTTTAGAATGACTAAAATTAAGAATGACAACAGCGAGTTTTGCTCTCACATACTGCTGCCGGGAGTGAAAACGATGCAACCACTCTGCAAATTTGTATACAGTTAAAATTTGACTCTGCATTTCCATTCCTAGATATTTACCGAAGAGAAAGAAAAACATGTGTCCACACAAAGACTTCTAAAGGAACGTTAAGAGTTTCATAACAACAGGCAAAACTCAAAAGCTGTATGTCCATCAACTGGTGAGTAGATAAACAAATTGTTGTATAACCATAAAAATGAATCTGGAACAAACTAATGATACCCAACAACATGAATCGATCTCAGAAGCTTTATGCTATGTGAAAGAAGCCAGACATAAAAGACTACACACTGCTGGATTCCAGACGCCCTTGAAACCAGCTCAGTGGTTGAAAGGGACCAGGGTGAGCAGCAGAGATCGACTACAAAGTGTCACAACGGATTTTTTAGGGCTGAAGAAAATATTCTAACCTTGATTATGGAAGTGGTTGCACAACTGTAGAGATTTGTCAACATTCATTGAACTGCACACTTAAACTTGATGACTACTGTTGCATGTGACTTACACCTCCATAAAGCGGATTGAAAAACACAATCGCATATATGGCTGTCAGTAAAAAGTTGAGGTAGAGGTGCACTTCATATTAACAGTGCTTATCTCTGTGGTTCAGCATTAGCTGTGCTTTCTGTCTGTTCACTGCCAGCCACTTCCTTAATCACATATTCAGAAATCTATTTACTAATTAGTTCCGACGTTCTACGAATCACTGGAGATACGATGGGTGGCAAGGAAGATGTAATTCCCTCTATGGGCGACTCTGCACTCAAGCCACCTGTTGCTTCTCTGCATGTCCTAATCTTTCTGTAATAACGTTGTTTCATTGTTGTCACAGGAAGGAGGAAAATGTATGTCTACCTTCAAGAACTACAGGGTCTTTTGAGCCTCTCTTTGTATGAGTTTGCTTCTCTGATTCTTTACTGGGCCACTTTCATAAGCATCAGCGTATGTTCAGTACACAGAATGCACTGAGTTGGTCAACTGTTGTCACCATGAAGAGTAAGAAAGAATGAGAACCTGACTGCTTCCCAAAGGGTGTTAGAGGAAACACATGACATGGTTTAAATTTTACACAAAATGAATCAATATTGGCATTTTACATAGTTGTATTGTTTATATAAGTAAATACCCTATTCAAGTAATCTATACAAGTGAAAAAGGAAAATGTACTAGTATCTCAAGATCAAATAAGCTATTATATGAGTGTGCATGTTTTAATAATATAGTCATTATAAACTTCCTACAAAAATCTCTGACCATTTCAGCTAGATAAAACCTTACCAATCATCTACTACAATATTCAAATTTTAAAGACTCATAATGACCCTTGAGAAGAAAATGACCTTTTGAAGACCACACTGCTCATTATTAGAGGAATTAGAAATATAATCCATGTGTCTAGCCCCGGCTGGTGTAGCTCAGTAGACTGAATGCCGGCCTACAAACCAAAGGGTCACTGGTTCAATTCCCAGTCAGGGCACATGCCTGGGTTGTGGGCCAGGTCCCTAGTAGGGAGCATGCAAGAGGTAACCACACGTTGATGTTTCTCTCCCACTCTTTCTCCTTCCCTTCCCTTCCCCTCTCTCTAAAAATAAATAAATAAAAATCTTAAAAAAAAAGAATTCATGGCTCATCTGGAGACATTTTAAATGGCTCAAAATCCAGATTATACAGGTGGCTAGTACTTTGGAACTTACAATTTACCAAGTTTCTAAATTATATGGCATGTGTTCTGCCTTTTTATCAGTACCCATGCCATGTCCTGGACAGACATTATTAATCAATCATCACACTTTCTGGCTAAACTCTGACACAACCTCAATCCTTCCTAACAGCTGTCCCCCCAGATACTACCAATAGGTCCAAGCAAATACTTGGGTTGAAACCCACATGAAACACACACACACACATGCACACATCCCTTTTGTACCTACAGCAACCCATCAATCTTCCCAAATGAGTCTTTACTGTCCTGTGTCCCACACACTTCAGCTGAAAAATGCAGATGATAACGTCTATTCTAGCTTGATCTGAGGATTAGATGAGGCAATTGATCTGACGGAACTTTGAAAGTTCTGACATGGAAAAGGGTAAATTGTCTCTATTTCCTGACCTCCGTCTCCCTCTCTCCCCAAAAGTGCGTGTGGCTGTAGCAGAATTCAGGCTCAAGCTTGCATCTTGATATCGAACCAAGGTATAGTTAAAAGGGATTTATGCTGAGACGTTTGGTTCCCTTTCCATTATGTACAGTTAGAAGAAAATTAACTATAAACATGGGCACTGAGTAAGATGCTCCCAAAGAGAATAATGTCAAGTGGTCAGATGGAGAAGTTAATGAGTCGAAATCCCGCCACATTCTCTGATCCATCTGGCCAGCTGAGCAGTGATATTCTCCACCCATGAGCTGGAGGAGGCATGGAGACCGTCGCTCTTCTTTAAAGTACTTTCCAGCATGAACGATAGTTTAGAAATCACTCCTGAGCCCCAAACACAACATCTGCAGTGAGTAAAGCCCCCTGTGTGTACCTCCAAGCTCTCTCTTTTGCAAGGGTGATGCATCTGAGAAGAGCCTCCTGCGGATTTCAATCCACATGCAATTTTATGGCTAAAATTGTACTCTGAGGGAGAGGACTAAACATTACACAATTACACAACTATACAAATAAAAAAAAAGCACATAGTGCTTTGCAAGAGAAACAATACAGGAAAACATGATAACATTTTTCAGATGGACCGAGCAAGCCCATTTGAGAAGATGCTATTTGACCCAGGACCTGGGAGATTTGAAGGAGCCAGTACTGTGCTGGTAGGAGAACAGAGCAAGAAGAGGCCTGGGGTCAGAAAGTAGCTAGCTCCAGACAGAAATCTCAGTGTGGACAGGGCGAGAGAGTGGAGGTGGCTAAGGTGACAGGTTAGGCAGTGTGGGTGAGAGGTATCCACAGTTTGGGATCCATAGTTTGGAATTCTTTAAGTAGGACTTGCACACGAGGTGGTAGGCATGTAGTTTTCTAAATTGTTACAAGCAGCCTTCACACAGTCTGTAAAAGCAACATGGACTCCTCGGTCCTGGAGAAAAGGGACAGGAGCTTGTAAGAAGATGCAAATGCTGGATTCGTCTGCAAAAACACAGTGAGAGTACAAGCTCCTCTTCCAGCGTTGCTGGTTTAAACCCAACAGATCTGCGTGGGCTCTCAATAATCACACGGAAAGGTAGACACATTAATAAACACCATTCCCTTTCTCTTAACAGGGTCTGTGCTACCTTTAGCTTAGCTCAGAGACGATTAATTGTAGCTGCTCGGAGGACAGAGCATGTTGTGAGCGAATTAATGTGCTTCAAGAGCCCTGTGTGTCTGACTTTTCATGTTGTCTAAATTTGTAACCTGTAAGACTGCATTTCCATAAGTTTTGAAATGCAATGTGTTCTGTGGTGCTCGGAACTCGATCAGGATGAAAAGAGCTTTAGAAAGTAAGATGTTATTATTGTATTTGCCTTTGCAAGAGAAAACAGTCAAAGGAACACAAACAGAGAAGAAGAAAAAAATGATCCTATATAGATTAGCACTCCCACACACCCTGCAACCTGGGGGAAAGGAAGAAAAGAGAAGGAAAACCAGAAAACCTCGTAGAAGAATAGACCTTAGCAAAGACTGAACACTGCAATCAGGCCTCTGTGCTGTGAAAAATTTACCTTTTTGAACCCCAAAAAGAAAATTATACTCACTAGAGGAAGAAAAGAGTTATTAACAAATCAGTTATCTGATGCTTAAATAATATACCTGCTAAAATGAGGCTTTGCAGTGATCGTACAGCAGAATTAATTAGTTCAGCATTTTGGCAATAATCTCCCTTCCCTTTAGCTTAAAAAAATATGGGCACAAACTATTCATACATAACACCAACTCTGTGATAAAGCAGGTAATTTAAAGAAATAAATTTAATAGGCTGGTCTTTAGATCTAACTGCTGTTCAGATGTAGGTGAATTTGGAATTTTCATTAAAGATTCTGAGCAGAGCCCTGTTCAGGAAATTGGCAACCCTGAGTTCCAGACCTGGCTGTGTGATTTACCGCTTGTGTGACAGCAGGCCAGCCATTGAGCCTTTCGGAGCGTGATTTCTGCCATTTCTACAGCGGAGACATTAACATCCATCCAGCTTGTCTCTTCAGCGGCTGTGATGAGCGAATACACCAGCACAGGTGCAAGTATTTTGAAGACGTTTAAATTCAACATACATGTAATGACGGTGTTTACAAGAGAGTAAATGTGAAAACAAGGTAAAATGCTAGGCCTGTGCTGTCTGATACGGTAGCTGCTAGCTACATGAGGTTCCTGGGAGCTTGGAATATCACCAGTGTGATGAGAAATCCAATTTTTAATTTTATTTCATTGGATATCACTTAACTTTCCACTTAAAAGCGGATACTCAAAAATTGCTAAGGAAACAATTTTCAGTATGTTCGGAAAACTCAGGTTTAAGACTCAACTTTTCCAGTTATATAACTCTTATGAAATCTAAATCTGGCTCAAGTTTTTTTATGAGAATTTATTTACACTTTGTATTGAGATATGCGTTAAGTATAAAATGCACACTGGATTTGGAAAATTTAATGTGAAAAAGGGAAATTATTTTCTTAAGAGTTTTGCATTGGTTACATGTTGAAATGAGACGATTTTGAATATAATGGGTTAAGTAAAATATATTTCACCTGTTCCTTTTTTTTTAATTCAGCTACTATACCACGTAAAAGAGCCTGAGCATCATGCCTTTATTGGCACTGGACAGAACCCGGGGGCGTGTGAGGCGAGGTCTGAAGTCAGCTGTGTCCAAATGCCAGTATCTCCTCAACTGCAGGACTCGCAGCATCTCTGTCTCCGGGAGGGATGTGCACCAGGGAGGACTGAGCGCTTGCTGTAAACCCAAGCAGCTGCAAATGCGCAACTGGGATCTGAACCCATGACCTGAAAGGCCTTGTTTTCTTAAAGCACCAGAGGCATGGAGTTCAGTGCTGGCTGCGTGGCTGAAGGAAAATATGCTGATGGACGTCTGGTCTAGAGCCAGCAGGTCTGAGGTCTGAGCCGGCCCTGCCATCAACATCCTGTGAGACCTGCCTGGGGACACAGCCGGCCCCTCACAGACACTCGGGTTTCTCACGGTCTGATGAGGATGAGGCCCTAGGAAAAAATGTCTTACAAGTGAGACGTGGGTCAGTGGTAGAGGCACAGCTGGTTGTAGGAGATGCACAGAGACGCAGAGCTACATGTGACTATTCAGTCCATTTTGATGATAGTAAAATAGCTATGTATTTTTTATAGGGAGAACACATGAAACGTGCACATCACGCTTTTCCCAAAGATATTACTGTTTCCTTTTAAAAACTCACCTAACTTCAGCAGGCAGACAGACTTACAGAGGATGAATCACTGGGAGCGCAACGACAGCAACGACAAAGAACTTGAGGCGATGTGCAGACACCTGAAGTCTGGGAAGCTGCGTTAGAAGACTCGCAAGGTCGCTTTGAGTTCAGATTAGGGTTATGTGGTGTTGGATTCTGAGAGACACGTTCTGCCTCGGAGTGCAGTCTTGCTGCGAGACAAGGTGGGGAGCACTAAGAGCAGGTGGAGAGATGGGAGCGTGGCTCTGTCACAGCAGAGGGGCGGGGAGAGTGCTCCTGGCTGCACCGGGCGGCCTGGGAAGGGGTCACCGGCATCACCCTCAGCTGGGCCCCGAAGGACCAGGAGAACGGAGATACCTGGTCCTGTCAAAGGGGTAGGGAATCACACAGGTATGCTTCTCTAGCTCCGACATCCTGGGGATGAGGAGTGCAGCTTTGGAGTCCAGTGAGCTCCAGGCACATCTCAAAGCATATGTTTGTTTAAAAGAAACAGGGTACCAGGCGCCTGTCTTCTGCTCCGTAAATGGCATCCAGCATCCCTACTGCAGGCTCATTCAGATCCTGACACAATGAGTTCCAACTGTGTCCACTGGACACCTATTCACAAAGAAATTTAAACAGTAATCACGGCCTCAGCATCCGCACCCCACCAGCATGGCCTTGATGCAATTGTTATGCATTCTCCCAGGTCCTGAATATAAATCAATTTTCATGACAGCAGGGTACAGAGAAGTGCGCCCCAGGCAGGAGGCAGGAGCCCCAGGTTCTCCACTCTGCTCTCTTACCAATTAGTGAGGTGACATTTCCCTCAGCACACATTTCCTGGACACCTGGTATATGTCAGGGGTTATGCTGAGCATTGGGGAACCACGGTCAAGGGTAGGCTGGGCCTGCTCCCCGTCTGGGCTCTGCGCTTCCTTCCTAGTCCTGGAGGAAGGCAGCTAATTGAACTACTACAGAGAAAGTCACTGTTATTCTCTGGCCTTGATTTCCCTCCTCTGATACCAGCTAACTGTGTTAGCTAATCTAGGAGATGGCTATTCCAATCCATTTTTCATTTATAAATACTTTTTTGAGTTCCTACTATGTGTCAGGCACTTTTCTAAGCACTGAGGTTGAACTGTCTTATATGATAGCCACTAGACGCATGTGGCTTTGGTATACTGAAATGAAGCCACCCTGTACGGAATTGTGCAGTAAATACAAAACACACACTGGATTTCAAAAACTTAATATGAAGAAAAACAAAGTGCCCTGGCTGGTGTGGCTCAACAGATTGAGCACTGGCCTGTGAACCGAAGAAGGGTCACCAGTTCAATTCCCGGTCAGAGCACGTGACTGGGTCGTAAGCCAGGTCTCTGGTTGAGGGCATGCAAGAGGCAACCAATCAATCAATATTTCTCTCACATTTCACGGTTTCCCTCTCTCTCTTTCTCCCTCCCTTCCCCTCTCTCTAAAAATAAATAAATAAAATATTTTTAAAAAGAAAAAGAATAAAGCAAAGTATCTTATTAACACTATTTTCTATTGACTGCATGTTGAAATAACATTTTGGATATATTCATTCAACTAAAATATAGTATTAAAACCATATTCACCTGTTTCTTTTTACTTTTTTCAGGTGGCTACTAGAAAATTCAAGATTACAAATGTGGCCAGCAGATGTGACTCACGTTATCCTTCTATCGGACAGGGGTGTTACAGAGACAAAGCAGGAAGCAAAAAAGTCCTTCAAGGATGAAAGCCCATGTAGCACCATGAGGGGAGGGGTTTGGAGAAGTGTTGTCTAATAGCTCTTCATAAATCAGAAGGCTGTTTGAGGCTGACATCTGATGGGACATTTCATTCTTAGGCTTCATCATTCCAGTTCCATAAACTTCCAGACCTGGGAAGGGCTTTCGAAGTCATCTTGTTCAATGCCCGTCTTGCATGAGTCGGGGCAGGGAAAGCACTGGAAATCACCCCTCCAACTGCACTTATAAATTAAAGCTGACTTTACACTGGTTGGACATCAGAGTCATGCTTTGCTCCTGCTGGCTTCTCTGGTCGCTCGAAGAACACTGAAGTCACCGTTGCTCGGGTCTTATGTTAACAACATTGCACCCAGTGGTCATGAAGGCGGGTGGGAGGCCGGTGAGTGGACTGTCTTTCCTGCCCTGCCATTGTCTTTGCAGCCTTGACTAAGTCACCTCACCTTTGGGCCCAGGTCCCCCCATCCATGCAAGAAGGGGATTGAACCCCATGACATCAAAAGCCCTTCCCAGGTCTAGAGTTTTACAGAACTGGCGTGATGACGCCCAGGTGCGAAATGTCCCATCAGATGTCAGCCTCAGCCTTCTGATTTATTAAGCGTCATTAGACAACATTTCTCCAAACCCTACTCCTGCCCAGAAGGGTGTTTAGGGAAGATTCAAATTAACGAAGAGGCCTGTAAATATACTGTGTCAAACTTTAAAATATGCACTCGCAGAGAAGGGGGAGGGGAGGGCCTTCAAGTGAAGGCCGCAGGGCTGTGCTGTCAGCGCAGCCGCCTGGAGACCCGCAGAAATTCCTTAGCAGATTGTAATTAAGATGATCCCTCAGGGATCGCAGAAGGAAACAGAGGGAAATTCTTGTTCAGTCCACAGACACCAGTTTTGGGGATGAGCTGTAACCAAAACAGGGATTTGGCAAAGCAGGTGGCAGCCTGTTGGGAGTCCCAGGTGGGGCCTGTCCTTGGGGCCCAATGGGCCTTGCAGCAGCAGCCTCAAGTTCATGAAGGACCCCAGGTTTGGGGGTTTGGGTTTTTTTTACATAATTTACAAATGAAGTTATACATAAAGTCATCTCTGGGGGGGTTAACTGTGTGTATGTGCGTGTGTGAACACTACGTGGGCATTTATCCACTTGGCATATGACCTTGGTCCCCCACTGCCTGTTAGAGGTGGTGGTCACAGGAGCCCATTTGCTACAGTTCCCTCCAAGGATGACAAAGGCATTCAAATGCAAATACCACTGAAGCAGAAATGCAGGCTAGGCCAGGGTGAATGACATCCACACTAGGCTACAAAGGAGCTATTGATTAGTGACAGGAATCAATAAACCTGGATTGCTGTGTGACCTTAGCTAAATATCTATCTCTGAGCCTTGTTTTAATCACTTACAAAACAAGAATGTATTAAATCTGATTCCTTTAGTGTATTGAACCTTGAATACATATTAGAATTCCCTGGGGGGTAGTATTTAAATCAGAACCAATTAGGGTTAGGTCATCAGTTCCTCCATGATTTCAATAAAAAAAATACTAGGAGCAGGTGGAAATGGGAGGGCGGAGGAGAGGACAGGGTGGGTGGGCTGGAATGGGAGTAAAAGAAAATTGTACTTCAACAACAATTAAAATAAAATTTTTAAAAATTAGGAAACTCAGCCCTGGCTGGCGTAGCTCAGTGGATTGAGCGGGAGCTGCAAACCCAAGTGTCACAGGTTCAATTACCAGTCAGGGCACATGCCTGGGTTGCAGGCCACGGCCCCCAGCAACCACACATTGATGTTTCTCTCTCTCTATCTCCCTCCCTTCCCTCTCTAAAAATAAATAAATAAAACCTTTTTTAAAAAATTAGGAAACTCTGCTCAAGGTGAACTGATAGTTTTTGATGAGCAAGTTGGCTAATATTTATAATTAGGAGGCCCTTCTAAGCAGGCGAGCAGGGGAGACAGGTCTCAGGGTCAGCAGGTGCCCCTCGTATTAAAAGAACAATGGGCGAATAAACCGTGGCAGAGGAGAAGACCAGAACGGTGTGGTCCAGCAAAAAAATGATGTGAGTCACATATTCAGGTCACAGGATGTGACTTAAAATTTCCTAGGACCCGCATTTAGAAAAGTAGAAGGAAATAGGTAGAATCAACCTTTTTTTTTAAGATTTTATTTATTTATTTTTAGAGAGGGAAGGGAGGGAGATAGAGAGGGAGAGAGAAACATCAATGTACGGTTGCTGGGGGGTTCTGGCCTGCAACCTAGGCATGTATCCTGGCTGGGAATTGAAACTGGGACACTTTGATTCCCAGCCCGCGCTCAATCCACTGAGCTACGCCAGCCAGGACTGGTAGAATCAATCTTAATCATTTTATTTAAATCAATATATCCACAATAGGTGACCATGTAATTAATATTATGTAATTAACATTTTATAGCCACATTCAAAAAGTAAAAGCACGTGAACTTCATCTTAATGACATATTTTATTTAATCCAACATCAAAATATCATTTCAACATGCGAACAATTAAAAAGTTACTAATGATACTTTTACACTCTTTTTGCTAACAGAGTAGTTGGAATCGATGTGCAGTTTCCACTCCGGTGACATCTCCATTTGAACCAGCCACATCTCAATTGCTCTGTAGCCACGTGTGGCTACGGCCCCCACGTTGGCACAGGCCTTCTCACCCAGCACGGTCAGTGGGCTACACCTCGGGCATCACACGGGAGCTTGTTAGAAAGGCGGAATCTCAGGTTCCCTGCCAGACCTGGTGAATCAGAATCTGCATTCCTCGAGTGATAGTTTATCCAGTAAAACTTGAGAAAGTCCTGTCCTTTCCCGGGGCTTCCACCACCTCTCCCCTGTGCTAACCCCTTGAAGATCTAGCCACTGCCTACTTTGCAGGACAATTTACTTCTGGTTTCCCCTCCCAGACACAACCAACAGCTCTGTGTGACTCCAGTCAGCACGCCTCCTTACACTTTTGAGCATTTGCATATGTAGTTTCTTCTAGGAAACTCTCCGTCTACCCTCCCTCCCTTCTCATGGCTGATTTCCGGTTGAATTTCAGCTTTGACGTTCTTCTCTTAGGAAGACACGCATACTTGCGCCCTTAAGTCCCCTCATAGACGGGAAGCTCCCTGATGACAGGGAGGGCACCGGTCTGCTCACTGCTTCATCCCAAGCATCCGGCACAGGATTGGCACATGGTACGTGGGCAGGGTTGGGCGGGTTCCATATTTTATTGTTGTTGTTGGAAGGGAGGCAGAGAAGAAGCAAGGCAAGAAGAGAAGAAGGAGGGTAGGTTTCTCCAAATGTGAAACGGAAATCACATTTTCTGTTTAGAAAATCCTCAATATAACACCGGAAGTTTGGGCCAGAGGGTGGGGCAGAAAAGGGAACCAACATGGATCAAAGGCTCCTGTGGCATTTAGAAACCATGACTGCCTGGAGGTGGGCCACCTGGGGGCTGGGCAAGTCACTTCATCTCTCCAAGCCCCAATTCCCTCACTGTGAAGTAGGGATGGTGGAAATTCGGTGAAAACCCACATCCGCAAGGCTTTGTAAACTGCGAAGTGCTGCGAAAAGAAAGGAATTGTGGTTGGGCTCCCTGACATTGCAACCCTTTCCCTGCTCCTCTCCGGGCCCTGAGTTTCATTTTCCACTTGAGTTTAGAAGTCAAATATTTAGCTGTGCTAATGGGGTATTGGATCTTTTCATTACAGCCCCACCACTCAGAGTGCGCAGCTTCGCTGAGATAATAAAAGATGTGAGACCTGGTCTCGCAGCTGCTTAATGCAGAAATGCTATGGGAACACACCTGGGGTGCGACTTCGAATGGAATCAGTGGCGAAGTTAGTCATGTCCCCAGCAGAGATAAAAGCATTAATATCCTATTTCACCCTCAGCCCACACTGGCATGATGTTGATTAAAATTATTTCTGAAGTTTGACTTTTTTCTAAAAGAAAATGTGTAAAGCTGTATGTTCTGAGAAAGAGAGAGAGTGTGTGAGAAAGAGAGAGGGGCAGAGAGAGAGAGGTAGGGGGTTTTTATCGGAGTTGGATTTGATGCCACCGCTTGAAGTCTAGTTTCAGATCTAGTTTTAATGGCATACATTTTCACAGTCCCGTGGCTTGCATGGAGCCACAGGAAGGCTTTGCTAAGTGCACCGGGCCTCTGCCACCCTCAGCCTTGCCTTCTGGTCTTCTGCACTACTGTATGTGTTCTTGTGCATCTGTGCAGGCCTGTTGTTTTGAGCCTGTTTCATGGGATATAAACGAGAAAGCCTCTGCTGCAGAGCTGACATGGCTCATGAGAAAAGGTACAGGTGGGTGTGAGTGTGCCAGCTCCCCGTGCATGTGCACATATTCACACATGGGTATCCGTGTGCGTGTGGGGGTTGGGTTGGTGTGGGGATAGGTGGAAGGGGGTAAGACGACTTACTTGATGAGGAAGAGGTAAATTACACATTAGGTAGGAGGAGGTGTGTGCATGTTATGAATATATTTGCATTAGAATCATAATCTAAAGGTGTGGAGTCCTATACACAGAATAGCCATGACCATTGAGAGGGAGGGCTGTATGACCACAGGTTTGCTCACAAGATGGACGCAAGGGTGTACGTGCCTATCAACCCACAGATACTTATTGAGCATCAATTACAAATTGGCCAATGTGCATGTGATCCAGTGCAGGACATAAGGACATGAACATACTAGCCAACATATCTATCCATGTCAAGCCCACCTATGGGTGGCTGGATTTCTCAACTATGGCACTATTGACATTTGGGGCCAGAAAATCCTTTGTTGGGAGGGGGCCAATCTTGTATATTACAGGGCACGTGGCAATATCTCTAACTAGAAATACCACCCACCACTTGTGACAACCAAAACTGTCTCCAGATGTTACCGAGTGTCTCTTGGGAGCTAACTCACCATATGTTGACAAGCACTGGTCTATGGAGAATGACAGATATTTAAAAATCACAAAACTGATTGTCTAAGCAACTCCATGTGGTGAGGGAGAAAAGCAGGGTGCTATGAGAGTTAGGGTAAGCTGGCCAGACTGTCGGGCTAAAGGGTTAACAAAGGCCTCTGGGATGGATGAGATGCATATGTGGGGCATTAAAGGTGAGTGTGGTTCAGCTGGGTGAAGTGAGCAGGAACCAATGTTCCGGGAAGGAGGCACAGTAAGGGGAGACAGGCCCCAATGGAAGAAGGAAGGAGCACGTCCCTCAACACAAACCAAACAGACACTAGGAGAGCCTTGTGGGCCTGGAGTGAGTAGGAGGAGAGAGAGTGGGAGAGGTGAGGCCAGCTCTTAGGGTGGGGCCCGAGCTCCCTCGCCAGAATATATAAGCAGGAAAAGGTCAGGAAAGTGGGGCATTGGACAGAGGCACCCCAAGAGTCATTTCTGCCCTGAGGCACTATGTCTCTGAAAGAACCTTGAGGTTATAGTGATGAAAGTGTGGAGAATGTCTACATACCTGCTTACACCCGAGGCTTTGGCTAAATGAAGAGAACTTGAGGCTGCATGGTGTCGGCCCCCGCCTGTCTACAAGATGGTCTCAAGAGAGCAGGTGGTTTTAAGTTTTATGGAGAATGAGAATCAGGCTTTTCAGTAGAGTGTTTCCACTTACACCTGGATCCCAGCTACTCTCAGGCTCACCCACAAAATTGCACAAAACCTCCTTCATCTATGAGCACAAACACTCATTCACTCACTCACTCATACAACTTCACCTCCTTATAATTAACCAATAACTAATGAGCAGCATATGAATGGTATTTGGAAATATACCAAGAAATATACCAATGCCTTTCACAGTTGATATTTCCAAGGCTCCTTTTTCAACTTACAGATAAAAAACAACAACACTAAAGCTATGAGAAGTGACAGAACTGCCCCAGAGCCGCACATTCAGGCTATGGCAGAGTGGGGATTAGACCCGGGTCTGGCTGACATCAGACCACCTGCTCACACACCTTGCCTCCCTGGGAAGACACACACACACACACACTCCCTCTCTGATGAAGTCAGTCCCTGTTTATAAACTTTCAGCAGCTCAACAGAACATTGCTACAGCTCCTGCCACCAGGAGTTCGCCCCTGATCCAGGCCCCATACTATCGCCAAACTTGCCGGCCACCCGCTGCTACCAGTCAGCCAACAGCACTCGAGAAAAGGCAGCCTCCTCGGGGGCTATCAAAGTCCCTTACAAACTCTCTCCTGCTCATCTCTGCAGCCTCCTCTCTGCTCTTCTCAGAAGTTCTCTTCTGAGTTCTCTTGCAGCTTCAAGTGTTTGCATATGCTGTTCCCATCTCTAAGGATGTCCTGGCTTTTTGTCTTTTGCTTTAAGAACCTCTAATATCTTGAAAGACTTAGCTCATTTGTCACCTTCCCCCCTCCCCCGTGCCTTCCTTGATAAGCCCACAACATCTATTCATACCTACCCTCCCTGTGTCCTTTCCACCAAGCTCCTGGCATCTTCCACTGTAACTGTGTGTCTGCCGTTTCTCTCACAAGTCTGGGAGGTTCTGCAGGGCATTAGTGTGATCTCCGTAGCCTTCGCTCACAGTAGATGCTCAGTAAATGCTTTGTTATTCTACCCCTACACAGCTCTCTTAAAGTGCTTTTGCTATCTTTAGGAGAGGGAACACTCAATAAACCTGTTAGGTTAGCCACCTGTATAAACCGTTAAAGAGAGAAAGGCACAGGATGAGGCCGGAGCAGAGGGAGGAGAAGTGGTGTGTGTACCTGTATGTGCCTGTGTGTAGGAGAAGGATGTTCATCAACAGAGTCAGCAGAGGTTCCTAGGGAGGGCCTGTGGACCTTTGTCTCCTTTAATCTCTCCCCACCCACTAGAACAGGAAGGGTGTGATCCAGTCCACCAATCCCGGCTCCAGGGAGAGTAAACCAGTGGACCGCATTCAAACCCGGGCACTTTCTTCAGGGACCCACAGTGGGAAGTCCAGGGACTGCTGGCTATCCCGGCTTCAAGGTGGCAGACAGTGCAGCAATGCAGCCAACTCAGCCTCCTGAATTCTTATGCGAGGGCCCCACTACTAACCTAACAAGTCTGGTTCCCTGTCTGCCTCCAACTAACACATTCTTTCTGCCATTCCGGTTTTCATTCTCCAAGAAGAAACTTGATGGATTCAGCTCACCCTCCCAGGACAAGCTATTTCATGCTTCACTACCAGCCAATGAATTAATTCTTCTATGTCAAGTGATTATACCTGATCCAATTAGTGTCTACCCCCAAATAGCAGGCCCCTGTAAGTGGGAGAATTCTGTCTAGAAGAGGAGGTTGGGCACAGGGGACACAGTAACTGGTGTGTTGTTCCTTAGCAACCTGGATACCCACATAGGACAAGGCAGGTTCGGTGGCTTGGAACCTGGAAAAGTCCCAGTCGCTGAGGTGGGGCAGATACTGAGGACCCAAACCCACACTTTAAGGACATTCCTTCTAAGGATCAAATAAAGTAGTCCGAAGCTGGGGTAATACGCAATGGGCTCAACACGGTAGACTTAGAGTTTCTACAGTGACAAAGTCAGCATTCAAGGATATGTGACATTAGGCCTGTTTACCATAAAACTCACCATGTTCTGACACTCTCTGAGCATCTTAAATGCCTGGATCATGTCCTCCTCATTATTTTCCAGGGCCAGGCATCATACTAATACAAAATTAATGGTAAAAGGAGTTTATTAAACTGAATTAAATTCCTTGATATCTACCATTAGGTCTGCCTGCTCTCTCATCATCTCGTGAGCTACGTGAAAGCAGCACTGGGTCCTCCTATTTATTTTGGTATCACCTTATTAACCAACCTGGCACGGGGCCTGACACATAGTAGGTGTTCACTATGTGTCTAAAAGTCACACCACACACACATACCTCTCAGCTATTCCTAATACACACAGATCCCTCCTACAGACACTGACAACATCAGCTCTGGAGTCAGTTACCCAGGCACAAACCCAGGTTCACCACTTACTGGCCATTTGACCTTGAGCAAGTTCCTCTTTGCATCTGAGTCTCATATTTCAAATGGAAGCAATAATACTTACCTTGTAGGGTTGTTGTTCGTACTAAATGAGTTAATACATGTGAAGTGTTTAGAAGAGCGCCTGGCACGGAATCGATGCACACAAAATTGTGTTATCTTGTTTTCTCTCACATCCATACACTCTCTACAAATAGTTCCAAATATACATGCACCAATCCAATAGTTATCTTTACCTCCTGCTTTATTTATCTGGAATGGTTTCAAAACCTTTCTTTGTTCCAAAATTCTCAATTAATTGATAGCTTCCTAAGCAGAAGCAAAGCCTATGATAATATTCTCACAAGCTGACACATGCCCTCGTGCTCATGAATATCCATCCAGGTAAAGAACTTTGGTTTTCTTGTTTCTTTGTTTTGCAGCTTCTCCTGGATATTGATTTTGTGTAGCCACCGTGGACAGTCTTCCAGGGGCTCCTGACACAGACTGCATTTGTATATGTGATTTGGGCACTAAACCCAGTCCCGTGACTACCCTATCCATAATGAAATCCCAAATGTCAGCTGTCCTGGGAATAACAATAACACAGAGATGGGAGTGGATGATGATGATGATGTGATGATGATGATGAAGAAGAAGAAGAAGAGGAGGAGGAA
Organism: Phyllostomus discolor; assembly: GCF_004126475.2. Taxonomy (NCBI): domain Eukaryota; kingdom Metazoa; phylum Chordata; class Mammalia; order Chiroptera; family Phyllostomidae; genus Phyllostomus; species Phyllostomus discolor. The sequence goes on from NC_040905.2 coordinate 202,498,732, forward strand.
GAAGAGGAACATCTACTGAGTTCTTACCATGTACCAGGTCCCCTACTAATGGCTCGACAGGTATAAATAAGACATGTCACAGAAGGGGATCTTTTGTTCTACTCGTAGGGTCAGAGAAGACTTCACAGGAGCTCTGGCACTTGACCCAGGCCTTGCAGAATGACCAGGTCTATGACTACTCATTCACTCTAACTAATTAATTCAGACAGTGTGTACCAAAGAGCTACTTTGTGTTAGGCATTTGGCTAAGCACGGGGCATTTAGAGATGGCCAAACTTGACCCATGTACCCACAAATATAGTGTAATGGTGGGGGGGATACACACAAGTGACTATTAAATACAACATTCAATACAATGATTACAGTAATTGATGCACATTCAAGGTGCAATTGAATCATTCATGGAATGATAGGAGCAGTACCTAAGTCTGTATGTGGGAATCAAAGAAAGTTCCATAGAGGAATAATATTTGAGCTAAAATGGTAATGAAAATAAGCCATTTACTGAGTACTTTTGTGTGCCAGGCATTGTGTTCCAAAATGTATATACATTAACCAAATGAATCCCCATAACAAGCAGGAAAGGTAGGGAGCATTCTCTCATCTTTTTTTGCAAACTGAGAGAGAAAGTGAATAGCTTTGTCACAGTCGTGCAGATAGGATGGGATGGAAGCCAGTATTCAGTATATCAAGTAGTCAGTATCAGGTCTACTTGATGCCAAACTCTTGGCTTTTAGCTGTTCTCTAGATGGCCTGAATCTCTCTGAAATCAAGGAAAGACCCAAAGCAGACAGACTTCGAGGAGAAAGAACTTACACTTACAAAGGCAGAGAGATGTGGAAGAGCCAGCAGATTTGGGCACTTATCAATCAGTGTTGCTGGTGGAGCAGGTTTTGGGTGGGGATGAACTCTGAGGAACACGATGAAGGCCAGGGAGCTACAACTGTGAGGGCGTTTTGTGCTACAATTAGATGTTTTGAGTTTTATGCTATCATCTACAAGGAGGCAAGAAAGATTTTGAGCAAGGCTGAGATAAAAACCAGATCTGCCTAGGGAAAGATGGATTAGGGCAGAGGCTAGGGGCTTCGAATGCCAGGCTAAGGAGGGTGTGCAGTTATGTGAAAAGATATTGGCAAGAGTTAAAAGAAACTCTCTTTCGCCTTTTTCTCTCTGCCTGTCAATCTAACCCATTGAGATGGAAGGCTGTTGAGTTTATTTGATTTCAGGAAATGATATATTTTTTGTGTTTTTTTTCTGTCTCTTGCTATCTTTATTTCCCCCTTGGACTGTGTATCATTGCATGCAGTGGCCTGCACATTCTCGGTTTTCGCCAAGAAATGTACTTTCGGGGTTGTTGGGCCTGTAAAACATGAAATTAACCAGTGTCATATCTTTCACGCCCTCCTCCCTGCTCACCCAGGAGCTCAAATTAAATTTCACACTGAACAACCCAAGCAGCTGACATGCTCCACAGATGCCCAGCACACAGCTTTGATGGCTGCAAGGTGGATGTCTCTGTCACCAGGCTCCATGTCGACCCCACCACCACTGCCATTTTAATGGCAAAATGTAGCTGATTTTGGACGTGGTCACCAGCTGCTGTAAATCCCCCCAGAGCCAACAGGATCTGTCCCTGAGTACGGGAGTGTTTGCAGGGAGGGAGGTTTACAGCTTACCGAGCAGTACCCGTGAGAATCTGTTGAGCAGGGAATACTACGCACTTCTCACAGGTCGGGAAAACAAGGCTCCGGAGGTAATGAAGGCCATAGGTGTCTTAGGCCACATGGCAAGTCCCTGCTGTACCTTCCGATATGAGGCACTTACGGGTAGCAGGGAAAAACCTGATAGAAGACTGTCCCTTGGTAATTTCTTGAAGTAGAAATTGCCACTTTCAACCTCCCCCTTTATTTTGGACCCCATCTTCTCTTCCAGTTCTGCACAAACCACATCATTGCTATTCCCGTAGCCCCTGCAATCTCTCTTTCTGTGTCCAGATCCAGCTCAGCACATTCCTACTTAACCTGTCTCAACCAACTTGCACTCTCCATTCATCACGCCTTTTTCGAGAACACCCGTCCTGTCCAAGATTTTCCATCTTCAATCTTAGCTAAAAGTGCCCATCCATAAAAATGGAGTTCTTTGTCCTCCTTACAATTAATTTGTCCCTAAGCATGGTCCCATAAAACTGCAGTTCTCGCAGTGCATCTGTCATAGGCTGCCGTGTATTTCACTCTGTAACCATGTGAGGGCCAGGGGCCACGTTGAAACATTTCACAAAGCAATGTTGTGCATATAGCAGTCATCCGTGTCTGCTTTACTAAATCCAGTGTCACCCATCAAATCAAAAATGTTCTTGTGCCTCATCTTTCGGTGCTTTTGCTGGGTGAGAGTATCTATATTGTTTTAATGGACCTGGTAATAATAGTTAATCTCATGGATAAGCCTAGAGAATGCATCTGATGGGTGCCAATGAGTAATACTTATTCCAGGATTTGTTGACATTTTGTGTTGCCTAGCAAGTCAGTTGACAAACTTTGGGGGCCAGGGAGAGTACAGGGGGGAAAAGAGGGGAAAAAAATAAGGCTTACTAGCTTTGAAAAGTAATCATACTGAAAGGCATTTCTGAGGATATCTATTCCAAAATATAATACTTTCAACACTGTTCTCCCCCTAATAAATCCTCCTTCAATTGTTGTTTAAACTCTTCCGAGCAAGGGGGTCATTATATTATAAGGCAGCACCTCTTACAGTGGAATCTCATTGTGTGACACACTTTCTTTATCAAGCTTAAATGTGCATTTTTCCTTCCATGCAATGGCTTTGGTCCTACCCTCTGAATAAGCCTTTGTATCCCTTCCAAGACCGACAGTTTCAAATACCTAAAGACAATTCTTGTGTCTTCCTCATGTTTTACTTTCTTTGCTCCACCCACTCCACAGAGCTTAACACTGAGTTTCAGAGAGAGAAAAAGGACTTGTCCAAGATAACAGAAAGTCAGAGTCATAGCCACTTTCCATTACGCCACACTGAGTGTGATGTAACCATCATCACCAGAAGGAGTGTGATGGTAAGTTTATACGCCAACTTGCGCTAGACTAAGTTATGCAATTAAATACTAATGCAGGTGTTTCTAGGAAGGCGTTTTGTAGAAGTGGTTAACACGCACAATCAGTTGACTTCAAAGGAGATTATCCTCCATAATCTGGGCGGGCCCTCATCCAATCCTTTGAAAGGCCTTAAGAGCAAGACCAAGGCTTTTCGGAGGAAGAAGTAATCCTATCCTGTCAAGGGACTATGGGTCCTGCTCTAGAAGTTCCAGCCTGCTGGCCTGCCTTGGAGACTGACGGACAGACACATGCACATACACACCACTGGCTCTGCTTCTCTCCGCTTCTGCTTTGTCAGCCTGAACCCTGATTAATACAAGGAGCTTTATGCTTTGCCCAAAGACTTGACAATGGGTGGGGAAGGGGGACGTGAGGAGGATTTCAGACCCTAAGACAAGATTGAAAGTGGAGACATCTATGGAAAGGGAGCCCCTGAGCTCCTCTTATTACTGGCCATGAATCTAGGGCCAGCCACGGTGGCATTGCTGGGCTGGTGGCCTTCCTAGAGCATGACAGAGCCCCACGCATTCACAAGGGGTGTACGTGGGGGGTGCCATGTCTTCCTCCTGTGCTCTTGGAAGAGGAGCAGACTCTGGCCCCTTCACCCACAGGCCCCTGGCTCTTCTCCTGCTGCTCCCGGCTGAATCAGGGAGAAGGTGTCAACCAGACTGCGCTTCTCCCCAAGGCGAATGCCATCGATCAGATGCAGGTGACACGGGTTAGGCAAGCACCTGCTCTTCTGAGGCCTGGGGCTTTCTACTAACCCGGGAAGGAATCTGCTGCAGCAGCTTGCTCTCGGAAAGGTTAGCTGAGAATTGCTTGCAAGGGTGAAGCCTTGGAATGCTGTTAAAAGTGCCCCGGGACACCACTGAGTACACAGAGTGAGCTAGGGATGGGGCGGAAAAAAGAGCTTTCGGGTCCGGGGATCAGCTTCCCCTTATGGGGGAGAGGTGGTTGAGTGGCGTGACAACATGCTTCATGGCTCAGCTGCCAAATACCTAATTTTGGAATTTTTACTTACTAGTTTTGTGATATCTCTGAGACTCAGTTTCCTCATTTGTAAAACAGGGATAAAAATAGTACTTCTTTATAGGTTTCCATAACGGTTATTTGCACTTGTAAATGCATGTGATACATATAACACATACAAATTTCCTGGCACATGTGTGCCCAGTAAATGTTTGCTATAGTTATTACTATTCCTTTGACCCTTAAAACATTTGATTGAAGTTTCATTTGTTCCTAGTCATGGTCAGAATCTTGTCCTTAGCATAAAAGAAAATTGTGAAGAGCCTAAGTCTTATCATCATGCAAGCCAGGGTCTCTTCCTCTCTCTGACTTTGAAGAAGTAATTTGCTGAGTTAACTCATGTGAAAATGGGCATAAAAATACCCAGAATGGTGATGTAGCAAATGGGTATGAAAATAGTATTAGGTTCAGGCTGCCACAGTTCGAATCCCAGCTCAGACACTTGATAGTAGTGTGGCCTTACACACAAGTGATTCAATCTCTCTTTGCTGTAGTTTCCTCACTGATAAACTGGAATAGCACCTATCTCCCAGGGCTCTTATGGAGATTAAATGCATTAAATATGTATAAATGTTTGGAACAGTGCCTAGCACTTAGTAAGAACCTGATAAATGACCAGGATTCTCACTGTGCTCTGAGTAGGGATTAAATGAGACAAATGCTTTAAAAATATCTAGGACCTAGCAGGTGCACAATAAAGCAACAATGACTGTAGTCCCTGTTAGTGCATATAGTGGTAATAATAATAAGATCACCATCAATATTCTGACTTTTAGAGACAAAATACACTTTTCTATAACACAAAGTTCATCTTCAGGCCTTCTCTGTTTTAATCCCTTT